>NC_134593.1:72953935-73296368 GCF_037038515.1 Microtus pennsylvanicus | reverse complement strand
GATCTGGATTGTGGGATAGAGGAAAAAGCATGACCACAAGAGATAAACTAGTGATCATAAGAGCAGACATACAATTATGCCATTGGGAATCTATAACAGATGTGTATCCCATACCATGGGATATCAAAGCAGAAATTAAGAATGTAACAGTTAAGATGAAATATGGAACCACACGAGAAATTACTCATGAGGTTACCTATTATGGGTATTCAAATATGTGCCAGCTAAAATTGTTATAGAAAACCCAATACAAATTTATAGAAATAATAATCACTCCAAAGTAGCAATAGGATTATCATTAGATGAAAAGTTTAAATATACCAGGGCTACAGCACATTAGAGGACAGGTATTACTAAGAAAATAAATTGGTTTCGATGGATAAATAAAACAGAAGAAAATACCATAATCTATAATCATTATGGGGTACCATATTTTCACTCATCATTAACTATAAATCCAGAATATAGTGAATGGTATATCACAGACTGGGTAACCCATATGCCAAAAGGAACAAACACTTCATTTTCACAGGACTGGGAATTCGTAATATATGTACCATTAAAATTTTCTCATTGGCCAGATTATAAAATAACAGACCCCAGAATAGTATATAGAGGAGCAATCCATAATAACAACAAGACGTACCCTCTGTATACAGTCCATTACCATAAAGGATATTTAAATCCACCTCCCGGGAAGGCAGGCATAGTTACAGCTCCACTATTGGTCCCAGATTTAACAATAATTTCTAGAGTTATATTATACCCAAGAAAAAGAAAAATAACGTTAGATATAGATTTAACAATATTACAGCCTCCTGAATATTATTGTAATAAATTCAATATAGATACACTAGCATTACAATATAATAGCCCCATAAGACTTGGAAGGAAACCTCTACAAGTAGGATTTTTGGTAGGAGGATTAATATCCTCAACACACAACATGGCATGATTCCTTTACCGAGCTGTACTATATCCTGCAGCTTGCAAGTAATTGCCACATAATCATCAAAGGCATTTGTGCGAGAAGGGACCCATCCAAGGTCACTGAGTTCGGACTGGCAACACCAGGAACCCCATCTGATACACAGATCACACTCTCTGCAAAAACTTTCATTCCATTTCAAATCAGAGGAGAAGAAAGCATATGTGTCCGCTCCTCTCTCCTGGCCTCCCCTCCACCCTCCCAGCCTCTCCGCCCCAGCCCCAGTTTGCCCCCATATCCCATCCCGGGAACCTGATGGAGACCAGCTGGGAAGCTCGGGGAAAGCGTGGGAGCCGAGGCTCCACCCCCTCCGCGCCCCGTACCAGCTCCAACAGAGGCTGCCGGTCACAGGCAGCGGTTTCTAAGCTGTTTACCCACTGTTCTGTTAATAATTTCAGCTCTTTTTGCCACAGACAGCCTCTGTGACCTTATCCCGGGCCAGCAGGAAGGAAGCAGGGAAGGCAGGGGCCTGGGCATCATGGGAAATCGAGTTCCCTGTGCATTCGGCCCATTGACAGAATACAGGCAAAATGGCTGCTGCAGGAAATCATGGGAGACGTAGTCCAGAACCGGGACCAGGCTCCATGAGCCCCGGGGGGGGGGGGGGGCGTGGCTGCCCCTCTTCGATGCGGGGGTGGGGAGGGTAGGGTGGGGGGGTGGGGGGGGAGGTGGGTGGACTTTAATAATTTCTTTCATATGTTTGATTTCTTTTTCTTGTTTTCCCTGAGGGATTTGCTGATGTCTTCCAAATTTTGTTTGTCTTTTCCTCCATTTCTTTGAGGAAATTTCTCATTTCCTCTTTAAGAGTTTTAAACATTCTCTTGAAGTTATTTTTTAGGTCGTTTTCTTCTGCTTCATCTATATTTGGTTGTTCAAGTCTTGTTGTTGTAGGGTCTTTAGGTTTACTGGTATTGTGCTGTTATTTGTGGTGTAGCATGTGACCTTACCTTTTCTACTCATCTTTTTCTCTAATAGATGTGGTTGGGGCTGTCTGAGATTCTGTTGATTAATCTTTTAGGTGCTAAAGAATCCAAAGCTCAGATGGTTGTTCCTTGTGGTACAGTCAGTGCCACAGTTCTAGTTTACCCATTGGTTACTCTGTGTTCCTGGAGATAGCTCAGTGCTCCTGTGTTTTTCTCTGCTCCCTTGGAGTTTGTTGTCTCAGGCCTACTAGGTTGCTGGCTTTTACCTGTTTCTGTAAATCCTGGTCTGGATCCCCTCCTGTAGATGGCTCTTACCTGGAGTTGCTCCTGCTAAGGTTTCTGGTCTACTGCCTCAGCGTTCCCAGGCTTGGGTGCACCCAGAACAGCAGAGGACCTAGCTCAGGCTTACTCCCTCAGTGGTCCCAGACTCATGCTTGGACTCGCAGAGGTTCCAGGTCTCTGCCTATTGCCTTTGATGTCCCAGACCCTCTGACGTCCCAGACTCATGCCTGGCCCCAAGAGATCTCTGGTTCCTGCCTACTCCCTTGGAGGTCCCAGATGCACGCCTAGACTGGCAGAGGTCCTGGCTCAGGCCTAGTTCCTGGGAGGTCCTAGGAACTCATGCTGAGACCCACAGGGATCCTGGCTTAGGTCTACTCCCTTGAAGGTCCCAGGTTCACGTTGGGACTCTCAGCAGTCTCTGGCTCTGGCTCGCTTGCTCAGCGGTTACTCCCCAGTACCTGTTTCAGTGGAGATCGCTTACTATGGATCTTAGACATAATTTTTATGGCATACATATTACCTTTGTGGATAGACACCCTATCCATCAATCTATCCTAACTGTTTAACAGATTTTTCTTAATACATTCAACAGCATGAACTCTCTCAGACAGTGTCTCTTCACCCTCCATCATTGACTGGGTTTGGGCCATCAAATTGGTTGTATCCTTCTCCAGAGTGCCGATTTTTCCTTTCAGCTGGTCATTATCAGTCTTAAAGTGCCTCATTCATGGCTCATTAGTTATCAAACCATTTTTAAAGGTGAAAATATGAAATACAAAGCTAATCCCTGGAATGAAATATAGGGATGTAGGATGGAAATCACATAAGCCTTGCATAATACCATACATGGTATAAGTTAAAAAGCTGTTGTCTTGTATTGATAAATTACTTGTTATGTTGACATTATAAATCTCACCTGTCATAAGGTATATCGAATTCAAGTATGTGCAATAACTGTTACCGGCCAGCAGGTGTCGCAGTTGTATTTGCCTGGTAGGAAGATCCTAGCCAAGGACTTTTCAAATTGGTTTCAACCCATTATTTACTGAAAGATATGCTTAATTTAGGATCAGTTATTAAAGTGATCAAAGTGATTTTGAGAGTTGGTGACGAGGATAAAGAGAAAATCCAGAGCCTTCCATCAGTACAAATCACAAACCCTGTACTCCACAAAGATCCCTCTGTGGCCGCAGCATGGGTACTGGAGGGACAGGAAGGCAGCAATGCCAACAGAGACATCCAGGGAACCCCACACCCCACCTGTGCCTTTGCAACGTGCCCGGGAAGCCAGACCCAGAGCAGCTCTGGGATGCCACTGAGGCCAGAGATTGCTATAGAGCCATGCACAAGGAGGATCAGTGCCCAAATACCTACGTGTGATCCAGTGGTGGCTGGGTGGAGTTGCGTGGGTCCTAAAAAGTGGATGTAATGGTCCCCAAGCCAATTGTTGAAGGACATGGGTCAAAGAATCCCAGGCTAACTCCAAGATATACCAATTATATTTTTCTTTATTATAAGGGGCAAACTCACAAAACAGGAACGAGAAGTCCAGCATCAGCTGTGTAACATGGGAACCACAGAGAGAACCCTGGGCAGGCCAGTGGTTTTCTCCAGGTACCCAAAAGGTCACTCCCTATCCTGGTCCACCCTCTTAAAGATCATTGGCTAACAGAGATTCCCCATCAAAACAACATTATTCTTACCCTTGGCATGCAATCTATTCTTATAGGTAACTGGTTTTTTGTTTAAACCTTTTTGTGGTTGGTGTATCTATTTTTGCCTAATTTAATGGACTGATTTTGTATTTTCTATGTTTTTGGTAGTCTTTATATTTTATTTTTAATCTTTGAGTTTAAAAAATGTGCATGATTTTAGGAACACTATGTGAAATTGATGCTCTAGATCATTTAGACACAGAGAACAGAGAGAAAATTCTTTGTACTCTTACTTTGGCCACTAAAATTTGAGCATTGTTATAGACCTAACTCAGGGCCTCCAGTCTGCTACTGAGCTACATCTCTAGTCCTTGTTATTTAAGTTGGGTCTTAGTATATAGCCTGGGATGGCCTTGAACACTCATTTCTTCTGTCTGTACCTTCCTAGTTCTGGACCACCACACTAATCAGGAATCTGTCTAATCTAGACCTTTCTTGATGTTTTTCCCTTCTTCTCCCCACCCCCAAGATAGAGCTCCAGGCTAGCCAAAGCTATATATAGTTAAACCCTGTTTTGGGGTGGGGGAGAAAGAGGGAGAGGGAGAGAGATGAGGGTAAAGAAAGTGTCATATAAGTTAATATACAGAAAAGAGTTCTGTAACACAGTTGTTTCTAATTTAGTCTATTTTTCATTTTGCTGGACTTTTGTACCTTTATTATTATTACAAAAATAATATAGCATCTATTCTAAGATTAATACAGTCGGGTTCAAGGGCATATGCCTGTTATCCCAGTTTCGGAGATAGGTGAGAGATAGAAGGATTGCAATTTTAAGGGCAGCTTAGGCAACATAGAAAAGACCCTAGGGTTGTAGGAGGAGATGGATATAGATGCACATAGATAGTAATCAGAGAACAAAACTGCCCTCATTGTCAATGTGGCAATTTCTCAGAAAATTAGGAAACATCCTTCCTCAAGACCCAGTAATACCACTTTTGGGTATCTATTCAAAGGATGCTCAATCATGCCACAAGGACATGTGCTCAACTATGTTCATAGCAGCATTGTTTGTCATAACCAGAACCTGGAAACAACTGAAATGCCCCTTGACCAAAGAATGGATAAGGAAAATGTGGTACATTGACACAATGGAGTACTATAAAACAGAGAAAAATAATGATATCTTGAATTTTGCAGGCAAATGAATGGAGGTAGAAAACATCATTTTGAGTGAGGTAACCCAGATACAGAAAGACAATTATCACATATACACACTCATAGGTGGTTTGTAAACATAAAGTAAAGAAAACCAGCTCACAAATCAATCTCAGAGAACCTAGACAACAATGAGGACCCTAAGAGTGACATACATAGATCTAATCTACATGGGAAGTAGAAAAAGACAAGATCTCCTGAGTAAATTGGGAGCATGGGGACCTTGGGAGAGGGTTGAAGGGGAGTGGAGAGGTATGAAGGGGAGCAGGGAAAAATGTAGAACTCAATGAAAATAATAATAAAAAAACATAATCTCAGTCTTTTCTTGGATTTTATTAACCAAATAGTTTTTGATATTTAATATTCCAACAAATTTAATCATTGAAAATGTGCTTTGATATGTTGTCTTCCCCTTTAGGAAGTATTTAAAGAAAGAATTGGCTATATGCACGTTTGAGGTATTAAAATCTTTGGGTCCCATCACTAGAACTGCTTAAAGAACTTAAGAATATAGTAAGTTTTTAACCATTATGATGTGAAGTTCCTTTGTTTCAACTTTAAGAATAGTAACTAACCTTTTACTTCTGTGTCACTTTTCAGGCTGTAGAAGGTGATCATACTTCAGTTAGTATTTTGGGCATTAGTAATGTCCATCCTCTCTTGGTTCTTATCCAATGAATTCTAGAGCTAGAATCACATGACCTACAAATATTCATCTCTGATTGGCTGAAAAAAATTGTTGTATTAATAAACAGAGCCGAACTATGTGTGTGAATGCAAACATGGGAATAAGAATCATTGAAACCCTTGAATCCCAGTCTTCCCTACATCGAACTTGTGCTGAATCCATCAACTACTACGATTGCTGAGAGTAGATGAATCTGAGTTTATTCACCCATATGCCATTCCTGTGACTCATGCAATTCTGACAATGGCACGGAAACTCAATCTTGAGAGTGCACTGCAGTATTTTAATTTGGAATTTCTGTGCCTGCCATTGAGAAATGGCCTGGGTCTGCATTTTCCTTCTCTGCTTGGTTTTGCTTAGATCAGGATCAATTACCCCTTGACACTGCTAACAAAGGAGGAAAAAGAAAACAATTATATAGGTAATGGTACAAATTGTGGAATATAAATGAAGATTGTCACATTCTTAAGTAGGATAAAGTATCTATAACAGTTTATATGAAATTTTTATTTTGTGCCTGTATATAGTTTAGAAGTGCTTTATTACTTTTAAAATAGTTCTGTATCTTATATATTTTCCTGGCTAAATGCTGAGTAACTTTAGGAAACAAAAATGAAAGTAGTATAAAAGTGGAGAAGAAATAGTAAACCGTTCCACTGCAGGAGTTGTGTTCTCATGTAAAACATTCAGGCCTCAGGTAGCTAATAATTTTTAATATGCCTTATTATTAAAACTTTTATGTGTGCTTTCTGGATATTTGGAAGACTTTAAAAGATTTGAAATTTGTGGTTTTGTTCTAGCTCAGAGGTTCTCAACCTGTGAGTCCTTTGGGGGCCATCGAAGGACCCTTTCACAAGGGTTACCTAAAACCATTAGAAAACGCAGATAATTATATTTGCTTTGTAACAGTAGCAAAATTACAGTTATGAAGTATCACTGAAATAATTTTATAGCTAGGGGTCACTACAACAGGAACTGTATATTAAAGGCACACAGCATCAGGAAGGTAGAAAACCACTGTTCTAGCTTGATAATGAAATCCCACTTCCAGTGTTACCTTTTATAATTTTTTTTAACTTTTATGCCAAAATGGATTTAAAAAATGACTGAAACCAAGTCTGTTGTATAGCAATAAAATTAAGATTGCAGCATTGTTGATAAAGATATTTGTAATCACATTATATGTTCACGATGGTGAACTTCAATGATGAAGAGACTTGTCTACTTTATTTCAGAGGTTCTGATAACATATATTTTTGTTAGTTTTTTCTTTTACAGGAAATGGAATGGGTTTTGAAGCTTTTATTACTCACTTAGGTATGTTGGTTGTGGCAGTGTGCACAAAAAGAGAATAAGCAACAGTTATGTTCCTGACCACAGTTTCTGTGATTCTCTCTGGGTAAGACTTCAGGATGCCACCTCAAACTCTTCATTCTATCTTTCCTTTAAGATGTATAACAGTTCTCGCCTTTAATCTCAGCACTCAGGAGGCAGAGGTAGGTGACTCTGTGAGTTTCAAGGACAGCCTGGTCTATAAAAGCTATTTTCAAGGCAGATTCCAAAGCTACAAAGAAACCCTGTCTCAAAAAAGAAGTATAACAGTTTGATGCATTTATAGGAGAAGGTTTTGTCTACCAATATTCATTTCTAATGAATTAATGTTAAATCAATGTATTTTTGTTGCTTACTTCAAAAACATAAAATGGTTCTCCTTGAAGAAAATAATTTTAAGAATATTTAGAACCTTAGAAAATGCAGAAGAAACAATTTTTGTAAGTCTCTGATAAAGACTTTTACAGTACATGAAAATTGTTACTTGTTTTGAGAACATCATTGAGTCAGCATTTTAGCTTTCCTTAATATTTTCTTCACACAAATTATGAAGTAATAATCTGTAAGCATATGTCATTGCAAAGACATGATGTAATTTTAGTCATTTTAATGTGTGCTTTACTTCATTAGCACAACATAACCATTGTTCACACGCCTGGGCAAAGGCCCTTTTGTCAGAGCACCATCTATATCTATGACAATGGACAACAAAAGGTTTCTGCTCCTCTCAGATTCCCTGCCATGAATGAGGTCAGTATATGTAGCTTCTTTGTTTTTTAGGACCCTAATTGGTTGCAAAATCCTAAGAATATTTAGAAAATATATTGTAAATATTTTCCTAAAATGCTATGATATACTTTTCTATCTCTGTGAAATATGAATTAGTGATGAAGTAGCTTCAAGCTTTATTCTCCACACAGGTTAGAAAAGCTTTTTGAGATTGGCTAATTTAAGAAAGTCATCTAGATGAAGTAGAATATTTGTCAGAATGATTTTCCTAGTAAGTTTCTTATTTCTCATCATGACTATTGAAGGTAGCTTTTAATTAACATTATACTGTTACATAATACTCAATAAATTTTGTAGGGGAAAAGTAATTATCTCTATTTTAGATAATAGTAAAGCTCTTTTAACTTTTAAAAATAATGCCCATTGCCACACAGTAGTAAATCCAACACTCAGGAGGCAGAGGCAGGTGGATCTTTGTGAGTTCAAGGCCAGCCTGGTCTACAAGAGCTAGTTCCAGGACATGCTCCAAAACAAAAGCAAAAAAAAAAATTCAACTTGAAAAAACAAAACCAAAAACCAGACAAACAAAAATACCCATCAAAAAGACTTATTGATTCATAAAAGTAATGTCTGGTTTATCTCAGTTAAAAATAAATTTGATGTTGATGCCTTAGGTATATACTTCTCTGTTTATGTTGTGATCCTGTTGAAAAATTGACTTTCACTTCTATTTTCAAAGTATTTGCTTACTTTTATATAAATGATTTCCTCTTATTTTTACTTAATTTTTAAATTTAGTTATTTATCTTTCCATCGGTTGGTATCAAACCCAAGCTTCATACATGCTAGACAAGTACTCTACCATGGAGCTACATGTTCAGCTCCATAGTATCTCAGTTCATCGTTTAGTTTTGTGTTTTTTAGGATAGGGTCTTATGATCCCTTTGCTTTGGCCTTCACCAATGCCAGGACTTAAGTATGTGCTACCAGCTTTACACTGTTTAAATGTGAAGAGAGAGATATATTTCAAATTGTATGATTTTAAATAATTTTTGTCATTTGTTGTTTAATTTTTAGAAATTTACTTCCTGTTGTATTGGTTCAGCTGAGCAAAGAACCACTACTCCTCCGCCATCATTAATAAGAAAATGTATGACTTTGTCTCATGTAAAATGTTAGCTGCTGGGTGCTGTGAGCTGACACATGGAGTTACAGCCAATGGCTGTGTCTCAATCATCTGAGCTGATTAACTGTGTCAAGCAGGACTGAACATATCTGCATGGGAGAGTTCACTAATGGAAACTAAATGCTTAGTAGTTCAAGCTCTCCTTCCTAAACTGTACACCCACCGGTGTCTGTCTTCATTCACACGGAAGGAATTAATATATGATGGAAAATCACACACTGTGACCCATCAGATCCTTCTATGTAATGGACACCCCTGCCACCCATGACCTTAAACTTCAGTCTGTGATCTATTGTCCAGTGTGTCCGCTGCAGTGCACACTGTACACTGTTCCTACTCTTCTGGTCTGAAGCCCATGGCCTTAAACTTCAGTCTGTGATCTAGGTATTGTCCAGTGTGTCCCCTGCAGTGCACACAGTACACTGTTCCTACTCTTCTGGTCTGAAGCTCATGACCTTCGACTTCAGCCTGTGATCTAGCTACTGTCCAGTGCATCCCCTGCAGTGCACACAGTACACTCTTCCTACTCTTCTGGTCTGAAGGGAGGAGCCATGCTCTATATGACTCAAACTGATAATTTTAGAACTCACAATAAAATCCAGAGAAGCTGGAGGACACTCATTTACTCATCTATTATCCTTCTCACTGAGCAGTTAAGGCCCAGTCTTGAAGCAATTGCAGAACTTGCTTTCTGGGCAGCAGGAGTAGGATTAGGTGTTCAAAGCAATTCTCAAATATGTAGTGTGAGATAAGCCTAAGCTACAGGAGACAGAAATAAATAATCAACAGAATTTGAGAAAAAATGGAAAGAAATTCTTAATGACCTGGAAATAATAGGGAATAGAAACAAATAGATTAGAGCAGAAACTAGAGCATTTAAAGTAAATAAAATTTAAAAAGTGAAAATAGCAATTATCTTTTAAAAAACATAAATATAATTTTTTAAAAACACAGTTATACTGACTTTGGACAAGAGAAAAACACTCCCTGGTAAAGAGACTGACATTAAAAAGGCATGACTTCACCATGCCCCATGTGCAGTGTCAGCTGCTGAGACCTGTGACCTGAAACACACAGCTGCAGCTAATGGATAGAATCATGACAGGCAGGATTGGACATATAAGCATAGGAGAGTTCCCTTGTTAGAAACTCAATATTTATTGACTCAAGCTAACCTTCCCGAATTATACAGCCCAAATCTAGCCTGCCTTCATTCTCATGACAGATTAACATATGCTGGGAAATTACAAAATCACTGATCCTGTCACGATCAGGTCCTATTTCATAATGGTGACTCCAGCAGCTGTTTGCCTACCTACAGTGTATGCAATAAACTATTCCTCCTATTCTGGTCTGAAAGTGGAAGCCATGCTCCGCATACAAATCCTTTTCCTGTTACTGTAATGGACAGTTGACTACATGTCTTAAATTTTCAATTTTAGAGCTCAGTGGTCATTGTGTTTTCATCCAAGAATTTAGTTTAATTACAAGAACAACAAGGTCATTGCTCTGGGGAGCAATGGTGTGGGATCAAGGCTACCTAATCCAACAAAGAAATGTTTTTCTCAGAAACATTTTTCTACAATGCTTGAGGTACTGCTATTCTAGAATTAATATGTCTTCCCAGTGATAAATCATTCACACACTTAAAGTTTAATAGACATAAATTCCGTTAGTAACAGTATGCATTCATGGTGGTTAATGCTAAAAGAGGAGACCACCTGGTCCAGATTTTGCATTCCACATATGCTGTCATCCTTAAGTCTTTTTTTTAGGTTCAGGCCTGAGGTTATACATTGAACAGTGTAAATAGGGACAGGAGAATGCAAGTCTAGCCACTTAGGCAGATGGAGATTTACAGAACAAAACTATCTTTGAGATTATGCATTATGATAAAAATAAAATATATCACAATGTATGACTTAAAAGAGAAATAGATCTTAATATATGATCTAAATGATATATTTAAGATGTATTGATGCTACAATCCTCACATATACAAAGGACATAGAATACAAATTAAAACAATGTTATGGGAAAGTCACCTATCCACACTGTGATTGTTCTTAAGTCAACAGCTGTTCTGAGCCATTCTAACCTCAAAATAATCCTTCTTTTGCCTCCAAGCTAGCTGTCTCAGAGAAAGGCCACAGATGCTTTTTTGATGAACAGCCCTGATTGGTGTTTATTTCAAGTCTGTGACATTACTGTAGAGAATCTCATTTTTTAAGTTTTATTTTATGTATATGGGTGTTTACCCACAGGTGTCTCTGTGCAGTACCTGCAGAAGCCAGATAAGTGAATCAGATCCCTTGGAACTGGAGTTGCAGGAGATGGTTAGCAACCATGATTTTTGGCAATGTAACCTGTGCCAACTGCAACAACACCCAGTGTTCTTAATTGCTAAGCTATCTTGCAAGCTGCATTTTTATTTAAAATTTATTCCCAAAATTTTCTTTTCTAATTCCTTCCTTAAGTCTGTATGAATAAGGATGTGCAACTATATTAATAAAACCTGCTGGGTCCATTTCTGTTGGTTTTGTGTTATTGTTTCAGAACTGAACATGTTATTTCAGATACATAAATAGGGATCTCATCCCCGCCTGAGGCCAATTCACCCAATTGTAGGAGAATTGCAATCTTTATTGAGCAACATAATTCTGACCCTTAAGTGACCTAGGCTGACTTGGACAGAAAACATTATCAAGAATAAAAAACTTAGATTGGCAAATACCTCATCTAACATTTGCTGGTGCCACAGCCCTGAAGTTGTAGGGCTGCAGGAAAGACTATGGACACTGTCCTGAGCAAACCACAGGCTCCCTGGGCTCAATGGGCCTTCCACCATACCCTACTGACCATTCTCATTTTAGATGACTTTGAAATCCTGAAATTCCTGCCTCCACTTTCTAAGTACCATGGTTATACATCTGTAACCATGCTTGACTTAGTTGGCTTTAACTCCATTTAATCATTCGTTAGAAAGTTGGGTTGAGTAAGATGAGCAGTTACACTTAATTATATTAAAACTCCACCAATCTCCATGAGCCTGGGTTTCAACCATCTGTAGAATAAAGACAGTACTGTGCTCTAGTCCCTTGATGAATTATAATACAAAGATAAAGAAAAACAATTTTGCTCATAGTTGGAAGACAGTGGACCTTAAGACAGGAAGGCTGCATTTGATGGGAGTCAACTGTTACTTAGATCAACCAGTCACACCTTATTGCTATTAATGGCATGTTCATGGGACTGAATAGAAGGCTCAGCACTTAAAACACTGGCTGCTCACCCACAGGGCCTGACTTTTGATTTCCAGCACCCAAAAGACAGCTTACAATTGTCAGTAACTCTAGTCACAGGGGATCAGACAACATCTTCTAGTCACTACTGGTTCCTGGCATGCCATTGGTATACTCACTGGCAAAACTTATACACTTAAATTAAATTTTATTCTTTTCTAAGGTAATAGACACATGAAGAAAACCCTTTTAACAATATGTAATCATATATGTAGATGTCTTTCCACCATTTGCATATCTGGTTCCCTAGGAGGCCACATGAATGCACCAGATCACCAAGACTGGGAAATACAAGTCATTCTGAAGAATCAGATATAGGTGCCAGGAATTAAACTTCAGTATCCAAGAGGAGCAGCACTACTGAGCCAACTCTCCAGGTCATAATAATGCTAAAGATGAAGATGAGCTACTATTCCTTCTGTCTCCTATCACTTGAAGGTGAGGAAAGTTCCCTCTTGATGGTTGTCAAAGAATTTAATGGATTTCTTTACCTCTCCATATTGTTTCTGAGTTTTATTGTTAACACAGTTCTCTTGATGTAAGACACAACACACAAGAGAGTGGTTGGAATCTGCTGCGATTTTACTGAATTCATGTTTTCATTATATAGTATTCAAACAAAGAACAAATCAGAAGGTCATGTGTCATTGGTTGACACAGTATGAAAGCTTCTTTTAGTCACATCAGCAATATCTAAGAAAAGTACTTTATCAGGAACAGGTGTTAGACATAAAGCATCCTTAGAAGAGGAAATCTTGTCCTTGGGACTGTAAACCTCAGACAAGTGGTTTCATCTTAAGAATAGAAAGTTTCTGTCTCATTATCGCTATCATGGCCCTTCCTCTTCCTAACCCTTTATTTCATCTAGTGACCAAATATACCTAATCAGTTCTCTGCACCTGTTGAACTATACTTTTTAATACCTTCTTATGCAGCAGACATCATGGGGGTTGGGATCTAGCAAGCCTATCCATAAAGTTCAAAGTATTATATAACAGTTTTTGTCCATCAACATTAACCCATCTATTCCCTTGCTCATCATACACCCTGTGTATAACAAAGGTTCTGCTGTAGTCTTATACATTCCCATACTGTGCTTCCTTATCCCAGAGCTGTTTCTGAAGAGAATGATCCTTGTCTTGAATATATATAAAAACTATCATTATTATGAAAGAATTTGTGCAAAGTTCATATCCCGCATAGCCATCTAATCGAAAAACCCGTCTATGCCTCAGCGGTGGCTAATACCAGGCTGTCTTCCATTGACCTCCAGGAAGGCTAGTCCCATAGGATACGTAGCTCCCATCCGGTATAATGACATATGTCATGTCACAGAGATGACACTGGAGTTGGTGTGGCAGTTTGATCATACAAATATTTTCCTATGCAAAGAGGATTTTGCATTCAAATTATACAGTGTTCATCTGTCTTGTTTACAATCTGAAAAGAGGACAATAGTTTACTATTATAGTATTCCTCATAATCTTATTTGAGGACCAGGGAAATGGCTCCATGGGAAAGGTCTGTGGTGTGCAAGGATGGAAAACTGACCTTGATTATCATATTAAGAGGACCAAAAGTAGAAACTGCAAAGTGGTCTTCTGGTCTCCAAATATCTGCATTGGTCCTAAAAACCCATAATCACATTGCACACACACCGTAAATCTTTGTTACAAAATAAATCTTAGTGCCCTTACATTACCTGACATCTTTGGATAATTTCCTTAGAAGGCAATTCTTCAAGATAAAATGGTTAACTAATTGGCAGCAGGGAAGCATGGAACATCAGTATTATGTATATATATTCTAATATATATTTACAACACACATCAAGCTATGGTATGAGATACACAGTTGAATGTTCATTATCCTACTTATTACATCTCTACCAAATAAATGAAAATACTGTTTTGAGTACACACACGAGATCATTAATGTTTCTTATATTCTCTTCTATTAAGCATTTTTAACATTAACATTGTTAAATTGTGTTGACCAAAGAGCAAATGTTGTGAGTACTTCATCTACCCTTAGACTTGTACTAAGGAGGTAGACTCATGAGGATCAAGAGTTCAAATATATCCCTGAATCATTACTAACATTTAGGCAAAACTGAATAACAAACAAGAAAATCTCAAGGGAATTTGTGGAAATATGAAAAACAAAACCAGGAGCAACAACCCACCACCATTTCATAGATACTCTTACTTAAAAAGTATGATCACACACTGCCTGATATTTAGATAAAAAAAATGAATCAATTAGATGATGGGGTTACCATTCTACACATTATAGTAGAAAAATACAGATTAACAAAAGTCACGGAAGAAAAATAAGGACCATAAAATAAACTTTACTAAATGGATTTGTCACACATGGAGCACACTTTAGTATCTACCTCAAATGTTTCAAAGTAGAAACCACAAGGCAGTGATCTCTACCATCAGTCTTCAGTGAGCATGGTAAATAATTTACTTCCTTCAAGGCTATAATGAAAAATAAATGGATCATTATTTTTTTTCTTGAAGCTGAAGACAACTGTAATGTCTAAAGCCTTTACAAAATCATTTTCAGAAAGCGTTTTCTTTTATGTGAGTTTATTCATATTTCTGTCTTTTAATTGATACACATAGGCTTTAAAATATTTAGAGCACTAGAAACATGGCTGGGCAGTTAAGAAATGTTTGCTATGTGGCCCAAGGTCTGATTTTTTGACAACCTCCTGTAATTTCTGCAATAAAATCCTAGGATCTAATATATCAGAAACCAGCATGCACATTCACATACCCACACAAAGCACACTGATATCACATAATCACAATTAAAACAACTCTTTAAACATATTTTCAGTCATGAAAGTTTTTCTCATGTAAGAATTCATTCCTATAATATAGGTGTTAAGGCACCTAATGGCTTACAGAGTTTTTCTTCACCATGAAGCAATCAGGCAGGCTTGAAGTCTGAGAAATCAATCCTTCTAAGTTGATGGAATCATTTGGGAAGACTTATGAAATGCTGTCCTGCTGGAGGAAATAAGTCACTGTGGGTAGGCTTTTCTAGTTTACACCCTCTGCTTCATGCTGTAAGTTAAGGATTTGAGTTCTTAACCTGTTTTAGCTGTCATGTTAGACAGTTGTAGCAATAACACTTTCTTTCTTTCTTTTTTGAGAAAGTGTTTCTCTGTAGCTTTGAAGTCTGTCCTAGAACTAGCTTTGTAGACCAGACTGGCCTCAAACTCACAGAGACCCACCTGCCTCTGCCTCCTGAGTGTGGGATCAAAGTATGCACCACCACTGTCCAGCTGTCATGTCACTTTCATGGTGATCCTGTATGTATCCCGCTGGAGCCAAAGGCCAACTTAATTTTTATAAGTTGACCTAGACATTATATCACAACAGAAAAGGAACAAATATAAATCAATAAAGTTTTACACTTGAATCAGTGATTCCATTCAATTGAGGAGAAATATAAAATCTAAAAGGGTTACATTACTGTTTAAATTCATAGTGCAAGTGTTACAGCTCGGGGGGGGGGGGGAATTATCCTGACTGCCAGAAGTCAGACTATACCTACAGCTATGAAAGGAAGGTAGTCTGGATATTTATAGCTGTGTAGAGAAAGATACCCTGATCTGATGTGGGATTCCCCTCTGTGTGATGTGATTACCATTAATGAATAACGAAACTGCCTTGGCTTGTTGATAGGGCAGAACTTAGGTCGGCAGGGATAACTGAACTGAATGCTGGGAGAAAGAAGGGAAGAGTAAGTGAGATGCCATGGAGATGCTGAAGACAGATGCTGGGAATTTTACCCAGTAAGTCACAGCCACAAGACCATACATAGATTAATAGAAATGGGTTAAATTTATATGTAAGACTTAGCCAATAAGAAGCCAGAGCTAATGGGCCAAGCAGTTGTTTAATTTATACAGTGTTTGTGTGATTATTTCAGATCTAAGCTAGCCAGGTGCCTGGGAACCAAACAAGCAACCTCCCTACAACACTGACTGTCAGAAGTCAGGCTATACCTACAGTTGTGAAGAGAAGGTATCTTGGGATGTGGGATTCTCCTCTGTATGCTGTGAACATGATTTATTACCATTGGTAAAAAAAAAAGTTGCTTTGGCCTACAGCAGGGCAGAATATAGTCAGGCTGGAAGAGAGAGAGACAGAGAGAGAGAGAGAGCGAATAGGTGGAGTAAAAGAGATGTAGTTGTTCAAGCAGAAAGATGCCAGAACAGAACATTACTGATAAGCCACAGCCTGTGGTGAGATTAATAGAAATGGGTTAATTTAAGATGTAAGAATTAGTCAATAAGAATCTTGAGCTAACAGACCAAACAGTGTTGTAACTAATATATTTTCTGTGTGACTATTTGGGTCTAGATGGCGCCAGAAACTTCCTGAACAGTCTCAAATTACAATACTGGATATCTACAGCTGATAGGAAAGCTACCCTGACTGTTATTAAGTCAGGCTATGCCTGAAACTGTGGAGAAAAGGTATTCTGAATAGTTATAGCTCTAAAGAGAAAGGTACCCTCACTGTCCTGTCAGGACATACCTACAGCTGTGAAGGGAAAGTATACTGGATACCTACACCTATAAGGAGAAAGGAATCCTGACTGTTGAGAAGTCTGGCTATCTCCTTCTGCTCCTGATTTGGACCTTGAGATTTCTGTCCGGTGCTCCCATGTGGGTCTCTGTCTCTATCTCCTTTCATCGTCTGATGAAGGTTAATATTCATGAGGATGCCTATGTGTTTGTCTTTGGATTCACCTTCTTATTTAGCTTCTCTAGGAACATGAATTATAAGCTCAATGTCCTTTATTTATGGCTAGAAACCAAATATGAGTGAGTACATCCCATGTTCCTCTTGGAACTCAGGACCACGAGGGGTGCACCCACACACTGAGAAAATGGGGATGTTCTATCGGGAACTCACCAAGGCCAGCTGGCCTAGGTCTGAAAAAGCATGGGATAAATCCGAACAAAGCAGACAATGAGGAATACTGAGAACTCAAGAACAATCGCAGTGGGTTTTTGATCCTACTGCATGTTCTGGCTTTGTGGGAGCCTAGGCAGTTTGGATGCTCACCTTACGAGACCTGGATAGAGGTGGGCAGTCCTTGGGCTTCCCACAGGTCAGGGAACCCTGATTGCTCTTCAAGCAGATGAGGGAGGGAGACTTGATCGGGGGAGGGGGAGGGAAATGGGAAGCAGTTGCGGGGAGGAGGCAGAAATCCTTAATAAATAAATAAATTAAAAAATAAATAAATAAATAAATAAAAACCCTGGTTCGATTCCCGGAAGTCTGGCTATAACTGAAGCTGTGGAGGGAAGGTAGCCTGATACCTAGGGCTCTGAAAAAAATGGTAGCCTGATTGTTAGAAGTCAGGCCATACCTACAGTTGTGAAAGGAAAGTGTACTGGATACCTAGAGCTATGACAAGAAAAGGTATCCTTGTAGAGGCCCCAATCCATGAGCCTATTTCCACCTTGTCTGAAGGTCAGAGTTTCCTAAGGTGTGGTTGTTTTGTGTTTTGGACTTTAAGAGGGCCCAGGCAGATAAATCCACTCCCCCTTGTGCAAAGGTGAGAGAATTCAAACATACTTCTGCTCCTTCTTTTGAATTAAGATGTTTGGCCTAAGGAATGACTGCCTTTAGGATCCTTGGTCTAGGGTCGGTTCACTGCCTGAATAACAGAATGTTTTTCTCAATAATCAAGGACTTGATGGATCAAAGTATTGAAGCAAGTAACTGTTCTAGTTGTCCTTGGCATTGTGTTAAAGCAGTCTTCTGTCTCCCCCCCCCCATTGTATTGGGGTATAAACATAATGGGAAATTAAATGCAGGCAGATTTACAGTATTCACTGGAACTCCCTGCCAGTACTATCCTATGCTTCTGCTTTATTATTTTCACTTGTGTCTTCATTCTCTTTGCTTATTTTTCTAATCCCCAGGCCCCTACCCTGGTAACTGGTATACTTGTCAAAGATGGTCCCTGACAAACACTGGCTATTGGGAAGTCCGGCTATATGTGAGGCTGTGTTCCAGTGGGAGATGTTCTCCATGCAGGATGTAGCAATACTGCTCCTCTCCAAAAGAGCCATCACAGCTGGGCCCTGCTTCATTCTGCTAAGAGAGCTTCAGAATAGAGATGTCCATGGCTGTTATACTCCACTTCCCTAAGGGAGTTTCCTAGCAGAGATGTTCAATGCTTCTCTGTTTCACCCCACTAGGGAGTTTCCTAACAGAGATGCCAATTTTTTTCTCAGCTTCAGCCCAAATTGTTACTTCTCTGCTTCACTGGAGTTAATGGGAAACTTGCAGAAATGTTGAAGTCGCTGGTGAAGAGTTGCTACTTCTGCTCTGCTCCTTTAAG
This sequence comes from Microtus pennsylvanicus, assembly GCF_037038515.1. Taxonomy (NCBI): domain Eukaryota; kingdom Metazoa; phylum Chordata; class Mammalia; order Rodentia; family Cricetidae; genus Microtus; species Microtus pennsylvanicus. The sequence goes on along the minus strand of NC_134593.1, from coordinate 73,277,684 downwards.
GGAGTTTGCCAGCAGAGGTGACCAAAGCTTCTCTGTTCCAATCCACTACAAAGTTTCTTACCACTACAGTGAAGGTTTTCACCCAAAACTCATTCAAGAAACTTAATTGGAAGGGAAGAATCCAGGAGAGGGGCTCTCTCTGCCAGGGCAGAAGCCAGCTGAACATGTACAGAACTTATATAGGACTTCTTAGTCACAGAGTATTCCCAGGGAGAAGGTTCTCATGGTGGGAATTGGTTAGATGTCAATCTCTGATCTTGAACAATGCAGAGATTGGCTGGATTTCATGTTCAGGGGTTGGTAGATCTTGAGCTTAGGGATTAGCTGGTTTTGTGCTCAGTTGGTCAAGGGTAGAGTGTGTTTCTTTGGCTTTTGTTTTAGAGTCAAAGTGTGTTCTGTCACTTGCCTTTTATAGTCTTTTAAGTCTGATTTCAGGGTCAGGTGTTTCTTTCATTGGCTCTGGATTCAGAAACAAAGTGTATTTCCTTGTCTTGGTTTTAGAGTCAGGATGTATTTCTTTGTCTCCAGTTTCAGAGTCAAAATTATGTATTTCACTGGCTCTGATTTCAGAGTCAGGATGTGTTTTTTTTTTTGGCTGGCCCATTTACCCTACACATAGGACTTCATAAATTCATTTTACCATGAGTTTGTAAGTACAAACAGTATAAAAATGACATCATAATGCTTGAAAAGATTGTTAACACTGTCAAATTTATTTCTACAGAAGAAATAGCTCTGTGTAGTAGGCAGAAGATCCTTGTTCATTCCTGGCTGCCTAGACCCAAAATAATGACACAGAAACAATATTAATTAAAACACTGCTTGGCCTATTAGCTTAAAATTCTTTTTTTTTGAGACAGGGTTTCTCTGTGGCTTTGGAGCCTGTCCTGGAACTAGCTCTTGTAGACCAGGCTGACCTCACACTCACAGAGATCCGCCTGTCTCTGCCTACCTAGTGCTGGGATTAAAGGCATGCACCACCACCGCCCAGCTAGCTTAGAATTCTTATTAACTAACTCTGACATCTTTTTTTTTTTTTTTGGTTTTTCGAGACAGGGTTTCTCTGTGGTTTTGGAGCCTGTCCTGGAACTAGCTCTTGTAGACCAGGCTGGTCTCGAACTCACAGAGATCTGCCTGCCTCTGCCTCCCAAGTGCTGGGATTAAAGGCGTGCGCCACCATCGCCTGGCTAACTCTGACATCTTAAATTAACCCATTCCTATTATTTTGTATTTTACCACAAGACTTGTGATTTACCAGTAAGATTCCAGGGCATCTGTCTCCAGACTCCAGATACATGGAGTCTGACTCCACTTTCTTTTCTCCTCTATCTCTGCTTGGAATTCCTGCCTTGCTCTATTCTGCCCTGCTATAGACCCAAAGCAGCTTTTTTTTTTATTAAACAAAGGCAACAAAATATATTCACAGCATACAGAGGGGAATACCAAATCACTTTGTAGCTGATTATAAATATTTTGGCTAAAGATCTGACCAAATACTGTATAATAAGAAGTCCTCTTTTTTATTTCAGGTCAATGTCTACTGTAATATGCAAAGATTTTAAAAGATTGCTGCAAATAAAAATTTTACTCCTATATAAAGCACAAATTTTTCCACACTGAATACATTTATAGGGTTTCTCTGCAGTATGATTTTTTTTCTCATGATTTAGATTATTCATACATGCAAATGCTTTATCACACTGATTACATTCATAGAGTTTATCCCCAGTGTGTGATCTTTTATGCATTTGAAGAGTACTGTGACGTACAAAGGCTTTACCACACTCATTACATTCATAGGGTTTGTCTCCAGTATGTGTTAGTATGTCTTTGAAAATGACTATAATAAACAAAGCCTTTACCACACTAATTACAAACACAATGTTTCTCTCCAATATAGGTTCTTTTATGCTTTCGGAGGTTACTGTGACATGCAAAGGCTTTACCACACTGATTACATTCTGTAGTAATAAGGGCGGTGGGGCTGCATTCCCAGCACCCCGGCCGCCTGCACTGCTAGCTTATGCCCCAAAATAATTACAGGGACACTGTATTCTTTTAAACACTGCTTGGCCCTTTAGCTCTAGCACTTATAGGCTAATTCTCACATCCTGATCAACCCATCTCTAATAATCTGTGAGAACCGGTCTTACCGGGAAGATTCTAGCCTAGTCCATCCTGGGTCTGAGCTTCATGGCGTGTGTCTGCCCAGGAGCGGGGCATGGCATCTCTCTGAGGTGTCTGCCCTGAGAGGAGAGCTGTCGAGTCTGAGCTCACTTCCTCTTCCTCCCAGCGTTCTGTTCTGTTTACTCCACCCACCTATCTTCTAACCAATAAAATGGGCCAAGGCAGTTCCTTTATTAGCCAATGACCTTCCTCCATCAACATTCATAGGGTTTCTCTCCAGTATGGCTTCTTTCATGCCTTTGTAGATTACTGTGACATGCAAAGGCTTTACCACACTGGTTACATTCATAGGGTTTCCCTCCAGTATGAGTTCTTTTATGCTTTCTGAGGTAACTGTGACATGGAAAGGCTTTACCACACTGATTACATTCATAGGGTTTCTCTCCAGTATGGGTTCTTTCATGCCTTTGTAGATTACTGTGACGTGCAAAAGCTTTACCACACTGGTTACATTCATAGCGTTTCTCTCCAGTATGGGTTCTTTTATGCTTTCTGAGGTAACTATGACATGCAAAGGCTTTACCACACTGATTACACTCATAGGGTTTCTCTCCAGTATGGGTTCTTTCATGCCTTTGTAGATTACTGTGACGTGCAAAAGCTTTACCACACTGGTTACATTCATAGGGTTTCTCTCCTGTATGGGTTCTTTTATGCTTTCTGAGGTAACTATGACATGCAAAGGCTTTACCACACTGATTACATTCATAGAGTTTCTCTCCAGTATGGCTTCTTTCATGCCTTTTTAGATCACTGTGACATGCAAAGCCCTTACCACACTGGTTACATTCATAGGGCCTCTCTCCAGTATGGGTTCTTTCATGCCTTTGTAGATTACTGTGACATGCAAAGGCTTTACCACACTGGTTACATTCATAAGGTTTCTCTCCAGTATGGGTTCTTTCATGCCTTTGTAGATCACTGTGACATACAAAGGCTTTACCACACTGGTTACATTCATAGGGTTTCTCTCCAATATGCCTTTTTTCATGTGTTTGAAGAGTACTGTTATGTGCAAAGGTTTTAAAACATTGATTACATTCATAGGGTTTCTCTCCAGTATGAGTTCTTTTATGCTTTCGAGGTAACTGTGACATGCAAAGGCTTTACCACACTGGTTACATTCATAGTGTTTCTTTTCAGTGTATGTCTTTTTATGCATTTGAAGATGACTGTGATGTGAAAAGGCTTGACCACACTCATTTCCTTTATAGGGTTTTAATCTAGTACGTGTTTTTTCAGGCATGTGAAGATGACTGCCACATGTAATGGCTTTAATACATTGAGTATATGCAGAAGTTTTCTCTCTAGTTTAACTTTTTTCATGCCTACAATGATAATGGTACATGTGAAAGCATTACTACATTTAATACATTGTTGAATTTTTTATCCGTATGAATTAATTTTACAATTTAGTCCTTTTTTAAAGAGGAATTAAATGTTAATGTTTTATTACCATGTTTACAATTTTGTTTTTCCCCATTATTAAGGCTTGCTTTTCATCTTTGAAGATACATGATTCACATTTACAGAATCTTTTTTCTACATGAGAATTTTCATGTATTTGAAGAGAACTGAAAAAACTCAGAGCTTTACCACTCTTATTGCATTCATGTGTCCTCTACTGTGAGTGATACTACATTTGCTAAGTAAAGTAGGACAAAGAGAAATATTTGTACAGTCCTAGTACTCATGGTGCTTTTCTGAAATGTGAGATTGTTGATATATTAACAATGAGGCTATAAAACTAATTACTTGTATACTTTTATATCAAATTCAACACGTATACTCAACATGGAGACTGCTACACATCTTCTGTTTGTTCTGAGAGAGAGGTATGCTATATCTTTTCACATCCCTATGCTCATGTGGCTTGTATCCAGAGTAACATATGATATACCTAGTAAAGGAAGAATAACAAATACAAGATTTCCACATTGAGATCACACTTTATGTCCTCATAGACTTGTGGCATCTGGATTAAGGCCTCTCCACAACAGCTGCCCCTTGATTCATGACTCTAACTGCCCCCTCACTGAACTTAACACAGTCACAAGTATATGGGTTAAACTACCTTTTCTATGGACTATTAGTGTAATAGAGAGTTTTAGAGATATACTTATCATCTTTTCAACATGTATATCTTTTATAATATGAATAATATGAAATAAACAGACAATTTTACAGTATAGTTCTCATTGTATTATGATTCAAATGGTAATATAAGTTAAGACATTGTTTCCTTGACTTCTTTTTTAAAAGAATGACTTGCAAATGCAGTTCACCTATCTGAAATTAAGGTATATGATTTTGTGAGAATTTAATAATTATCAATGCATGTTATTATATACACTGCTGCTGTTGTTTAAAACATATAGGATGTATTACAATTCTTCAGAGGTATATTTGTATATTTATAAATGAAAATTACCTTTCATGTCTTCTAGAACTTTGACAATGTTCTTCAACATTATGGTCTTCCCAACTGTATCCTAAAATATAGTGCCAGACATTATATATTAAAAATTGTAAAAAAAATTTAGCCACCATTTGTAGTAAACCTTACAACCATGCCTGATTTATTTACCCCATTCTACTTTCTCAATCATATTACAAAAGAGCACCATTAACCAATGAACAGTTGTCCCCTTATTTGAAACATGAAAGATAATTCAGCCCTACCTATAGTAGTGAGGTTTCTGTAGGTCTTCACCATCACATCTTTGTAGAGATTCTTCTGGGAAGGATCCAGCAAAGTCCATTCTTCCCAATTGAAGTCGACATGCACATCATCATGGGTCACTGTATTCTAAAATATGCCATACATGTGTACAACCAAAAGCACGATTCTGACAACACTGCAAATGTATACTTCTTTGACAGTATAGTCATATAATTCTGGTGCTCCCCATACTTACTCCATGACACAGACATCATAATTTAATCAGCAAGTCATTTTAGAAGCAAAATGAATAGGAGGCTCACCTCTGTCATTTCTGACCCTTTGAATGGGATATCACCTTACAAGAGAAATGCCTACTGACCAACAATGAAAGATATGTAAACAGATCAAGAGTACAGAGTACAGATAAGAGAAACTGTATGAAAGGTTAATACCTACCTACAAAAAGAAAAATAAGATGAAAAAGCCAGATGTATTGAATCATACCTCTAATCCTTATACTCAAAAGGCAGAGGCATGTATATCTATCTTCCTCTGAGTTGAATACCAGCCTAGTCTATGCAATCACTGCTAGGACAGCAAGAAATACATATTAAATATCTCTTTCACATGAAAAATATCAAACAAATATAAAAGAAATAACTCACAGGTTTTTACTGGTTTCTACAAAGAGTTATGCATTCACTTGAACTCTTTATTCATCTACCAGAAACCTGAAGTGTCCCAATTTTAACTGCAATGTAAATAAGATTTTACTAAAAGCGCTGTGTGTTTAAAGTTACAAATTGACAAATGAAAACAATAGCAATGAATATGCTGATTATAAATAATCAACACAGAGCAAAAAAGATAGATCAACTGGTCTTGCATACAGGTGGGCTCAAGGACTTACATGGGGGATCATAACTATCCATTGTTCCCAGCTTAGGGTTTCTAATACCATCTTTTGATCAGTGTAAAGACCAGGTACTCACATGGTGCATATCCATGCATACAGGTAAAATACGTAGAGGTAGGCAGAGTAGATAGGGTTGAATTCTGGAAGGAAGAAGGCAGAGTCATAGAGAACCACCATGGAGGTGCCAATATCAGACATGCTGCATCTTTCCCGGTAAGCCACAACCTTGTGGTGATATCCAGATTACTAGAAATGGGTTAAATCAATATATGAGAGTTAGCCGATAAGAGGCTATAGATAATGAACCAGGTAGTATTTAAATTAATACAGCTTCTGTGTGATTATTTTGGGTGTAAGCTAGCCAGGACGACAAGCAATCCCATCTTTGTCGCCAAGAAGGGAACAAAGGGCCACCCTCCTCCTCCTACAAAAATATTCTTTTTAAAATAAAAATTCAAAACAAACAAAACAGGCAGGAAGAAGTTTATGCACCTGCAATCCAATGACTCAGAAGGCACAGGCAGTATTAATGTCATGAATACATGCCATTCTGGGAAACATAATGAAACCTTCTGACAAATTTTAAAATTCAAGATATGGGCGAAGCTCAGTACAATAGCATATGCTTGATAGGAACCATCATACAACAATATTGAAACAAAAGCCAGGAATGCTGGCCCACTTTTAATCCCAGCACTTGGGAGTCAGAGTCAAAAGATCTGTGAGTTTGAAACCAGCCTGGTATATAGAGCTAGTTTCAGGACAGCTAGGGCTACAAAGACAAACCTTGTCTCCAAAAATAAACAAACAAAAATGAAAACAGTGGGCTATTAAACCACCTAGGCACCAAATAGCAGCTAATTCTACTGAATCTTGTGTGATTTAGTGTTAGAATTTATGATGGTGGGGAAGTTATGACAGCAAAAGAAGAAAGCTGACTGATTAGTTTCAACCACAACATGGTAGGCACAAAAAACAGGAAATGGGTTGAGGCTACAGAAACTCATATTGTGGGATTCCCTTCTGTATGCTGTGATTATCATTAGTTAATACAGGAACTGCTTTGGGCTTAAGCAGAGCTATGGGAAAGAACTTAGCTAGGTGGGGAAAACTAAACTGAATGCTAGGAGAAAGAAAGTGGAGTCAGGGAGAAGTCATGGAGCCCCACCAGAGACAGATGCTGAGAACTTTACTAGGCCACAGTCACATAGCAATACACAGATTAATAAAAATTGGTTAAATTAATATGTAACTGTTAGCCAGTAAGAAGCTAAAGCTAATGGGCAAAGCAGTGATTTATTAATACAGTTTCTGTGTGATTATTTCAGGGCTGAGCAGCTGGGAACTAACAAGTGGCTTCCCACAACAAACTGGTGCTTGTGTGGCCAACTAAAATCCACTTAAAATCTTAGAGAGCTTGGAAAAGGATTCTAGACACTAAAAAAATAAAGTTTAGCCACATTTATTTCCCCAAATGGGGTTTGCTTACTGGTGACATGCTGTGGTTCCTTTAAGAGAGTTTTTCTGATTTAGAGATAGCAGGAAAAAAACCTGCACCATTTTGAAATGCTGGCTTTCTGGACTGTGCTGCCACTGTGAACTCTTGACTTTCTGGAGGACCAGCTATGGGATCTGTGAGCAGATTGCTACTGGCAACTTAGATCCCCTATATGCCTGAAAATGGGGCAATGGACTGGATGGAGCAAGCAGGCAGGCCGTATTTGCTCTACCAATGGCACAGCTTAAGTTCCACAGTGCTTAGCATTTTAAGAAGCTCTCCTAAACAGTAAAGAATTACAGACACACAATAGGACAGATTCATACCTAAAAGATCTCTAAATGAGACATGGTGTGTTTAAAAAATGTACATAGGCTTGGGAGAGAGAAGAAAACTATAGAAAGTTATAAAAAGAAGTAAATGGTTTATAAAAATGAAACAAAGTCTTTAGAGAGACAGAGTATAGACAATCATAAATTAAAGGAGTAAAGATAATAAAATAAATATTAAAAAGTAATTGAATAAAAAAATAAGCCACATAAACATGGACTATATACAGAGTCTCTGGATTATGTATATTATTGTGTTTTCTTTAATTTTTTTTTGGCTGTAAAGGTGCTAAGTAACCAACATATATATTTTAAAGGTATCATGTCTTCAGGATTTGGGTCTAAGGATTTGTTGCTTTGCAAAAGAGGTTCTCTTTTTTTTCCACAAAAGGATGAGAACCTGTGGAATCCCTCCAGACTAATGTGGTTTGATGAAGCAAGACCGCCCAAAAGGTCACTATGAACACACCCAAAAAATTACTTCACCAAATAAAGAGCAGGAAGCAGTTTGAAGAGAACTATGCCCATATTCCCAAATACTGTTCATAAATGTTTGTTTACATTTAAAAGGGAATATGCTATAGAGATTTGCATTGGTATGGATCTTGGTTCATTGATACTATTTTAAGGTCAATTTTATTTATGCATTTCTGCTCTTGATTAAGTCATTGTATTTGTTTAGCTCATTTAAAAATGTAATGTATAATTAAAATATAGGTAAATAGAGAGTCATCTATAATAGTAATAGTTAGTAGCATATTAGATTTTCTCGATGTATAGAAATGTATTTCAGATAGATAGGGATTCTTCAAATCTTTCATAGACTTTCAGAATATGACCTTTAAAATGTTTTAAGAGCTTAAGACTTTTCATGACAATGAGACACATCTGCTCCTGGCAGCAGCAATCTACTTCAAGAGGATAATCAGCATCGAAGAGGCTCCTTATGGAGTTGGTTAGCCATTTGGGCAAGAAACTGCTCTAGGCTGGACTGCTTGATGAACTAGACATGCAGGACTCACAGGGTTCCTGATTCATGAAAGCGTCTGCCAGACATTCTGCAGGACACAGAAGAAGGCAACTGATGGACTTTTCCATTGCAAGGCAGAACAGGTCTTCAAATTTCCTACTTTATGGAAAAGTCTGCTTGATAGTATGGACCTGTGAGCTGAAGATTGAATGCCCCCAACAACACAGAAGAACTTTGGGTGACTATCCAGGCAACAAGATGTCTTTGTCATTTCTAGAGTTTTGGAAGTTGCTTACAATATACTTCCTGTTTACCTAGGTAATATTATATCCTTCTGGAGTCTCTGTTGTAGTTGAAGAATTGGGAGGTGATATGGAATTCCTCTCTCTATGCTGTGATTATCATTGTTTAATAAGGGAACTGTTTTGGACCTATAGCAGAGCTATAGGGCAGAACTTAGGTGGGGGAGGGGGTAACTAAACTGGATGCTGGGAGGAAGAATGCGGAGTCAGAAAGAAGTTATGTAGCCTTGCCAGAGACAGATTCTGGGAACATTAGCTGGTAAGCCACAGCCACATAGTGTTATACAGATTAATAGAAATGGGTTAAATTAAAATGTAAGAGTTAGCCTTAAATAAGAAGCTAAAGCTAAAAGGCCAAGCAGTGATTTAATTAATACAGTTTCTGTGTGATTATTTCAGGGCTGAGCAGCTTGGAACAAACAAGTAGCCCTCTTTACTACATCATATCACAGCCCCAATGAGAGATTTTATCCAGAGATGCTCCTCCTACTAATGATTTCACAAGCAATCAAATGAAAGTTACCAAGAAGAGGCACATGTTAAAATACATCTTCTTATCTGGGAGGTTTTCATTCAATCAATTAAATTCTAACCTGGGTCACTAGAGGCTTATGTTCATCCAAGAAGAAAATTAATTTGGTCATTTCAATGATACTCATAGTCTGCAATAGCCCCTACACTTTTCAAATGTTAAAAGTCTCTTCTGATGCTCAAAACAATCACTTGACAGTGACTTGTGGACAGAGGTTTCTGTCCTACCTGGTCTCAGTCATTCAATCCCAGAGAAACACACAGAGGTCTACATTAATTATAAACTGGTTGGCCTATTAGCTCAGGCTTTTTATTAACTAATTCTCACATCTTGCATTAGTACATAATTTTTGTCTGTGTTAGCCACAGGGTTTGGTACCTTTTATCAGTGAGGCATTCTCATCTTGTTTCCTCTATGTCTGGGTGATGACTGCAGACTTAGCCTTTCCTCTTCCCAGAATTCTCCTGTTCTGGTCACCCCACATATCCTTCCTGCCTGGTTACTGGTAATCAGCATTTTATTAAACTAATACAAGTGACAAATCTTTGCAAGGTACAAGACCAGTGTCCCACAGCAAATAACATCTTGTAAAAATCAGAAAACAGGATGGAACCCGGTCGCAGAGGCGGACGGAACATGGTCGCAGAGGCGGACCAGCGGCAGCAGAAGACGCAGGCCGCAGGAAACGGGAACCATTGTGGCAGCAGATACAGGCTGCAAGAACCGCACACCGAGACCAGATCGCCCCACATCAATTAAATCAAAGAGGTAGGCCTTTGGTTGGTGAAGTCCCTGGCAAAGGAGGAGCCAGGCCCTATTCCTGAAGACCCTTCTGAGGGGTGAGAGGGACCTTGGCCCCCTGGCAGGAACCAGGAAAAAGAGTGAGGGCATTTTGTAAGAGGAGCCCCTGGCCAGCAGGGAAACCTGAACCAGTTTTAAAAGACCCATTAGATAGCATCCATAGGAGGAGATGGGCAGGCGCCAAGGCAAGAATTCACCCAATAATCTGAAAAACAGCATGAAAACACCAGAAACCAACGATCTTACAACAGAAGGTCTTCAACACCCTAACACAGAAGAAGTGGAAAAAATTGACTTTATGAAAGCAATAGAGCCCCTTAAACAACATGTAAAAAATGCCCTTATAGAAATGGATGAGAAGTATAACCAAAAGTTTGAAGAAATGAGTAAATACGTACATAATACCCTGGGAAACCAAGAAAGAACAATCAAACAGGTAATGGAAACAGTTCAAGATTTGAAAACTGAAATGGAAGCAAGGAAGAAAACACAAACTGAAGACCAGCTGGATATGGAAAATCTAGGTCAACGAGCAGAGCCTACAGAAACAAGCATAATCAATAGAATACAAGAAATAGAAGAAAGAATCTCAGATTCTGAGGACACCATAGAGAAAATAAATGCAATGATCAAAGAAAACTGCAAAGCCAACAAATTCTCATCACAAAACATTCAGGAATTATGGGACACAATAAAAAGACCAAACCCAAGAATAATAGGAATAGAAGAAGGAGAAGAGTCACAGCTCAAAGGGCCAGAAAATATTTTTAACAAAATATTGGAAGAAAAGTTTCCCAACATAAAGAAAGATATTCCTTTGAATATTCAAGAAGTATACAGTACACCAAACAGACTGGATCAAAGAAAAACATCCCCTCGCCATATAATAATCAAAACACAAAATATACAGGTTAAAGAAAGAATATTAAGAGCTGCAAAGGATAAAGGCCAGGTAACTTATAAAGGTAAACCGATCAGACTTACACCTGACTTATCTATGGAAACAATGAAAGCCAGAAGGTCCTGGATAGAAGTACTGCAGAAGCTAAGAGACCGTGGATGCAAGCCCAGACTACTATACCCAGCCAAGCTTTCGTTCACTATAAATGGAGAAAACAAGACATTCCAAAATAAGAACAAATTTAAACAATACGTAGCCATGAATCCAGCCCTACAGAAAATAATAGAAGGAAAATTGCAACCAAGGAATCCAACATTGCCAACACTGCCTACAATAACTGAGGCATCTAGCGACCCTTCACTAGCACAACTCAAAGAAGGGAGACACACAAATTCTACTTCCAAAAACAATAAGAATATCCAGAGTTAACAACCACTGGTCATTAATATCACTTAATATTAATGGTCTCAATTCACCTATAAAAAGGCACAGGCTAAGAGATTGGATACGAAAACAGGATCCAACATTCTGCTGTTTGCAAGAAACACATCTCAACCACAAAGACAGGCATCTACTCAGAGTAAAGGGTTGGGAAAAGGTCTTTCAAGCAAATGGTCCTAAGAAAAAAGCAGGTGTGGCCATATTAATTTCTAACAAAACTGACTTCAAACTAAAATCAATCAGAAGAGATTGAGATGGACACTTTATACTCATAACAGGAACAATTCTTCAGGATGACGTCTCAATCCTGAATATCTATGCCCCTAATATAAAAGCACCCACTTATGTAAAAGAAATATTACTAAAACTCAAGGCAGACATTAAACCACACACACTAGTAGGAGGAAACTTCAATAAACCTCTTTCAGCAATGGACAGGTCAATCAGACAGAACCCTAAGAGAATTAAGAGAACTACTGGAGGTAATGAAGCAAATAGACTTAACAGACATCTATAGAACATTCCACCCAAATAGGAAAGAATATACCTTCTTCTCTGCAGCTCATGGAACCTTCTCAAAAATTGACCACATACTTGGAAACAAAGGAAACCTCCACAGATACAAAAAAATATCAGTGTCCACCTGTGTCTTATCAGATCACCATGGATTACAGTTAGAAGGCAAAAACCATGCTACCTCCAGAAAACCAACAAACTCATGGAAACTGAACAGTCAATTACTGAACCACACCTGGGTCAAGGAAGAAATCAATAAAGAAATTAAAGTCTTCCTTGAATTTAATGAAAATAAAGGGACAACATAATCAAACCAATGGGACACTATCAAAGCAATGCTAAGAGGAAAGTTCATAGCACTAAGTGCCCACTTAAAGAAAACGGAGAAAGCATACATTGGAGACTTAACAGCACACCTGAAAGCTTTAGAAAATAAAGAAGCAGACGTGCCCAGGAGGAGTAGAAGACTGGAAATAATTAAACTGAGGGCTGAAATCAACAAAATAGAAACACAGAAAACAGTCCAAAGAATGAATGAAACAAAAAGTTGGTTCCTGGAGAAAATCAACAAGATCGACAAACCCCTATCCAAACTAATTAAACAACAGAGAGAGAACACGCAAATAAATAAGATCAGAAATGAAAAGGGGGACATAACCACAGACACAGAGGAAATTCAGAGAATCATTAGATCTTACTACAAAAGCCAATATGCCACAAAACTAGAAAATGCAAAAGAAATGGATATTTTTTTTAGATAAGTACCATATACCAAAGCTGAACCAAGACCAGGTGAACAATCTAAATAGACCTGTTAGTCACAAAGAACTAGAAACTGTTATCAAAAATCTCCCCTCCAAAAAGAGCCCAGGACCATATTGTTTCATTGCAGAATTCTATCAGAACTTCCAAGAAGAGCTAATACCTATAGTCCTTAATGTATTTCACAATATAGAAACAGAAGAGGCATTGCCAAATTCCTTTTATGAAGCTACAGTTACCCTGATACCAAAACCACACAAAGACCCAACCAAGAAAGAGAATTACAGGCCTATGTCACTCATGAATATCGACACAAAAATTCTCAATAAAATACTGGCAAACCGAATTCAAGAACACATTAGAAAAATTATCCATCATGATCAAGTAGGCTTCATCCCAGAGATGCAGGGCTGGTTCAACATACAAAAATCTATCAATGTAATCCATCATATAAATAAACTGAAAGAAAAAACCATATGATCATTTCATTAGATGCTGAAAAAGCATTCGACAAAATTCAATATCCCTTTATGATAAAAGTCTTGGAGAGATTAGGGATACAAGGGTCATACCTAAAAATAATAAAAGCTATTTACAGCAAGGCAACAGCTGACATCAAATTAAACGGAGAAAAACTCAAAGCCATCCCACTAAAATCAGGACACGACAAGGATGTCCACTCTCTCCATACCTCTTCAATATAATGCTTGAAATTCTAGCAATTACAATAAGACAACATAAGGGGATCAAGGGGATTCGTATCAGAAAAGCAGAAGTTAAGCTCTCGTTATTTGCAGATGATATGATAGTATACATAAGCGACCCCAAAAACTCTACCAAAGAACTCCTACAGCTGATAAACACCTTTAGTATTGTGGCAGGATACAAGATCAACTCCAAAAAATCAGTGGCCTTTCTATACAATAAGGATAAGGAAACAGAGAAGGAAGTTAGAGAAGCATCACCTTTCACGATAGCCACAAATAGCATAAAGTATCTTGGGGTAACTCTGACCAAGGATGTGAAAGATCTATTTGACAAGAACTTTAAGTCTTTGAAGAAAGAAATTGAAGAGGACACCAGAAAATGGAAGGATCTCCCTTGCTCCTGGATTGGGAGGATCAACATAGTAAAAATGGCAATTTTACCAAAAGCAATCTATAGATTCAATGCAATCCCCATCAAAATCCCATCAAAATTCTTCTCAGATCTGGAGAAGACAAAAATCAACTTTATATGGAAAAACAAAAAAACCCAGGGTAGCCAAAACAATCTTATACAACAAAGGAGCATCTGGAGGCATTACCATCCCTGACTTCAAACACTGCTACAGAGCTACAGTATTGAAAACAGCTTGGTATTGACATAAAAACAGAGAAGTCGACCAATGGAATCGAATAGAAGACCCTGACATTAACCCACAAACCTATAAACACCTGATTTTCGATAAAGGAGCTAAAAGTATACAATCGAAAAAAGAGAGCATCTTCAACAAATTGTGCTGGCAAAACTGGATGTCAACCTGTAGAAGAATGAAAATAGATCCATATCTATCACCATGCACAAAACTCAAGTCCAAATGGATTAAAGACCTCAATATCAGTCCAAACACACTGAACCTGATAGAAGAGAAAGTGGGAAGTACTCTACAACATATGGGCACAGGAGACCACTTCCTACGTATAACCCCAGCAGCACAGACATTAAGGACCTCATTGAATAAATGGGACCTCCTGAGACTGAGAAGCTTCTGTAAAGCAAAGGACGCTGTCGCTAAGACACACAGGCAACCCACTGACTGGGAGAAGATCTTCACCAACCCCGCAACTGACAAAGGTCTGATCTCCAAAATATATAAAGAACTCAAGAAACTAGACCGTAAAAGGCTAATCAACCCAATTATAAAATGGGGTACTGAGCTGAACAGAGAATTCTCAACAGAAGTTCAAATGGCCAAAAGGCACTTAAGGTCATACTCAACTTCTTTAGCGATCAGGGAAATGCAAATCAAGACAACTTTAAGATACCATCTTACACCTGTCAGAATGGCTAAAATAAAAAACACCAAGGATAGCCTTTGCTGGAGAGGCTGTGGAGAAAGGGGTACACTCATCCATTGCTGGTGTGAATGCAAACTTGTGCAACCACTTTGGAAAGCAGTATGGCGGTTTATCAGGAAATTCAGGATCAACTTACCCCTGGACCCAGCAATACCACTCTTGGGAATATACCCAAGAGAGGCCTTATCATACAACAAAAATATATGCTCTACTATGTTCATAGCAGCATTGTTTGTGATAGCCAGAACCTGGAAACAACCTAGATGCCCTTCAATTGAAGAATGGATGAAGAAAGTATGGAATATATACATATCAGGGTACTACTCAGCAGTAAAAAACAAGGGCTTCTTCAATTTTGCATGCAAGTGGATGGAAATAGAAAACACTATCCTGAGTGAGGTAAGCCAGACCAAAAAAGAGGAGCATGGGATGTACTCACTCATATTTGGTTTCTAGCCATAAACAAAGGACATTGAGCCTATAGTTAGTGATCCTAGAGAAGCTAAATATGGAGAACCCAAAGAAAAACATATATAGGCATCCTCCTGAATATTAACCTTCATCAGGCGATGAAAGGAGACAGAGACAAAGACCCACATTGGAGCATCGGACAGAAATCTCAAGGTCCAAATCAGGAGCAGAAGGGGAGAGAGCACGAGCAAGGAACTCAGGACCGCAAGGGGTGCACCCACACACTGAGACAATGGGGATGCTCTATTGGGAACTCACCAAGGCCAGCTGGCCTGGGCCTGAAAAAGCCTGGGATAAAACTGGACTCGCTGAACATAGCGGACAATGAGGACTACTGAGAACTCAAGAACAATGGCAATGCGTTTCTGATCCTACTGCACGTACTGGCTTTGTGGGAGCCTAGCCAGTTTGGATGCTCGCCTTACTAGAACTGGATGGAGGTGGGGGTTCCTTGGACTTTCCACAGGGCAGGGAACCCTGATTGCTCTTCGGGCTGAGGAGGGAGGGGGACTTGATTGGGGGAGGGGGAGGGAAATGGGAGGCGGTGGCGGGGAAGAGACAGAAATCTTTAATAAATAAATAAATTTAAAAAAAATCAGAAAACAAGTTACATCTTTCCAACATACAATGGTATAGAATATGAAACACCATTTACACTGCAAAATAGAGAAATGGAGACATAGTGAGAGAAGATTGAACCAAGAGAAGATTGAAGCATAGCAGGACAAATATTAAATCCTGTAGCTCTGTCTCTGATACACAAGGCTTCAGTTTCAAAGGGCTTAGATGGCCCTATCCCTGCATCTAGTTTTCGTTGTGTTTTTTTTTTGAGACAGGGTTTTCCTGTAGCTTTGGAGTCTGTCCTGGAACTAGCTCTTGTAGACCAGGCTGGCCTCGAACTCATAGACATCTACCTGCTCTGCCTCCCGAGTGCTGGGATTAAAGGCATGCACCATACCACCCAGCCCTGCATCTTTTCATATATCTCTGTGGTTAATTTCACTCCCTATATTCAGCTAGTTCTCCACAGAAGATGTTTTATAGTTTAGGCATCTCAATATCTTATGCTATCAAAATGCAACCTGGCTGTATCAAAATACAACCCTGGCTGTTGTGGAATATTATTGTAAGATGTGTTATATTTGTTTATGTTGTGAAACAATTGTTTCAATGATACAAATATGTGTTGCATTCTTTTATGTTGCATGTGTATAATTCTGTGAAGCTATGATACTGGGCTGGTCTAAAATACCTATTTGGCCTAATGAACAGTCAGTAGCTTGGTAGAAAAGTATAAGAAGGGCTGGCAAGCAGAAACAATAAACAGGAGGAGAAATCTTGGAGGAAAAAAAGGAAGGATGACCAAGAAAAGGAGAGAAAAGCATGGGCCAGTGACTCAGATACACAGCAAGCCACAGAATAAGAAGTAAATAAAAATTTATACAGAATAGAGAAAGATAAAAGCCCAGAAGCAAAAGGTAGATGGGACAATTAGTTTAGAAACGCTGGCTAGAAACAAGACAACCTAAGACCAGAAATTAATAATAATAATAATAATAAGCCTCAGTGTATGTCACTTTTTGAGAGCTGGGTGGCAGACCTCCAAAAGAGTAAAAACAACAACAACAACAACAGGTTTTGTCCTCATAGCTTCATGGTATGAACTCTCACAATCTCTTCACTGGGTTTCTGTCTCTGCCAAACATGGATGCCAGTAACAATGCTGAATTGTAACCACAAACTAAAAACCCAGTACCCTAAATTTTGATTCTTTCTTGTTTACAGGACCAGCACATGATGAGTGGTCCTGAAAAGCTTAACTTCTTAATTGACAGACACTAACACACTTGGACCACAGGTGTAGCAGATTTTGTATGAAATTGCTTCCTAGGATTAGGAATCACTTTGCTTACTCCTTACATAAATTGAAGATTTATGTGGATGGAGTCTTACTCCTGGAGCACCTTGCTAGACTTCCATTCCATGGCAAGGGCCTGTCTATAATAGTAATAAACTCCTTGAAAATCCCTGCTTCTTTCAGTAATTGGTGGCCACCTGAAACTACCTTTTCATTTTCATTTATTACAGCCCCACGTGTTTTCTTTTTACTGTAGACCTGAATGAATCATCAGTAATAACCATCCAACAGATCCAATATTTCATTTAAGGAATCAGCCCATTTTTTTTAATTGTGCTTTACTAAATATCCAGGTAATAGAAAGATTTTGGAGCCAAAATATCAAACAATGACCTCTAACTTAATCTGTTATGGAGTCTATAATTTCCAAATGAAATCCTATGATCTCAGTCTCTACTTTCTGGCATTCTTCTTAACATTTCTGTCTTCCTGGTCCTATAAGAACAGCCAATTTAGTTCTGTGTAAAACTTTCTATATTTTTTTCACCACCTAAAGTCTAGATATCTTCTACACTCTTTCAAGAGGCATCATTCCCAGGTTCTGCCTAGCAACAATATTACTTTTGGTTTTCCATTTCTTTGTCCTAACTTGCATTTATGTTGCTCTGATTAAATCCTCTAACCAAAATCAGCTCAGACAATGAGTGGGGTAATTTGACTTCATCATTTTTAGAGCTTAGGATAGAAAATCATGTTAATAGTTGAATGCAAAAATCCATGGACAAAGATTGTTTCCTGGCTTTCTCTCTTGCCCAGTCACTCCTTCATTCATGCTAAGATAGCTCCCTTTTGTAGCCCAAGCCCACTTTCTTAGGGATATTGCCACCCTCATTGGAGGAGCCTTCCCACGTGAATCATCAACACAATCTCTCCCAGATACAGCAGTCATGGCTTTTATGAACCATGCCACTCTGAACACAGTTGAGCAAGTGTCCTTGTGGTAGGATCTTTTGGATATATGTCCAAGAGTGGTATAGCTGGGTCTTGAGGTGAATTGACTCACAACTTCCTGAGGACTGCATGTTGATTTCCACATTGGCTGTACAAGTTTGCACTTGTAAAATGAATCCCCTTGCTACATGTCCTTGCCAGTATTAGCTGCCCCTTGATTTATGGAGCTTAACAAATCTAACAGGTGTAAGATAAAATCTCAAAGTAGTTTTGATATTCATTTTCCTGATGGCTAAAGATATTGAACATGTCTTCAAGTGTTTCTCAGTCACTTTAGATTCTTTTACTGAGAATTCTCTTTAGAGGTGTTCCCCATTATAGTTGGATTATTTGCTTTGTTCTTGTCTAGTTTCTTGAATTCTTTAATATCCTAGGTGAGGAAGCCCATAATCACATGGAAAAATATGATATTTACTCACTTATAGGTGGATATTAGCAGTTAAGTAAAGTATAATCACAGTAATCACAGTTAATCACAGTACAATCCATAGACACAGACAGGCTAAGTAACAACAGCTCTAGGGGAGATGCATGGATCTCTCTGGTAAGCAGAAATAGAACAGATCTTGTGGGTATACTGGAGGCAGGGGGGATGGGAAGAGGAAGGATCAGGTGAGCGAAGAAGAGACAGATGGGGAGAAGACAGGGAAAGATGATGGGAATAGAGAAGCTTTTAACAGGGGATGTGGAAACTGTAGTGAAAACATTCTGGAAACTATAAAGGTGACCCTAGTGACTGTTCCTAGTAATCAAGAATATGGAGGTTGAACTAGCCGTTTTCTGTAACCACATAAAGCTCCCAGTGGGACTGGGACACCAAGCCAGCCACAAAATATTCAACCCACTTGTATCACCTGCAAGATATGCTGGGACACTGGTGACTCTGAGATTTCTTAATGGCCAATAAATGACTGGTCTAACTTGAAGCTCATACTATGAGAGGAAACCCATAACTGAAAACTGCCTAGATGGCCAGGAACCAGAACTTGAATGGCTCAGAGAACAGGGGTAGAACCAAATAACAGCTGACCAAGAAAATATATCAATAAAATGATTCTTAACTATTTCTTGCTATAATCATAGGTTGACACCTGGCCTACTTGTTATTAAAGAGGCTTCTTCCAGGGGCTGATGGAAGCCCATCAGAGATCCTTACCCAAACATAAGCTTGAGCTGTATTGATCTTGTAGAAGGAGGGTGTGAGGATTGTAGCATTCAGTGGTTGAGGAAATCAGGAGAACATGGCCCACACAATCAACTAAGTAGGGCATATAGTGGCTCAAAGAAAACTGATGTAGCAATCACAGAGTCTTCATGGCTCTGTGCCAGGTCCTCTGCATACATGCTATAGTTCAGCTTGGGGTGTTTGTGAAACTCCTAACTGTAGGAGTCATGGCATCTCTGACTCTTTTGTCTGTTCTTAGGACCCTTTTCCTTCTATTGCATTGGCCTTGTCTAGCCTTGAAATAAGAGTCTGTGCCTAGTCTTATTGCACCTTGGTATGATTTATTTTGTTGATTTCCCTGGGAGGTCTGCTCTTTTTTTTTTAAGGGAAAAGGAAGCAGTGGCGCTGGGACAATGGGATTTGGTGGGGGAGGAACTGGAATGAGTAGAGGAGGGTGAGAATTGAATCAGGATATATAGAATACGAGAAGAATAAATACAAATAAAAATAAAATGCATTTAGTGTAAGTTCAATGATCCTTATAATCTGTAGCAGCCCAAACATCACAAATGTCCAAAGTCTCTTCTGACATTTTAGACAATCTCTTGACTGTCACATGTTGTAAAATAAAAAAAAATAAAGATTTACAACATATAATGGCACAGGGCATAGTCCCATTCATAAAAACAGGAATATGACTGTGTTACACCTCCCATCTTAGGCAGACTCATGTGTATGTCACACCAGTGAGAACAGATAGGCAGACCACAAACCCATGAAATTTCCACACTCCCTACATTCCCACAGACATGATCTTTCAGCAACCCTACAGCTGCTACCCTCAAAACCATGTACCCACCCCTATATCAGATGCATAGCCTCTGCTCAAGTGCAGGCCACATGAGCCAAAATAAAAAAAAACAGGTAGGAAAAAAGAGGTAAAGACTCTCTGCTGGACCAGAACCTATGGAAGTCACCAGAAATTCACATGGGTTTATCTGTGCACCTCCATTCTTTTAATAATTCCACAACACTATCCCCAATCCCACTTCCCTCCTCTTCTCTGTGTTGTAGCCTTCAACTTCAACTATCTGCAAGAAGTCTATGTAGGCCACCTTCCAAATGACCTTCCTCAGTCTCTCAGTCCCCATCAACACTATCTCCAAATTCCCTATGGTCTCCTCTCCTTTCATGCCCAAACATTGGGTGAACACCATTTGTAAGATTTCCAGCTCTAACTTGGGATGAGAGCACCTGTTCAACCATAGGCCACATAAAGCAGAAAATTAGAAAGCAAATAGAAACCAAGCAAAATAACACCCATGCAACAAAGACAAACTGAGAGATGAGTACATAGATCCACAAATTCCTAAAACCCAGATACTTGGACACCAACATAAAAACACAATCAACAACAGCCAGAGCAATAAGTCACTACCAGATTCCAGGTATCCTACTGCTGCAAGCTCTGAATATTCCAATAGAGTTGAAGCACAATTAAGACAACTTTACGAAGATGACAGAAGTCCTTAAAGAAGTAAATGAATCCCTTTTTTAAAAAAGTAGAGAAAAGATAAATGCAGTATTGGAGAAAATTAATATATCCCTTAAAGAAAACCAAAAACAAACAAAGAAACAGTTGGCAGAAATGAAGCTGTTCAAGACCTTAAAATAGAAATAGGAGCAATTAAAAAATATGAACTGAAATAATTATGAAAATGAAAATCTAAATAATCAAATAAGATATTGAACAGAGAATTTCAGACTTTAAAGGCATGATCAAAGAAATGGACATATTGATCAAAGAAAATGTTAAACCAAAAATTTCCTGAAACATAACATCCAGGAAATCTGAAACACTAGAAAAATACCAACCCTAATAATAACAGGAAATGGAGAACTATCTCACCCCAAAAACA
This sequence comes from Microtus pennsylvanicus, assembly GCF_037038515.1. Classification (NCBI taxonomy): domain Eukaryota; kingdom Metazoa; phylum Chordata; class Mammalia; order Rodentia; family Cricetidae; genus Microtus; species Microtus pennsylvanicus. The sequence goes on along the minus strand of NC_134593.1, from coordinate 73,256,380 downwards.
CAGAAAAAAATTTCAAAAAAAATCATAGTCAAAATCTTTTCTAACTAAAATAATACAGGAGAACGCAGGCCACAGAATCAACTAAGCAGGGCTCTTAGGAGCTCACAGAGGCTGAAATAGCAATCATGGAGCCTGTAGGAGTTTGCCCCAATTCCTCTCTATATGTGTTATCATTTGTAGCATGCTATTTTTGTGCAACTCCTAACAGTGGGAGTGGGGAATGTCTCTGACTCTTTTGCCTGTTCTTGGAACCCCTTTTCTCCTACTAGATTGACCCATGCAGTCTTTGATATGTGCCTAGTCTAATTTCAATTTGCTATATATGGCTTTATTGATATCTCTTGTGTGTCTGCTCTATTCTGAAGGGAAATGAAGATTGAGTGGATCTGGTGGAGAAGGGAGTTGTGGAGAGGACTGAGAGAAATGGAGAACAGAAAAACTGCAGTTGGGATATATTATAAGAAAAGTGATATGTGATGTCCTTCTGTATAAGTGTTGCTTTTATTGGTTAATGAATAAAGCTGCTTTGGCAAGGCAGAATATAGCCAGGTTGGAAGAGATATATATAGAGAGTAGGCAGAATGTAAGAGAGGCCATGTAGCTGCCAAAGCAGAAAGACGCCCCAGAACCTTATCAGTAGGCCACAGCCTCGTGGTGACACAGAGATTAATAGACGTGGGTTAAGATGAAAGAGCAAGTTACTAAGAAGCCTGAGCTAGTAGGCCAAATAGTGCTGTAATTAATATAGTTTCTCTGTGATTCTTCAGGTCTGGGTGCCTGGGAAATGAATAAGCAGCCTGTGTTTACAAGAAGAATAAATTTTGAAAAGAGAGAGAAATGTGGACACAGTGAGGGAAGATTGGTTCATGGTAACACAAAAACTCAGTAGGGCAAACAACAAATCCTTTAGCTGTGCCTCAAACAGGTAGGGATTCATTTTCAAAGAGCTTAGATAGCACTATTCATGAAAAATTATATATATATATATCCTTATATATTTATTATATATATGTATATATCTACCTCCTATATGTAGTTCTCCATGGCAGATATCTCATAGCTTGGGTATTACAACATCCTATCATCTAAAAATACAACTCTGTCTTCATCTTCACAGCTTCATGCAGTAAAAAGTTTCACAGTCTCTTCAGTGGGTTTCTGACTCTGCCAAACACAGATGGACAAAACCATGTTCAACTGAAACTAAAGAGGAAGAATTTATGACTTTAAAATTTTGCTTCTTTCTTTTTTCCAGAAACAATACAACATGGGTCCCTCCACAACACACACAATTTGGCTTCTAAGTTGTTATGGATGCTACTATGCTTTGTTCAGAGTTCCAGCAGCTTCTGCATGAAGTTGCTTTCTCAGATTAGGAATCAGGTTGCCTATTCCTTTGAGGAATTGAAGACTTGGATAGATGAAATCTTTCCCTAAGTTACCTTCCTAGGCTTCAAACAATAAGAAGGGCCTTCTCTTTAATGGTTCTAAACTTCTTGAAATTTTGTCCTCTTTTTCATGACAGGACTGCCCTTTGAATCTTCCTAGTGTTGTTTTTCTCCACAAAACTGACTTTTTGTTTCTATCCACATCACTCATTTTTTCCACTGTAGACCTAAATAAATCATCAGGAATAAATACCCAACCGAATCAATGCTTTGTCTAAGAAATCTCCCAACTACTTTTTAAGTTGGCCTTACTCAACTTCTCAGGGAATGGAGAAAATTGGAATGATTTGGGAAGAAAATATTATACAAATGACCCATAGATAAATTTTTCATGAAATCTATTTCCCACTGAAATCCAATGAGCTCCACTGTGTGCATTACTTTCAACACCCCCATATTCCTAGTCCTACAGGAATAGTTAATTAAGCTCTGTACAGTTTTCTATGCCTTTTGCCACCTAAAGTTCTAATATCCTCCACAATCCTCCAAAAGACAACGTTCCCACATTCTACCCAGCAACAAAATCACTTTTGGTGTACCACATTTTGACCTAATTTATTCATTTCTTGCTGTGATTAAATTCCCTAAATAAAAGCATGTGAGGTAATAAACAGGTTTCTTTGACTGATATTTCCAGATCACAATCCACAACTGTGGAAGCTTAGGATAGAAATTCAAGTTACAAAATGAAGGCAAGAGACACTAAGGAAAAATATTTACTGGTTTTCGCTCTTGCTTAGTCACTCTCTTGTTCAGCTAGCCTACTTATCCCTCTCAGTCCCACTTTCTTAGGGTATTGAAACCATGAGTGGAAGAGAAGAGCCTTCCCACATGAATCATCAATCAACACAATTTTCCCATAGTTAGTAGCAATTTTGATCTGGGCAAAGCCTCAACTGATGTTCTCTCAAGATGACTCTAATCTACATCATGTTGACAGCTGAAGCTAATTAAGGTAGAGATGATAATATAGGAGAAGAAGATTTTTTAACACAAAATCAACATATTAACCATATCAAACATGAAGAACTGAAAAACACAGATAGGTCAAGAAATGAGAAAAAGTAAGCCTCTAAGATCAAGAGGAGAAAACTAAAACTGTTTCTCCACAGAAACTTACTAAACCAAGAAATGCTGACAGACCTATGAACACCTGATATTCAATAAAGGAGCTAAAAGTATACAATGGAAGAAAGAAATCATCTTCAACAAATGGTGCTGGCATAACTGGATGTCAACCTGTAGAAGAATGAAAATAGATCCATATGTATCACCATGCACAAAACTCAAGTCCAAATGGATTAAAGACCTCAATATCAGTCCAAACACACTGAACCTGATAGAAGAGAAAGTGGGAAGTACTCTACAACATATGGGCACAGGAGACCACTTCCTACGTATAACCCCAGGAGCACAGACATTAAGGACCTCATTGAATAAATGGGACCTCCTGAAACTGAGAATCTTCTGTAAAGCAAAGGACACTGTCAACCCACTGACTGTGAGAAGATCTTCACCAACCCTGCAACAGACAAAGGTCTGATCTCCAAAATATATAAAGAACTCAAGAAACCAGATGTTAAAATGCTACTTAACCCAATTAAAAAATAGGGTACTGAACTGAACAGAGAATTCTCAACAGAAGAAGTTCAAATGGCCAAAAGACAATTAAGGTCATACTCAACTTCCTTAGTGATCAGAAAACTGCAAATCAAAACAATTTTGAGATACCATCTTACACCTGTCAGAATGGCTAAAATCAAAAACACCGATAGCCTTTGCTGGAGAGGATATGCAGTAAAGGGTACACTCATCCATTGCTGGTGGGAATGCAAACTTGTGCAACCACTATGGAAAGCAGTGTGGTGTCTCAGGAAATTTGGGATCAACCTACCCAGCAATAACACTCTTGTAAATGGACAAATGAAAACATCAAATATTTATGTTGATCACAAATAATCAACACTGAGAAGGAAACATGTTTCAACAGTAAAGAGTACTCCTGGTCTGACTCAAGGAATTACATGGGGGGATCACAACTATTCATTATTCCAAGTTCAGCGTTTCTAGTTCCATCTTTTAATCAATATAAGGATCAGGCACTTACATGGTACATATCCATGTACAAGTAAATACTCTTATTAAAATAAAAATTCAAACCAAACAGAATAGGCAGGAAGAAGGTGATGCACCTGCAATCCAATGGCTCAGAAAGCACAACCAGTATCAATGTCATGAATACATGCCATCCTGGGAAACATAATGATACCCTCTGTCAAATTTTAAAATTCAAGATATGGGTGAAGCTCAGTACAACAGCATATGCTTGATAGGAACAAAAATCATCATAGAACAATATAAAAACAAAAAATCCAGGCCCACTTTTAATCCCAGTACTTGGGAATCAGGTTCAGGGGATCTCTGAGTTTGAAGCCAGCCTGGTATATAGAGCAACTTTCAGGACATCTAAGGCTACACAGACAAATCTTGTATTCAGAAATAAACAAACAAAAATGAAAACTGTAGGCTACCAAACTGTCTTAGCATCAAATAGCAGGTAATTCTACTGAATCTAATGTGATTTAGTGATAGAGTTTATAATGGTAGGGAAGTCATGACAGCAAAAGAAGAAAGCTGACCAATTAGTTTCAACCACAACATAGCAGGCACAAAGAACAGGGAATGGGTTGAGGCTATAGAAACTCATATCACGTGTCCAATGAGGAATTTCATCCAGAAAGGCTCATCCTCCTACTGGATTCACAAGCAATCAAATGAAAGTTGCCAAGAAAAGAGACATGTTCAAATACATCTTCCTATATGGGAGGTTTTTATTCAATCAATTACATCCTGACCTGGGTCACTATAGGCTCATGGTCACCAATGAAGAAAAATGCATTTAGGGTTACAGTTGGGAATCACTTTGCTTACGCCTTCCATAAGTTGAATGCTTATGTGAATGGAGTCTTACCCTTAGAGCACCTTGCTAGGCTTCCATTCCATAGCAAGGTCCTTCTCTATAATGGTGATAAAATCCTTGAAAATCCCAGCCTGTTCCAGTAATTGACTGCCATAAGAAACTGCCTTTTCATTTTCATTTATTTCTGCCCCACTTGTTTTTTTTCCACTGTAGTCTTGAATGAATCATCAGTAATGACCATCCACCACATTCAATATTCCATTTAAGAAATTAGCTCATATTTTTAAATTCTGCTTTACTAAATTTCCAGGTCACAGACAGAAAAAGACATATTTTGGAGCCAAAATATCACACAAATGACCTCTACCTTAATCAATTTCAACTGAAATTCTATGATTTCAATCTCCACTTTCTATCATTTCTCTTAACATTTCCATCTTTCTGATCCTACAAGAAAAGCTAATTAATTCTGTGTACTACTTTCTATTTTTTTGCCACCTAAAGTTTTGATATCTTCTATACTCTTCCAAGGGACATCATTCCCAGGTTCTGCCTAGCAACAATATTACTTTTGGTTTTCCATTTTTTGTTCTAACTTGCATTTATGTTGCTCTGATTAAATCTTTTAATGAAAAGCAGCTCAGGCAATGAGTGGGGGTATTTTGGCTTCATCATTTTGGGAGCCTAGGATAGAAAAGCAAGCTAATAGTTGAAGGCAAAAATACATGGACAAAGATTGTTTCCTGGCTTTCTCTCTTGCCTAGTCAGATTGGTGCCTTTTGTATCCCAAGCCTACTTTCTTAGAGATATTGCAACCCACAGTGGAGGAGCCATCACACATCAATCATCAATCAACACAATCTCTCCCAGATATAGTAGTTTATGGCTTTTATGAACAAAGCCACCATGAACACAGTTGAGCAAATGTCCTTGTGGTAGGATCTTTTGGGTATATGTTCAAGAGTGGTATACATTGGTCTTGAGGTAGATTGACTCCCAATTTCCTGAGGACTGCATATTAATTTCCACATTGGCTGTACAAGTTTGCACTTGCAACAGCAATGAATCCCCTTGCCAGCATTAGCTGTCACTTGTGTTATGGATCTTAACAGTTCTAAGACTTGTAAGATGAAATCTCAAAGTAGTTTTGATATTCATTTCCCTAATGGCTAAGGATGTTGAACATGTCTTCAGGTGTTTCTCAGTCACTTTAGATTCCTTTACTGAGAATTCTGTTTAGAGGTGTTCCCCATTATAATTGGATTATTTGGTTTGTTGTTGTCTAGTTTCTTGAGTTCTTTAATATCCTAGGTGAGGAAACACAGAATCACATAGATAAACATGGTATGTATTTACTTATGGGTGGATATTACCAGTTAAAGTATAATCACAGTAATCACAGTTAATCACAGTACACTCCATAGACACAGAAAGGCTAAGTAACAAGAACAGCTCTACGGGAGATGAATGCATCTCGTTGGTAAGAAGAAATAAAACAGATTTTATGGGTGCACTGGAGGCAGGTGGGGATGGGAACAGGAAGGATCAGGTGAGTGAAGAAAAGACAGGTGGGGAGAAGACAGGGAGAGATAACTGGAATAGGGGAACTTTTAACAGGGGATGTGGAAACAGTGTAGCAAAAACTTTCTGGAACCTATAAAGGTAACCCTAGTGAGGACTCCTAGTATGCAAGAGGAGGTTGAACTAGCCATCTTCTGTAACCACATAAGGCTACCAGTGGAACTGCGACACCAAGCCAACCACAAAACATTCAACCCACACTTGTACTACCTGCAAGATACGCTGGGGCACTGGTGACTCAGAACTTGCTTAGTGACCAATAGATGACTGGTCTAACTTGAAGCTCATACTGTGAGAGGAAGTCCATAACTGACACTGCCTACATGGCCAGGAGCTGGAACTTGAATTGCTCAGAGAACAAGGGTAGAACCAAATACAGTTGACCAAGAAAAAATATCAATGAAATGATTCATAACTATTTTCTGCTATTATCATAGATTGCTGTTTAGCTTAATTGTTATTAAAGAGGCTTCTTCCAGGGACTGATGCAAGCCCATGCAGAGATCCCTACAAACAAAAAGTAGGAAGGAGTATGGAGAGAACTACAACCAAATTCCCAAATATTATTCATAAACATTTGTTTACATTTAAAGGAGCCATGAAATAGAGATAATACTTTGCATTTGTATAGATTTTGACCTATTGATAAAAATTTAAGGTCAATTTTGTTATATATACATACATATATATATATATATATGTTCTTGTTTAAGGTATTATATTTGTGCAGCTCATTTAAAGATGCAATGTATAGTTAAGAAATACAAATTAGACCCCCCCCAAGCCTGCCCTGTTGTCTGCAAGGTCCTTGGCTCAGGAATAGTTTCCTGCTCCTGCACCAAGGCTACCCACCCAGAGGGGTGAGTGCCTGCCTATTAGGCAGGCCTGAAGGTCCTCTGCAAGGGAGCAAGGGCACTTTCATCTTGTGCTGCAGGGTCTCCTGTGTTCTACTCGACCCCGCCCTGCTTTCCACGTTAGCCCTTCTGTCCGTGGGTCTTTAGGCTACCAGGCTTCCTTGTTTCAGTGCTGAGGAGTTCCATCTGGATGGTGCTGAGGACTTCCATACAGACAGGAACAGTTTCTGCTTCTACACTGAGGAGATCCACCCAGAGATTCAGTCACAGCAAAGACTGAACCAAGACACCAGGCCTCTCCTGGCTCCATTTGAAGGACGTGATGGGCAGGCACCAATGCAAGAATTCTTCCAACAACCTGAAAGGCAACATGACATCACCAGAATCCAGGGATCGCAAAACAAGAAGAACTGAACACCCTACTCCAGAAGAAATAGAAGAAATCGACTTTAAATGGAACTATATGAAAATAATAGAGGACCTTAAACAGGAGGTGAAAAACTGCCCTAAAGAAATAGAGATGACAAACAAAAAGGTAGAGGAAATGAATAAATCTCTCCAAGATACCCAAGAAAAACAAGAGAAACAAGAAAAAGCAATCAAACAGGTAAGGGAAACGGTTCAAGACTTGAAGAATGAAATGGAGGTAATGAAGAAAACCAAACCAAGGAAGGCAGGAGATGGAAAATCTGGGTAAATGAACAGGAACTACTGAGACAAGTATTACCAACAGAATACAAGAGATAGAAGAAAGAATCTCAGACACTGATGATACCACAGAGAAAATAAATGCACTGATCAAAGAAAACAGCAAATCCAACAAATTCTCATCACAAAACATTCAGGAAATCTGGGTCACAATAAAATGACCAAATCAAATAATAATAGGGGTAGAAGAAGGAGAAGTACAGATTAACGGTCCAGAAAATATATTTAATAAAATTATAGAAGAAAACTTTCCCAACCTAAAGAAAGTTATTCCTATGAAGGTTCAAGAAGCATAGAGAAATAGACTGGATAAAAAAAATCTCCATATAAGAATTAAAACTCAAAACATACAGAATAAAGAAATAAAATAAAATAAAGAAATAAAATAAAATAAAGGTTCAAGAAGCATAGAGAAATAGACTGGATAAAAAAATCTCCATATAAGAATTAAAACTCAAAACATACAGAATAAAGAAAGAATATTAAGAGCTGCAAAGGAAAAAGGTCAAGTTACTTATAAAGGTAAACCTATTAGACTTACACCTGACTTCTCTATGGAAACCATGAAAGCCAGAAGGTCCTAGATAGATGTACTGCAGACACTAAGAGACCATGGATACAAGCCTAGACTATGTTCCTGTGACAAAAGTTCTTCCCAGACACACAGCTCATTGACATAAAAGCCTAGCCCAGGAACAGCTGCAGGCAGTTGAAGTAGTTTTGGGAAGACAGGCTCATCCTGTATTGGATATAGTGGCATTTCATTTATGTTGTAATATATAAAGCTTGCCTGAAGTTCAAAGAGTAAAACAGCCCCACTGGTCAGTCTTACTGACCAGGCAGTGGTAACACACACCTTTAATCCCAGTAGCCATACTTGCTGCTATAGAAACCAGTCCTAGAAAGGAATATAATATAATATAATATAATATAATATAATATAATATAATATCCCCAATTTCTCCAAGATTTTATTACTCATGTTCCAGTTGGACAGTCACAGCTTGGAAAGCTTAGAGAAAGCACTGCCATCATAAGGGGATGAAGAGGAGGGAGGGGTTCAGGCTCCGGTGGCAGCTGCTGGGGAACAGGAGGTGAGGTGGCAACACTCTGAGAAGCCCTTTCCTCATCATGGACTTAGAGAAGACGATCAGTCTAAGCCTCTACTGATTTAAGGCTTATTCCAGGAAACCCCAAACCTGCCTCTACCTATGCAGCCCACAGGCAGTGATGCATACACACAACAGAAAGGCCAGATGATGCCCGAGTAGGCAAGGGAGGCCAGGCAAGCATAGTGTTTTAATAAATGTGTCTTCTAGAGGCTTTCAACATACTCAAACCTATGGGACACTATGAAAGCAGTGCTAAGAGGAAAGTTCATAGCACTAAATACCCACTTAAAGAAAATGGAGAAAGCAAACATTGGAGACTTAACAGCCCACCTGAAAGCTCTAGAAAAAATAAAACAGACTTACCTAGGAGGAGTAGAAGACTGGAAATAATTAAACTGAGGGCTGAAATCAACAAAATAGAAACACAGAAAACAATCCAAAGAATCAATGAAACAAAAAGCTGGTTCTTGGAGAAAAAAATCAACAAGATTGATAAATCCCTATCCAAACTAGTTAAACGACAGAGAGAGAACATGCAAATTAAGATCAGAATGAAAAGAGGGACATAAACACAGACACAGAGGAAATTCAGAGAATCATTAGATCTTACTACAAAAGCCTGTATGCCACAAAATTGGAAAATGTAAAAGAAATGGACATTTTTTTAGATAAGTACCATATACCAAAGTTGAACCAGGACCAGGTGAACAATGTAAATAGACCAATAGTTGTGCAGAATTAGAAGCTGTTATCAAAAACCTCCCTACCAAAAAAAGCCCAGGTTCAGAGGGTTTCAATGCAGAATTCTACCAGAACTTCCAAGAAGACCTAATACCTATACTCCTTAATGTATTTCACAACGTAGAAACAGAAGAGTCATTGCCAAATTCCCTTTATGAAGCTACAGTTACCCTGATACCAAAACGACACAAAGACTCAACCAAGAAAGAGAATTACAGGCTAATCTCATTCATGAACATCGATGCAAAAATTCTCAATAAAATGCTGGCAAGCCGAATCCAAGAACACATTAGAAAAATTATCCATTATGATCAAATAGGCTTCATCCCAGGTATGCAGGACTGGTTTGACATATGAAAATCTATCACTGTAATCCGGCATATAAATAAACTGAAAGAAAAAGCCATATGATCATTTCATTAGATGGTGAAAAAGCATTTGACAAAATTCAACATCCGTTTATGATAAAGGTCTTGGAGAGATTAGGGATACAGTGGTCATACCAGTTAATTCCTTGGGCAACTGAGGAGAGTGAACCTGAAATGGCCCTATCCTATAGCCATACTGATGAATATCTTGCATATAACCATAGAACCTTCATCTGGTGATGGTTGGAGATAGAGACAGAGACTCACATTGGAGCACTGGACTGAGGTCCCAAGGTCAAAATGAGGAGGAGAAGGAGGAAGAACATGAGCAAGGAGTCAGGACTGCAAGGGGTGCACCCACACACTGTGTCAGTGGGGCTGATCTGTTGGGAGCTCACCAAGGCCAGCTGGACTGGGACTGAATAAGCATGGAATAAAACCGGACTCTCTGAACATGGCGGACAATGAGAGCTGATGAGAAGCCAAGGAAAATGGCACTGGGTTTTGATCCTACTGCATGAACTGGCTTTGTGGGAGCCTAGCCTGTGTGGATGCTCACCTTCCTAGACCTGGATTGAGGGGGGGGACCTTGGACTTCCCACAGGGTAGGGAACCCTGACTGCTCTTTGGACTGGAGAGGGGGAGGGGAGTGGGGGTAGGGAGAGAGGAGGGGAAGAAGGGGGAAGAGGGGGAGGGAAATGGGAGGTGGGGAGAAGGCAGAATTTTTTTCAATAAAATAAATAAAAAGAAATACAAATTAATAGATTGTCTTTTATAACAGTTAAACTTTTAGTCATGTTAGGCTTTCTAGAAGTACAGAGATATATTTCAGATGGGATAAGTATTCTTTAAATCTTTCAAAGACATACATAATATGGCATTTAAAATGTTTTAAAAACTTAGGACTTTTCATGACAGTGAGCCACATCTGCCTCTGGCAGCACATATTATTTCAGAGAGGTTGATGGGCATTAAAAAAACTCATTATGGAATTTGCCTTCAATGTGACTAGCCATTTGGGCAAGAAACTTCTGCTGGAATTGCTTCATGGTATGTTTTATAAACTGGACATTCAGGACCCACAGAAAAATGACTGCTAAAGTTGCCTAAAGAAGGTGAGAAAGTCATTCAAAGTTCCTGCTCCATGCAAGAGTCTGCCAGACATTCTGCAGGATCCACAAAAAAAGGTGACTAACAAACTGCCAATATAGGCAGAACTGTCTTTGAAATTTCCTGCTTCATGGAAAAGTCTGCCAGACACTATGGGCCTATAGGCTGGAGATGGATGTCCCACTGTTACAGAAGAACTTTGGGTGACTGTCCAGGCAGCAAGATGTCTTTGTCAATTCTAGAGTTTTAGAAGTTGCTTACAACGTACTTCCTGTTTACTTAGGTAGTAGTATATCCTTCTGGATTCTTTGATGGAGTTGAAGAAAGAGACAGTTTTATAATTATAAAAAAATAGATTAGACATAAAACCTTAGACTCAAAAAGATGGAATAGATGATATAGTATTTTTCTTAACTTGCCAAGTGTAAAGGGACTAAATATTGTAACTCTAATTCTTGCTGGATAATGGTTTCCTTATATGTAATCTTGCTATGTCAAAATCGAAACCTTCCTTTTTATTTAGACAGAAAATAGGAGGTGATGTGCGATTCCTCCTGTACGCTATGAAGATGTTTTATTACCATTGGTTAATAAAGAAGCTACTTTGGGCTTAAAGCTTCACAGAATAGAACAAGTGGAAATTCCAAGCAGAGATAAAGGAGAAAAGAAGACAGAGTCAGGGAGATGCCACGTAGCTGCCAAAGGAGAAAGATGCTGGATGGAACCTTACTGGTAGGCCACAGTCATGTGATGACACAAAGATTAATAGAAATAGGTTAATTTTAGATGTAAGAGTTACTTAATAAAAAGCCTAAGCTATTGGCTAAGCAGTCTTGTGATTAAAATAATTTTTTATAATTATTGCAAGCCTAGGCATCTGTATACACCAGGATATAATAAAATTTGCAAGCTATACAGTGTACACAAGATTAATGTTTAAATTGAATTGTCATGTTAAACTTTCATGATTCCTTGACTACTAAGGGATCATACAAAGAAACACAAATCAGCCTGAACGTTTCACTATCTGAGGGAATTCAACTGGAACTGGGAGGTATATTGTGACCCAGGAACCATGGGCTTACTTTAACCTGAAAAACCTATGACACAGGTCTCTCAAGGAAGTTAGGTCAAGCCAACTCCATGGTTCCCTGCAGAGCTTACAAGCCACAAAAATTTTATGACTTTGACCTCCACTCTCTGCCATTACTCTCAACATTTCCATCTTCTAGGTCCCAAAAGAACAGCTGATTAGGCTTTTTGTTCAGTTTTATGATATCTGTAGCATTCTTATAACAGTCAACATTCCAAAGTCTTTTGCAGCACTTGAGTCCCATTTTTGTTCCAACTTTCTTCTCTGTTGCTGCTATTACATTATCTAATCAAAAGCAACTCAGGTAATGAGTAAGTTTATTTGGTTGTTAACCCTATTTCACAATTCTTAATTATGGGAGCTTAAAGCGGATACTCAAGCTAAAAATAATAGCTAAAGGCAAAACATGTGGAACCATTATTTTCTGGCTTTCTCTCTTGTTTTGTCACTGTCTTGTGCTTAGCTAGCTCTTCTATCTATCCCAGAGCTGCTTGCTCAGGGATATTGCCAACACAGTGGAAAAACCTTCCCATATCAATCAAAACCAACACAATCTCTCTCAGACAATTTAATCAGACATTCTGATCTAGGAATACCCTAATTGGTGTTTTCTCAGATCACTCTAAGCTATGTCATGCTGATAGCTGAGGCTAATTAAGAGAAAAAGACAATATTATACAAAAATATTTTAAAGCTCTAAAGGCAATGTACTAATAGCATCAGTCACTTGACCAGCAAAAACACAAACATGAAGATAGATATGCCAGAAAATGGAAAATGGCAAACATATAAGATAAAGAAGAAAAAACTAGTACTGTCTCTCCACAGAAACTTCCCAAACCAATAAAAACTCAAGGAACTAATAACATGAGAAATTTTTTGAATACAAAGTTAGTGAGACCATTATTTTCCAGAAATGAAGAATATTCTTAAATAACAATTAATAAAATCAATAACATAGATGACAAAGACACAAAGACATATTGTGCTCCTTTAAATAAAAACTACAAGATTTTAACCAAAATCAAACTCTAAGAAATCACTGACCAGCACTCATCCTATAGACTTCAGTTCTCTCTCCTTTAACAATAACAAAAAATGGCTTGGGTGAGGAGGGATGTTCCACCAAAATTGGAGAGATTCCCTTGAAACCTTCTCATGTCTTAACTTCATAGAAAACAGTTTTGATTACTAAGAGGATCTCATTATCTTATAGTAAGGAATAGGATGTCTCCTAGGGTCACTTAGACACCATTTGTATCCCATGATTGACAATTGCCTGTAAGTCTGCAATCAGAGTGAGGAAATGAAAACATTTTTAAACAAAATGCAAGATAACAGATTTTTTAAAGAATCAGTGTACACCTAAAGCAACTTGTTTTACTTTAATTGCTTTATAAGTCAAAAGTACTTTTGAAAACAAGTTTATTGCTATTTTTTGCATATATTTTACATGAGTTAGAATATCTTCCATATGTATGCAGGTGACATACAAAAAAGAAGGGTTCAGATGCTTTGGATCTGAAATGGAAGAGTTATGAGCCTAACAACTTGAGTTAGGTATCTGAACATAGGTCATCTCCAAAATGAGTATGTGATGAGCCATCTGCCAACATCCATAATGACTTTTATCAAATAAACCAAAAGTCTCTCAGATTAACAATAATAGCAACAAAACCAAAATAAATAAAGAAGTAAATAAATGACCCTTGGAAACATGATGCATCAAAATTAAGATGATGTGTGTGGTAAATTTGCATGATAAATACATTAAAATGACAATGCAAAACAACTTATAACAGGAAAACTGATTACAAAGTTATATTCATAGTGAAAACACCCAGAGTAATCAGTGGGATTATGAAAAAATAGTACACAAATTGACATAATATGAATTCTTGCTGGGTTGTGGTGATGCACACTTTAATCTCAGCACACGGGAGGCAGAGACACGTGAATCTTTGTGAGTTCAAAGTCAGATGGTCTACAGAGCAAGTTCCAGAACAGGCTCCAAAGCTACAGAGAAACCCTGTCTTGGGGGGGAAAAGCAACAACAATCAAGAATGTGTACAATATTTGAGAAAGAATAAAGGAGATGGAGAGAAAAAGAAGAGAGAATAGGCAGAAAAATATCATTAACTATTAATAAAAAGACCAAAGAAAACTTAGAAGACATGTGATCTTAAAAAATGTTACTCACCTACCTATGATTCTATGTGTAGAGAAATTAAATAAATAAATAAAGACTTCACAATTTTCACAAAACTACCTCAAAATGACCCATAAACTCTTCTTTCTGACCCTACAGCTACTGGTATTTGTTCCAAACAGTGAGGCCCCATGCTCTAGAGACCTCTCCTTCGGTCTTGTTATGTTTTCAGGTAAACCCAGTCTCACTGATGCCCAATACCAAAGCAATATAGTATAATTTCTGCTTCCTGTCACATGGATTATGGCACAAGATATAGATTCTGCCCTATCTACCTGCCCAACACCATACACACCTAAGAAACCTCTGCAGCTCAGAAACTCTTTTTGTCACCTGGAACTAAATATCACTGAATGACATCATTGTGGCTAGTAGTATCAGACAAATTAGAAGCATTTTAATCATGTATTGCTAAAAGACAGTCAACATCACCATAGTTCCACCAGCTTTTAAATTATTTGAAACATTTATAAGACAAACTTGAAAGTAGAATGTAATATTCAGAACTTCTAGAAATAAAACTATAAGTTTTCAAATCTGTCTTCCCACTGCACACCAAAAGCATGACTCTGTGTGTACACTGGACAGTGATATTACAAGTATAATATTCTACCTTGCCGGGGCTGCAGAGTGTCCCTCTTCCCAGGAAATCCATATACAGGGAGGCACAGAGGACAACGACCACTGCCCAGGTCATTACATAGGGCAACAGAACCACAGCCTGGCTCATGGTCCATCCAAATCCCAGCAGAAATGACAGTTCAACAGACCTTCTCTGAACACCCTATACTCACCATGGCATAGCTTGTGGTATTCCTAGGGCTGGAGAGATGGCTCAGTGGTTAAGAGCACTGACTGCTTTTCCAGAGGTCCTGAGTTCAATTCCCAGCAACCACATGGTGGCTCACAACCATCTGTAATGAGATCTGGTGCCCTCTTCTGACATGTGGGCATACATGGAGGCAGATTTTTGTATGCAAAATAAAAATAAATAAATCTTTAAAAAACAAAATAGTATAGTTAAAAAAACTCACTTCAATAAAAGTAGAAAAGAATCCTGAAAAGAACCTGCAAGAAACCTGCCACTATTATACCTGATTGCTAAGACTTTCAAGAATCTCTCCTTGGCTAGGGCCATTCATCTTGGCCTCAGAATATTGTCAGCTCCCCTACTGGGTGATCAAAGATCAAATGACTCAGATAGCACAGTACTTCCTGTTCTGTCCTTCCAGCCCAGTAGTCAGGGCCCTAGATAGAAAGTTAGTAATTTAGTAGATAATCCTCCACTTTCAAAGAGCATATCCTGTTCCTCATCCAAAGCACAGGGTCTTTTGTGTGCACATCCTATTACACACTCAATGTGCACTGCAGCCAACCCATTGCCTCATACCTGGGAAATCTTGCAGCCAAACACAGGTCACATTTACAACTGCTATTAAAGACAAGTGGGCCATGAATTAGAAGACACTGAGGGATTGTGGTAAGTCTTGGGAACAGGCAAGAGAATGTGGATACAATACTGGAAAGAACCTGTAAACTATCTCCTGCTGGTGCTCCTAATTGCCAACCAGAGTCCCTCATTAGCTAGGACCACCCAGCTGGGCTTCCAGACATTGGCAGTTACCCTACTGGGAGAGCAGAAATCAAATGTCTTAGAAAGCAAAAATCCTCCAGGTTTGTCCTTCCACACTATGGTCAGACAAGATACTAATCTGGAAATTTTGTAGTTTAGTAAAATCTTCCATTTTCCCAGAGCACTTCCTGTTCCTCCTCCAAGGCACATGGTCCTATATGTACACTTTCCATTACACACTCAAGGTCCAGAGTAGCCAACCCCTTACTTCATAGCTGGGAGGTCTTGCAAACAAACACAGGTCACAAACAGTAATTGTTATTAAACAAAAAGAAGCCATGAGAATTAGAACACAACAAAGGGTCTATGGGAGGGCTTAGAGGCAGGAAAGAGATAGTGGAAATAATGTATTTATAATCCTGAAAAATTCTGTTAAAAAGTTGAAACAGATTTTATGGTCATGTGCCCCAGAGACCAGGGATTTGTATCAGAGCACACGAAGTGCTACTCACATCATTTCTCTCACAGTATACATCTTAAACCTAGAAAATAAATCATGGTAGGCAGGGCCACACCATTTTATCCAGCTCTTCTATTTTACTTGAACTGCTGTAACTACAGTAATTTGGTTTAATGATAAGTTAATTTCTTTATATAGATTCTTGTATGCATGGTCTGTGCACCCATGAAATGGCCAGTCAGCACATTTATGGAACATTTAAAATTGATTACCTCACTACTCACTGCTAATGTCAACTATTGTCACAGTAGGAAAGCTTTTACCTTCCTTCTTTCCCATCCCTTTTTCTGATGTGATGATACTGGCTTTAGAATTGGTCCGTGAACTCAGTTATTACACAGGTCCTACTTCACTTGTAAATTCACAATAAAATCTAAAGAAGTTGGAGTATACTCATTCACTGATCTATTTCTCCTTCACACAGACCAGTCAATGTCCAGCATGGTAGGAGTTGCTGGACTGTTTTTTGCAGCACTAGGTAGCAGAGGCAGGATTAGGAGTTCATAGCAATTCTCAGTTACATAGTATGATGCAAGCCCGAGCTACAGGAGACACTGATCTAAACCAGTTTTTCGCAATCTTCCTAGTGCTATGACTCTTTAATACAGTTACTCATGATATAGTATTCTCCCCACCTATAAAACAATTTTCACTACTACTTCATAACTATATTTTTGCTGTTATGAATCATAATATAAATATCTGTACTTTTTGATGGTCTTAGGCCTGTCCTGTGATAGGTTCATTTGATCCACCAAAATGAGTCATAACCCACCAGGTTGAGAATCACTGCTCTAATCTGATATAAATAAAAAGATGAATAAATAAACAGCTCTTAAAAATGAAATTCAAAACCTGGGAAACATTAGAAAATACAAGATTATAGCAGTTATGCCTTTGAAGAAAATGAAATCTAAAATATGACAACCATTAATTGATTTCTTAAAATAATAAAAAATAATTGAACACTTAGTTATACTGACTTTGTTTTTCTTTTTTTTTTTTTTTTTTTGGATTTTCGATAAGTTATAATGACTTTGAAACAGAGTAGGCACTTCCCTGGTAGGGAGAATGCCATTAGTAAGAGAAAGCATGACTTTGTCCCATGTAAAATGTTAGCTTCTGAGTGCTGTAAGCTGACACATGGAGTTACAGCCAATGGCCTGTGTCTCAAACATCTGAGCTGAATTCACTGTGTCAACCAGGATTAAATATACCTGCATGGGAGAGTTCACTAATTGGAAACTAAATATGTAGTTGTTCAAGCTATCCTCCTTAAACTGCACACCCACTGGTGTCTGTCTTCATTCACATGCAAGAAATTAATGTATGATGGGAAATCACACCAAAAGTCACACACTGTGTCAATCAGGTCCTTCTTTGTAATGGATACCCCTGAAGCTCACTCCCTTAAACTTCATTCTGTGATCTAGTTATTGTCCAGTTTTTCCCCCTTCCAGTGTACACAGTATACTGTTCCTACACTTCGGGTCTGAAAGGAGAAGCCATGATCCACACACAAATCCTTTTATTGTTATTGCAATGGACACCACCACGATAAGACTCAAAGTGGTAATTTTAGAACTCTGTGGTGCAGCATACTTTTAATCCAAAAATTTATGGCGGTTAACCAAGAGGATAGCAAGGGTAATGCTCTGTGGGGCTACAGACAGGATTCAAGTCCACCTCAAACAGTATAGGGGACATTGACTATAAACTGCTTTTTTAAAAACTGAAAACTGCAGCTGTCCTAGAATTATTATACTTTCATGGCACACAGGTTGTGACCCTGTAATGGCCCCTTGGGCAGCATGTTAGAGGTCTTTGATGGGGAAGTGGGTCTTTTGGCTGGTTGTAAATCATGGTTGTCTCATTTATTATTATAGAAATGTACCTTACTCGCTTATTAATCCTGGTGAACAAACATTTGCATCTCATGATACTAATCTCTAACAGGCATGGCCAGCATACTACTTATCTTTGGGGAATTTGGGATGCAGTACTCCCTCACTTAAATTCTACTTTGTGTGATTTAATGTCTCCTAAGAACTGGCAAATCCTTAACCTATTAATTCTATACTCAATTATGCTCTCCTACTTCACAGTTTAGCAGCGGAGTGCCTCTACACAGGAGAAACCATTTATGAGCTCCACAAAATTAACTACAGATGGATCCTAAACATAAATGTTAAAAGTGCAGAACTTCTGTAGATACTGGAGAGACCAGTAGGCTCCGAGTTTAGAAAATTTGGTGGTATCTCTCCACATGCGACAACATAAGCACTACAGGCACCACCATTTGCAGCTCCCAAAGCTCTGCTCTGTGCAGACACAGCCCACCCAGGCAGTGAAGTTATTCAGAGTCTGCCACAGGGAGTTGCAAGGATCACTTAGGGCTACTTAGGATGAGGCAGGAACACACTAAACTCTGTGTTTGTCCACTGGCTCCCGCCCAGCCAGGCGAAGATGCATCACATCAGCCACGAGCCTCAGCAGTCCGCTCCACCTAGTTTGGGGACAGCAGCCCCAAACCCACCAAGCCCAGCCACTCCTCCACACGTGGGAGGAGCAACCACGTGCACCAAGGCCAGCAACTCCTCCCCACCTGGGGACATTGGCCCCTTCCTCTCCTTGGCTTGCCTCTCCTCCCATTCGGGAGAGCAACCATTCACTCACCACGGTGCAGCTGCCTAGCTGACAAACTTTAACCCCACAAGGGATCACAAGGCGCAGTGCATGAGAGAGACTGTGATTTCTTCAGGAAGTGCTAAACCGGAAGTCTGGCTCCCGGAAGAACCCTCCCATTTTACTGGTGGAGGCTCTCATTGGCTAGTAAGGTCTGAGTGACAGAACCAGGTAAGCAGAAGGGACACAGCACAGCATTCCCAGCACTGGCGGCTAATCTACAGAAACAAATCCCAGATTGGTTGGAGATCTAAGTCAAGTTCAACAGCAAGTCTTTTGCTAATGTAAATCAATGGGTTTGGTTTTAAAAGGAAGTATACAAATTCAGAAAGAGGCTAATCAGAAAAAGTTGCACGAGTAGAACATTGGGTAAACCAAGAACATTATAAACAAAGTCCACAGTGGTGTTGGAACTGATAACCACAGCTTTCACCCTTCTGTGTAAAGGTTTGGGTTCTGAGGATCTGAAACAACCCTTTTCCAAAGGCCCTGTCCCCACATCTTTGCCAGCTCTCCCAAGCGTATTCCTGAGATTAGAGACAGAGCTCTGTTGTTGCTCTATACATCATTGCCTTAAGGAAACCTCCCAAAGCCTAGGCAGGTTGCCAAAGTCAGAGAGGCCTAGTTTCAAGTATTTTCTAGAAGTTCTGCACTTAGCACTTGACATTTAGGTGTAAGGTCCATTTGGAGTTAATTTGTGGACGTTGTAAATGGGGTCTCATGTACTGTGTAGTACTCTACTACTCAGTCGCAATGTAGAATTGGTGATATAAAGGATTGACCAATGCTTAGAGAGTAAGCCACACAATATAGAATTTAGCTGAGGGAGGGCTGCCTTTGAAATACACCCAAAGACAAGTAGTATGTTAATCAGAACTATTAGAGATTTGGATGCAAAGATGTAAATGTTTATTTAACTTTTTTGTATACATGTCTGTAGTGAAAAAAGCAAATGAGATACTCACCCATAGAAAGGATAGAGTCTGCCTGTGTAACTCTCTAGAGTAAGCTGGAGCATCACAGTTTTAAGAGGGATTTCTTAGTTGTGTTGAGTCCAACACAATTCCATGATATTTTGTTATGTGTTTGCTGTTTCTTGGTATCAACTACATACATTAAAACCCAAAAGCATGGTTATAGTGGTGAAATACCTGGTTAAATCCAGACCCTTCCAGCAGGAAGAAAATAGCCAAAAATCTAACCAAGAAAAGAAGAATCAAGAATCTAGGATTAGCCAGTTCAGTGACTGTGTTTCAAGAACTAGCTGAAGATAAAGTTAGATTGTAATCTTGGAAGTGATCTTGAGAGGCAGGGAGTTGCCCCCTTGTGACCAACACTGGATTTTTGAAATTTTCTATGACACTTTTGGATTACTGGGCTATGGTTTCTTCCCTTAAAAACTCCTTCTCCCAGTCACTCAGGGTCAAACTCTTCCCCTGCATGGGTTATGAGTCTTGGCCCCAGTGTACTGGTTCCCATCTCATTGATTAAAGCCTCCTGTGATTGCAGCAAAGATGGTCCTTTGTGAGTTACTATGGGGGGTGTCATGTTATCCCAAGACTTGAGTGAGAGTCTCCCAAGAACTGGGGGTCTTTCAGTAGTAATGCCAAGTATCATATGAATAATGTATTGTGTTTTATCTAAGGTTTAGTTGAACAGTTTATACCTAGGAAATACTAATTTATTACATTATCATATACAGTTTCTATTCAGATTTCTTTTGTTGTTACTCAGCACTATCTAAAGACAAACAATTGGTACCTTCCTGTGATCACTTGTGACTGCTTACCAAGGATGACCACCACCGGGTTTGCTGACTGTTAATATTCCATCATGAAAGAAAGTATCCCCTCCATCTGAGTACACAGCCTCTTTTCCAGTCACCTATATGCAAATCATGCCTAATGACATGTGACCTTCTGGTTTCAGAGATGAACTAGAGTACACAGCCTGGAAAAGACTTGGGAGGATGTACATTCTTTGTATGCACCTATGAGAAAGCCATTTTTAAAAGTGGGGATTTACCTTGAGTGCTATCGGGCTTACTTTCTACGTTCACTGAGAAATGTATTGTAATGGAAAGCATATGTGCGGTGGAAGAGTAGAGAGAAGGTAAGCTCCACATATGCAGCTATGGGAGAGCCATTGTACATACTAGATGGAGACGTGCCTGTTTGGCTGCCTTTTGGGTATCTTAGTTAAAGCTTCTATTGCTGTGAAGAGACACCATGACCACAGCAACACTTATAAAGGAAAACATTTGATTTAGGCAAGCTTACAGTTTCAGAGGATTTAGTCCATTATCAACATGGCAGAAAGCATGGTGGATGCAAGCAGAAATGGTGTTGGAGAAAGAGCTGAGAGATCTCCATCCAGATCAGCAGGCAGCAGAAAGTGACTATGAAATACTTCAACAAGGCCACACCTCCTAATAGTGCCACTCTCCATGAGACTTTCGGGGCCATTTTGATTCAAACAACCACAGAATCAAAACCCTTGTAAGTACCTTTTCAACCACACTCAATAAGAAAATAAAAGGAAGATTTTGGAGCCAAAATATCACACAAATGACCTCTAACTTAATCTGTTATGGAGTGTATCATTTCCAACTGAAATGCTATGATCTCAATCTCTACTTTCTGACATTCTTCTTAACATTTCCATATTCCTGGTCCTATAAGAACAGCCAATTTAGTTCTGTATACTAATTTCTATATTTTTTCACCACCTAAAATCTAGATATCTTCTACACTGTTTCAAGAGACATCATTCCCAGGTTCTGCCTAGCAACAATATTACTTTTGGTTTTCCATTTTTTTGTCCTAACTTACATTTATGTTGCTCTGATTAAATCCCCTAACCAAAATCAGCTCAGACAATGAGTGGGGTAATTTGACTTCATCATTTTTAGAGCTTAGGATAGAAAATCATGTTAATAGTTGAATGCAAAAATCCATGGACAAAGATTGTTTCCTGGCTTTCTCTCTTGCCCAGTCACTCCTTCATTCATGCTAAGATAGCTCCCTTTTGTAGCCCAAGCCCACTTTCTTAGGGATATTGCCACCCTCATTGGAGGAACTTTCCCACGTCAATCATCAACACAATCTCTCCCAGATACAGCAGTCTGTGTTTTTTATCAACCACGCCACTCTGAACACAGTTGAGCAAATGTCCTTGTGGTAGGATCTTTTGGATATATGTCCAAGAGTGGTATAGCTGGGTCTTGAGGTGAATTTACTCACAACTTTCTGAGGACTGCATGTTGATTTCCACATTGGCTGTACAAGTTTGCACTTGTACATGTCCTTGCCACATATCCTTACCAGCATTAACAGTCCCTTGTATTATGGAGCTTAACAAATCAACAGGTGTAAGATAAAATCTCAAAGTAGTTTTGATATTCATTTTCCTGATGGCTAAAGATGTTGAACATGTTCACGGTGGGTTTATCATCTTATAGTTCTACCAGCAATGGAAGAGGATTTCAGTCTCTTTACAGCCTCATCAATACTTGTCGTTTCATATATTTATGTGTATGAGTGTTTGCCTGCATTTGCTGCTGTCCTTAAAGGCCAGGGATTGATTGCTGGCCTAGGATGCTGTGTATTTTAGGAAATGTCTGTCCAGGGTGTGTGAGCCAGCCCAATTGTGAAGACCGGAGGACAACTTGCAGGGGTGAGTTCTCTCCTTCCATGTGCATGTGGGTTCCAGGGATGAAACTTGGGGTAGGTATGGCAGCAATCAGCTTTACTTGGTGATCAGGCTTGCTGGCCCTGCAGTATCTTCAGAACTTCCTTGTGGACCTTACTGGGTGTGGGGACTCCAAGGGTGTTCAGTGACCATCCAAATCTGCCTAGCCTCTCCACTCATTGCCCCCCACTGTAGGCGGCATAATAACCAGGCTAGCTTAATATGAAACAGCAAATTTTAATGAAGGGATATCTTACAACACCAGCGATCCAGTGATGAGCAGGAAATACAAACAAAGAGAGCTGCGGGGCTCATGCTCGCCAGATTTATAGGTAAACATTAGCCCAAGGCGAACACGCCCCCTAATGGGCTGGGCTTATCCCTACACCCCACCACCAGGAGTGTGGACATTGGTGATGTCTGCTGCCTCTGGACCGAAGTACCACTGGCTGCACGAAGGGGTGCCCTGGGCCTCTTCCCAGACTTCCTGGTTCATCAAGGCTGCCTCCTTGCTGGCCTGGGAAGAAAGCTCCATGGCCAGACTGAAGATCCTGTGGGCAGAAGAAAGAGAAGGGACAACTTCGCCTCTGGCCAAGAACTCTAAAGGAGATCTTAGAAAAACAAACTTGTTAGAGAAATAGGTTCTCTCCTTCCATACAGATCCTGGGGACTGAACTCAGGACACCAGACTTTCCTTGCTGGCTGATCTCAGGACCCTAATGGTATCTTTGGAAGTCAACAAGGGTGGCTGCCAACTTGGGGGCAAGTGTGCATGTGTCCATATGGTGCTGCAAACAGAAGCAGGGCCTGTGTATACTGAGTTCCCTCCGTCCCCAGCTCTCCCTCTTTTGAAGGAGACAGCACCTAAGATTCCTAGGCTGACCCTAAACTGATGACCCTCCTGCCTCAGCCCTCAAGCATCTGAGACAGCTGTGCCCCCAGGCCTAGCAGGAAAGAGCTGTGTGGTGAGCCTTGAATGCATCCTTCATCCTCCTGTTCACCTGGGACCTCAGTGCCCCACACCCTCAACAGTGGGCAAATTTGATGTGAGGAGACCTTGTTGGTGCCAAGCTACATGTGAGATTCAGCCATTACCACATGGTCAAAGGCCAGGTGTCTGAAGACTTTAAGAGCCCCTAGAAGGAGGGCATGTGTCCAAGAGTGAATACCAGGTACTGCTCAGATACTGTCTGGGAAAACTTGTGGCCATACAGTGGTCACAAGCAGAGGGAGACATCCTCAGTCTATGCTCCATATGAGTGATGGCTGACCCATTCTGTAGGCCAGCGCTGGGTACGGCGCTTC
Source organism: Microtus pennsylvanicus (assembly GCF_037038515.1). Lineage (NCBI taxonomy): Eukaryota > Metazoa > Chordata > Mammalia > Rodentia > Cricetidae > Microtus > Microtus pennsylvanicus. The sequence continues at coordinate 73,232,463 of NC_134593.1, read as the reverse complement.
AGAATCCCTGAGAACTCCTATGGGCATCTCCTTAAATGCATTTTTTTGGAGGTGGCCAAAATGGCCAAGCCTGCCTGATGACCTCAGTCTGATCCCTAGGGCCCACAAAGTGGAAAGAGAGAACAGACCCCAAAGCCGTCCTCTGACCTTTACACTCATGCCTTGGCATGCACATGCCCAAACATAAAAATACGTAAAAAAACAAAAACAAAACCCCAACACGTGTGATGTTCACACCTGCCATTCTAGAACTCTGCAAGCTGAGGTGGGAGGATTTCTGCACGTTCAAAGCCACACTCGGTGTTACAGATTGAGACCTTGTCTTAGAAAACACACAAAACAACAATGTCCCTCAAGAAACCACGAGACTGGCTAGGCAGTGATGGTGTGCAGCTTCACTCCCAGCTCTTGGCAGGCAGAGGCTGGCGAATCTCTGAGTTCGAGACCAGCCTGATCTACAGAGCGAGTTCCAGAGTGAGAAACTCTGTCTAGAAACAAAACAAGACATACAAAAAGAAACCCCCAAACATCCTGCTAAGACTGACTTCTGAATGACGTTTAACATGTGTTGAGCAACTGTCCGGCTCAGAAAAGGCTCTCTCTGTCCCCTGCTGACCTGGAGCTGCCCTATCTAGGGCATGAGACTGAGTGTGGGATGCTTTCCTTGCCCGTGGTGACCTCAGGTCTCTACGGTTCCCAGTCCTACTCTGCTGGACTCTGGCACAGTATGAATTGATGGCTTCACTGCACCCAAGGTCCCAGTGTCTCAGAACTCAGAAGTGGGCTAGGAGTGGAACAGTGCTGTAGTAGTGAGGCACTCAATAGCTGAGTCCTCAAAAGCCCAAACAGTCTTCACCTGAGATAGCAGCTGGGTGGGGTTCCACCTCCAGCAGAGCTCTTGGTCCTTCTTGGTAATCAAGTCCCTGAGTTCCTCCAGCAGGCGTGACACCTGCGCGCTGGTGTCTGGCACCTGCCCGCTGGCGTCCGGGGAGGAGATGCCCAGCTCGCCCAGGAGCTGCAGGGTGGTCTTTAGGGCCGGCATCAGATCATCTGTGGAGATACAGGCTGTTAGCAGAACTCCGGTGCCCAAAGCAGCAGCTGTTTGAGCTGTGCAGCGTTGGCTCTTCTCTCACACTCAGGGAACAGGGCCAAAGGGAGGGATCTTAGGAGATCTCACTCGTCCCTGGAGTGTGGGTGCCAAGTGCATGCTGGGAAGACAAACCCAGTGGGGAGCGCACAGGTGCTTCTGTGACTGCTGCCCAGGAGGCTCCTGTGGACCAGGGGAGCTGGGGCTTCAGGCTGCAAGCCGCTGCTCTGTTCTCTCACCCTCTGTCCTTCCACTACGAGCGACAAGCAGGATGCACCTGCCAGATGTGGCTTGGACCTGCACTTCCTGGCCTCCGGATCTAAAGAGCTGAGGTTCTGGTATCTGTAGCAGCTGTGTGTCCCAGGCACAGACCTGCACCACACACAACCCAGCAAGGTCATGAGGGTTAAAGGACCTGTTCCTGCTGTGTCGTGTCCTCACCTCACCGTCAGTGCTGGGGTTTTGCTGGGTACAGACTTGCGAGGGGCAGTTTGCTAGGAGGATCGCTACAGCTTCCAGGTCAACACTATGCTCTTTTATGGAGCCAGGGTCTCACTGTGTTGTAGCTCAGGCTGGCCTGGAACTCACAGCCTCCCAAGAGTCAGACAATAAATGTAGGTCACCATACCTTTTTCATTTGTTACGTAGCCCAGGCAGAGTAAACCCTGTGCAGCTAAAAAGTCCTAAGGAGGATGTCTGCTCCAGAGAATCCCTCAAATGACCTCTCAACACCCCCACCCTGTTGGTAGGGCCCAGGGCTCAGGGCCGGTAGATAGGTCACCCTGCCCCCAGAGTCTTCCAGCTGTGAGGTCCAGCATGGGGTTGGAATCGTGACTCAGCTGCCTGTGTCCTACTTGGTCCACACGGGTTCCAACACCACCCCAGGGTAGAGGCACCTAGAATATGGTGCATGTGAGACTTGAGGCTCCTTCCTGCTGAGGCAATGCCACACAGCAAGGCTGTTCTTACCTAGGAGTTCCTGCCCACTTCCCTGCATGTGGATGCCCTGCACGGGAAGCTCATGTCGTGTGGCGTCCAAGGCTGTGGCCAGTGTCTTGTATTGCTCCTTGAAGCGCTTTGCTACAGCCTCGAGAGGGCCCAGCACCTCCATCTGCAGGCAGAAGGGGACACTGTAAGACACACCGCTCACTCGCACAAGAAGGGCCAGCTTCCAGGTAACAGGACCCCCTCTGACCTGCCCTGGACAGGGCCCTGTTGCTATGCTAAGCTCCACGGTGGGACAACATCAATGCTGGCAGGTGCCAAGTATTCTGCAGACTGTGTGGCAGAGACAGGTGTCCCATACACAGTACTACACTCGTATCAGGAGCCTAAGCAGGGCGGGCAGAATGTGAGTGGTGGCATCCTGATCCTGGCTCCCTCATGCACCCCTAGCCTCAGGAGCATGCTCAAACCCACCTGGGCATCCAGGATGGTAGCCAGCTCCTGATGCTTCTGCTGGAGCAGCAGCTGGCGCCGCAGCTCCAGCACCCGCTGCTGTAGACGCTCCTTCTCATGGCATAAGGCCACCAAGTCCTTCTCAGCCTTCTCCTCCAGCACAGCCAGGTTGTTTTCCATCTGTGGGTCGCAAGACCAACTCAGGTGGGGTGGGGGAGGTAACAGAGGACACACGCTGTTTCGTGAGTCCCAGTTAAGCTCACCTTCACAGACAGCAGGGTCAGCAGCAGTGTCTGCGACTCCATCATGTCCATGGTCTCCTGTAGATCCTGCAAGGGTCTGGCTGTTCAATTCCCAGTAAGCCATGTTGACCTGGCTCTTCCGGGCATGGCAGAACCCCAACCTCTGTGCACTTTATAGGTTCAAATGGTGTCCGCGGGGCTGAGGATGGAGTCAGGTCACACCTTACCCAGAAGTGTATGGGTGTCTCCCCACTCAGTATATGGACACACTGACCTGAGCAAGGACCCATGGACACCACAGCCCTAGCCTCCATCCTGGAGGACTGGCTGCCGGGAGTCAGACCTACCCACCGTCTGCTCCCCAGTGCTCACCTGTCTTTTCTGGGGAAGGTGTGTCGTTCCTTTTGGGCCAGTCAAGGGTACATGAGGCCCTGTGTCAAAAAAAATGGGATGGTTTGGCTGGCTGAGCCCATAAAGATGCTTCCTTGCCTGGCAAGCCCGATGATGCGCTCGATCCCTGAACTCGCAGGAAGCTGGAGGGAGAGAACTCCAGAGTTGTCCTCGGACATCAAATGTGCCAAGGCATCAGGAACAAGAACCAATGACGACAAAATGACAAAAACAAAAACCAACAAACAACGTTCCTCAGCTTTGGTACTGCAGACCTCTGGGCCAACTAGATGCTAGCCAGGGGCATCCTGTGCACCAAGGGCCAACCAGCAGCTGTGGTTCATCCATCAGAAGCCAAAATCCAAATAAAATGTCTGCATACACCCTAACCCTAGTCAGTCCCTTTTGGTGAGCACCTGTTTAGGCCAGGCAGGTCCTGACTCCTGACTGGCCCGTCTTCAGGAGGTGCTCACGCCGCACATGAGAACATCCTAGCCAGGCCCATGTGCTGCTCTCATCCCCGCCTGGGAACAGAGAAATTTTTGTTCCTGTGTTTTGAGATAGGGTCTCATGCACACCCTGGTTCAATGGAGCCCACGTGGCCAAGGATGACTTTGAACTTCTGATCTTGCCACCACCTCCCAAGTGTCCAAATGTCAGGCACCCCATTGGTTATAATTTCTGTAGCATCCTAAACTGACAGCAAGTAGCAGCTCCTGGATCCGCAAGTAGTTCTGTGGACATATGGTTGGGCCTCAGACACTCTGCCTATGCTAGCATCACACACTTGAACCACATCCTTTCTGACAGAGACCCTTAATGCTAAGTTTTCACTCACAACCTGACACAATCTAGGATCACCGGGGAATTGAGGGACTTTTGGATCAGGCTGGACTGTGGACAGTCTGTGATGGGTTGTCCTGATTGCCCTGAGGGAGGCCTGGCAGCTCCTTCCCTGCTGCCAGAGTCCCACCCCTCCAACCCTAGCCAGGACTCACCTTTGACCTTCTGCAATGTGCTGGGCTTTCTTCCCTCTGGTGACTTCCCTCCAGCAGATACAGAAGCCTGTTATGTAAACAGACAGTCAGAGGTCAGGCCACTTGACCTTTGATGCATTTGCTTAAAGGTCAGACGGAGAAGCAGGAGTTTTGAGACTGCGAACATGGGAGAGTCAAACAGTGGACAGCTACGTTCATCAGACATGGGAATTAACGGCACATGTGCTGGACTGCCATCTCGATGGGTGTGTGTTTGCGTGTGCTGCGGAGGGGCTGGCGACCGACTTCCTATGGCACTCTCAGGATGTGCTGACTTCTACACAGGTTACTCTGGACTTCAGGAGACACTGACTTCTCCCTGGCCTCAGTCTACAAAGCTCACAAACAGCAGCTGCACCACCAGCAGCAGTGGATGCCCAGCTGTCAGGTACAAGAAAGGCAAGGAGCACAGTAGGGGTTGTATCGTGGTTCATTCTCATGCACCACTGGGTCTGGGGACCCTCTGTAGGAAATAAGGAGGCAGCAGGAATGGAACAGGAAAATTAAAACCTACTCCTTGTCAAAACTACCCAAGCCTATTCAGACTAGAGCAAAGAAGTTTTCCAAGCCTGAGGGTCACTCTGGGCAACTACCTGCAATGGCCCTAGGTGTCAGGCCAGCAGGCAGTAGACTCCACCCTGCATAGGTGCTGCCAGCCAGGCCCTCAAGGGCACGAAGAGAATAAGCTGTGAAGAACAAAGTGCAAGCTCTGCTTCTCGCCTGCCTGACAGTGGGGCTCTTGACCACCCTGGCCATGATCGCACAGGAACTGCTGTGGCCTTGGCTCCGGAACTCGGGGTCATCGTGCTCTACAACTGCTTGTGCCAGTGCCCTCCCCTCAGAACAATCTGCATAAGGGACCACACACTCACGCAGACCTGGCTACCCCGGGTGGTACAACAGCCAAGGGCTGTGGGGTTTAGGGTCAGATACTGAAGAACCCACAGTGAAGGTAACTGGACTGAGTGTGACCAGGAGCTGAAGAGTTGACTCGCTGGTTAAGAGGAGAACTTGGATTCAACTCCCAGCAGTTGGGCCAGTGTGTAAAGGTGCTTGCCACCAAGATTGCCAAACCAAACTGATGCGCAGGACCCATGTGGTGGAAGGTGAGAATCAATTCCCACAGGTTGTCCTCTGATAACCATATGTACAGTTGGCCCGAACCCTTCTCTAATGAATAAAAATGTAGTTAAGTTTTTAAAAAGTCACCATGAATCTCATTATTTGTACACTCAATTCCAATTAAAATGTTTCAAAAGCACACCCCTAAGAATTCCAGACTAGCCTTGGTTTACGAGCTACCCAAGCAGCACGGAGATCTGATCTGGGCTCCAGGAGAGCCATCATTGGGGTAAGTGAGTGCAGCAGCAGCCCGGAACAGGGAACTCAGATGTTCCTCATCCCTCCTACACTTCCTGGTCATCCTGCAGGGGCTATAATGCCCAATACCTCCTCTCTCTTTCTATCCCACCCAGCTTGCATCCAGAACCCTCCCCACCCTGTTTGCCTCCCTCCCCTCTTTGGCCACATAACATCTCCCAGCTCAGCCTGTTCGGGTGCTGGGACCGAATCTGAATCGGGAGGGCAACCGGGAGGGCAGCAGTTCCTTTGTTTCAATAGCCTGCCTGCAGCAAGCAAGGTAGGCCCTTTGTTTACGAGCTATCCAAGCAGCACAGAGATCTGATCTAGGCACCAGGAAAGCCATCACCGGGGAGTGACATCAATGGGAAGGTACATCAGTGGGCAAGGAGACCTGATCCTGTAAAAGAAGATCCATAGGGGAGCATTCGGAGGAAGAGATGGACAGGCACCAATGCAAGAATTCACCCAACAATCTGAACCAACATGAAACCACCAGAACCCAGCGACCTCACAACAGGAGGACATGAACACCTTAATCAAGAAGAAGTAGAAAAAATGACTTTATGAAAGTGATAGAGGCCCTTAAACAGCATGTAAAAAATGCCCTTATAGAAATGGATGAGAAGTATAACAGAAAGTTTGAAGAATTGAATAAATCAGTGAATGCTACCCTAGGAAACCAAGGAAAAACAATTAAACAGATAATGGAAACAGTTCAAGACTTGAAAACTAAAATGGAGGCAAAGAAGAAAACACAAACAGAGGGCCAGCTGGACATGGAAAATCTAGGTAAACAAATAGAGACTACAGAAACAAGCATAACCAGCAGAATACAAGAGATAGAAGAAAGACTCTCAGATTCTGAAGATAACATAGAGAAAATAAACGCCCTGATCAAAGAAAACAGCGAGTCCAAAAAACTCTCATCACAAAACATTCATGAAATATGGGACACAATAAAAAGACCAAACCTAAGTATAATTGGAGTAGAAGAAGGAGAAGAAGTGCAGCTCAACGGTCCAGAAAATATATTTAATAAAATTATAGAAGAAAACTTTCCCAACCTAAAGAAAGATGTACCTATGAAGGTTCAAGAAGCATACAGAACACCGAAGAGGCTGGATCACAAAAAAAAAAAACCATCCCCTCACCATATAATAATCAAAACACAAAGCATACAGAATAAAGAAAGAATATTAAGAGCCACAAAGGAAAAAGGCCAAGTTACTTATAAAGGTAAACCTATCAGACTTATACCTGACTTCTCTATGGAAACCATGAAAGCTAGAAGGTCCTGGATAGATGTACTGCAAAAACTAAGAGACCATGAATGCAAGCCCAGACTACTATACCCAGCCAAGCTTTCGTTCACTATAAATGGAGAAAACAAAATTTTCCAGGATAAAAAAAATTTAAACAATACATAGCCACAAATCCAGCCTTACAGAAAGTAATAGAAGGACAATCACTAACCGAGGAGTCCAACAATGACCACAATAACTCAGACATCTAGAGACCCTTCACCAGCGCAACTCAAAGAAGGGAAACACACAAACTCTACTACTAAAAAAGTGACCGGAGTTAACAACCACTGGTCGTTAATATCACTTAATGTATAGGGCTCAACTCACCTATAAAAAGGCACAGGCTAAGATATTGGATATGAAAACAATATCCAACATTCTGCTGTTTACAAGAAACACACCTCAACCACAAAGACAGGCACCTACTCAGAGTAAAGGGCTGGGAAAAGGCTTATCAAGCAAATGGACCTAAGAAACAAGCAGGTGTGGCCATACTAATTTCTAACAAAGTTGACTTCAAACTTAAATCAATCAGAAGAAATGGAGAGGGACATTTTATAATCATAACAGGAACAATTCATCAGGATGAAGTCTCAATCCTGAATATCTATGCCCCTAATATAAAAGCACCCACATACGTAAAAGAAACATTACTAAAACTCAAGGCAGCCATCAAACCACACACACTAATAGTAGGAGACTTCAACACTCCTCTCTCACCAATGGACAGGTCAATCAGACAGAAACCTAACAGAGAAATTAGAGAATTAATAGAGGTAATGAATCAATTGGACTTAACAGACATCTATAGAATATTCCACCGAAATAGGAAAGAATATAACCTCTTCTCTGCAGCTCATGGAACCTTCTCAAAAATTGACCACATACTCGGTAACAAAGCAAACTTCCACAGTTAAAAAAAAATATTACTAACCACCTGTGTCTTATCAGATCACCATGGATTAAAGTTAGAATTCAACAACAATGCTACCCCCAGAAAGCCTACAAACTCATGGAAACTGAACAGTCAACTACTGAGCCATACCTGGATTAAGGAAGAAATAAAGAAAGAAATTAAAGTCTTCCTGGAATTCAATGAAAATAAACAAACAACATACTCAAATTTATGGGACACTATGAAAGCAGTCCTAAGAGGAATGTTCATAGCACTAAGTGCCCACTTAAAGAAAACAGAGAAAGCACATATTGGAGACTTAACAGCCCACCTGAAAGCTCTAGAAAAAAAGATGCAGACTCACCTAGGAGGAGTAGAAGACTGGAAATAATCAAACTGAGGGCCGAAATCAACAAAATAGAAACACAGAAAAAATCCAAAGAATCAATGAAACAAAAAGCTGGTTCCTGGAGAAAATCAACAAGATTGATAAACCCCTATCCAAACTAATCAAACGGCAGAGAGAGAATATGCAAATTAATAAGATCAGAAATGAAAAGGGGGACATAACCACAGACACAGAGGAAATCCAGAGAATCATTAGATCTTACTACAAAAGCCTGTATGCCACAAAATTGGAAAATGTAAAAGAAATGGACATTTTTTTAGATAAATACCATATACCAAAGTTAAACCAGGACCAGGTGAACAATCTAAATAGACCTGTTAGTCATGAAGAATTAGAAGCTGTTATCAAAAACCTCCCTACCAAAAAAAGCCCAGGACCAGATGGTTTCAATGCAGAATTCTACCAGAACTTCCAAGAAAATCTAATACCTGTACTCCTTAATGTATTTCACAACATAGAAACCCAAGAGTCATTACCAAATTCCCTTTATGAAGCTACAGTTACTCTGATACCAAAACCACACAAAGACTCAACCAGGAAAGAGAATTACAGGCCAATCTCACTCATGAACATCGACTCAAAAATCCTTAACAAAATATTGGCAAACAGAATCCAAGAACACATTAGAAAAATTATTCATTATGATCAAGTAGGCTTCATCCCAGAGATGCAGGGCTGGTTCAACATACGAAAATCTATTAATGTAATCCATCATATAAATAAACTGAAAGAAAAAAACCATATGGTCATTTCATTAGATGCTGAAAAATCATTTGACAAAATAAAACATCCCTTTATGATAAAAGTTTTGGAGAGATTAGGGATACAAGGGTCATACCTAAATATAATAAAAGCTATATACAGCAAGCCGACAGCTAACATCAAATTAAATGGAGAGAAACTCAAAGCTATTCCATTAAACTCAGGAACACGACAAAGCTGTCCACTCGCACCATACCTCTTCAATATAGTGCTTGAAGTTCTAGCAATAGCAATAATACAACATAATGGGATCAAGGGGATTCGAATTGGAAAGGAAGAAGTTAAACTTTCGTTATTTGCAGATGATATGATAGTGTACATAAGCGACCCCCAAAACTCCACCAAAGAACTTTTACAACTGATAAACACCTTTAGTAATGTGGGAAGATACAAGGTCAACTCCAAAAAATCAGTTGCCCTCTTATACACAAAGGATATGGAAGCAGAGAGGGAAATCAGAGAAGCTTCACCGTTCACGATAGCCACAAACAGCATAAAATATCTTGGGGTAACTCTAACCAAGGAAGTGAAGGATCTATTTGACAAGAACTTTAAGGCATTGAAGAAAGAAATTGAAAAAGATACCAGAAAATGGAAGGACCTCCCTTGCTCTTGGATTGGGAGGATCAACACAGTAAAAATGGCCATTCTACCAAAGGCAATTTATAAATTCAATGCAATCCCCATCAAGGTCCCATCAAAATTCTTCACAGATCTGGAGAGGACAATAATCAACTTTATATGGAAAAACAAAAAACCCAGGATAGCCAAAACAATCCTATACAATAAAGGATCTTCTGGAGGCATTACCATCCCTGACTTCAAACTCTATTACAGAGCTACAGTAATGAAAACAGTGTGGTACTGGCATAAAAACAGAGAAGTCGACCAATGGAATCGTATAGAAGACCCGAATTTTAATCCACAAACCTATGATCACCTCATTTTCGATAAAAGAGCTAAAAGTATACAATGGAAGAAAGAAAGCATCTTCAACAAATGGTGCTGGCACAACTGGATGTCAACCTGTAGAAGAATGAAAATAGACCCATATCTATCACCATGCACAAAACTCAAGTCCAAATGGATTGAAGACCTCAATATCTGTCCAAACACACTGAACCTGATAGAAGAGAAAGTGGGAAGTACCCTCCAACAGATGGGCACAGAAGATCGCTTCCTATGTGTAACCCCAGCAGCACAGACATTAAGGGCAACATTGAATAAATGGGACCTACTAAAACTGAGAAGCTTCTGTAAAGCAAAGGACACTGTCACTAAGACAAAAAGGAAACCTACTGACTGGGAGAAGATCTTCACCAATCCTGCAACAGACAAAGGTCTGATCTCCAAAATATATAGAGAACTCAGACTTTAAAATGCTAATTAACCCAATTAAAAAATGGGGCACTGAACTGAACAGAGAATTCTCAACAGAAGAAGTTCAAATGGTCTAAAGACACTTGAGGTCATGCTCAACCTCCCTAGCAAACAGGGAAATGCAAATCAAAACAACTTTGAGATATCATCTTACACCTGTCAGAATGGCTAAAATCAAAAACACCAATGATAGCCTTTGCTGGAGAGGCTGTGGAGGAATGGGTACTCTCCTCCATTGCTGGTGGGAATGCAATCTTGGGCAACCACTTTGGAAATCAGTGTGGCAGTTTCTCAGGAAATTCGCGATCAACCTACCCCTGGACCCAGCAATACCACTCTTGGGATTATACCCAAGGGATGCCCTATAATATGACAAAAGCATTTGTTCAACTATGTTCATAGCAGCATTATTTGTAATACCCAGAACCTGGAAACAACCTAGATGCCCTTCAATGGAAGAATGGATGAAGAAAGTGTGGAATATATACACATTAGAGTACTACGCTGCGGTAAAAAACAATGACTTCTCGAATTTTGCATGCAAATGGATGGAAATAGAAAACACAATCCTGAGTGAGGTAGCCTAGACCCAAAAAGATGAACATGGGATGTACTCACTCATAATTGGTTTCTAGCAATAAATAGGGGTCACGGAGTCTACAATTGGTGAACCTAAAGAATCTAAATAAGAAGGTGAACCCAAGGAAAATCATATAGTTATCATCTTGGCTATGGGAAGTAGACAAAATTGCCGGGGAGAAAATTGGGATCTTGGGGGTGGGGTGGGATTGGGGTAAGGGATGATGGGCAGAGAAAAGTGAGAAGGGGAGGATGGGGGAAACTTGGGGAAACAGGATTATTAGGATAAAGGAAGGTTGGATAGGGGAGCACGGAAGCACAATTCTTAGTTAAGGGAGCCACCTTAGGGTTGGCAAGAGACTTGAACCTACAGTGGCTCCCTGGGGCCCAAGGCAATGTCCCCAGTTAGTTCCTTGGGCAGCTGAGGATAGGGAACCTGAAATGACCCTATCCTATAGCGATACTGACGAATATCTTGCATATCACCATAGAACCTTCATCTGGTGATGGATGGAGATAGAGACAGAGACCCACACTGGAGCACTGGACTGAGCTCCCAAGGTCCCAATGAGGAGCGGAAAAAGGGAGAAGATGAGCAAGGAAGTCAGGACCACGAGGGGTGCACCCACCCACTGAGACAGTGGGGCTGATCTATTGGGAGCTCACCAAGGCCAGCTGGACTGTGACTGAAAAAGCATGGGATAAAACCGGACTCTGAATATGGTGAACAATGAGGGCTGATGAGAAGCCAAGGACAATGGCACGGGGTTTTGATCCTACTTCATGTTCTGGCTTTGTGGAAGCCTAGCCAGTTTGGACGGAGGGGGGAGGACCTTGGACTTTCCACAGGGCAGGGAACCCTGACTGCTCTTTGGACTGGAGAGGGAGGGGGTGAGGAGTGGGGGGGCGGGGAGAAGGGTGGGAGGAGAGGGAGGGAAATAGGAGGCTGCGAGGAGGCGGAAACTTTTTTGTCCTTTTCTCAATAAAAAAAAAGAATTCCAGACTAAAAGGGGCACGTGCCGAAGCCAGATGCCACCCTCACACATCATACACGAAAGCCTGTCAGAACCCAAGAAGAATCACAGGGTTCAGGTCTTGAGACCCTCATGCCAGCACGTCCCTGACGCTGACTTGGGAGCCCAAGCAGTCAATCCCCAGCAGGTGCTGGGCTCTGGCACATGAAGGCCTGGGCTCCATCAACAGGTCTGTGTACACACCTGACTGCTGTTGGATAATCTTTTTGTACGCTGTAAAGATGTGTCTCTGCCCAAGGCACCTTCTGATTGGTTAAAAAGAACCTGAAAGACCAATAGCTAGGCAGGAGAGAACAGGTGGGGCTTCCAGGAGAGAAGGGAACTCGGGAAGAATCAGAGGCTCTCATAATTAAGCCAGGGAGACGCTGAGGGAGTCAGCAGTACAGAGAGGTAAGGAGCCACATGGCAGAATGTAGACTAATATAGATGTGGTAATTTTCTTTTAAGACAGATTTTTCTGTGAAACAGTCCTACTGCCCTGGAAATTTCGACCAGGTTGGTCTTGAACTCACAGAGGTCTGTCTGCCTCCTAAATGTTGGGATAAAAGGTGTGTGCCACCACCACCACCCGCCAGAGCTAGTTAGGAACAAGTCTAGACTAAGGTCAAGCTTTCATAATTAATAAGAAGTTTCTGTGCCATCATTTGGGAACTGGCAGTCTAAAGAATGTCCAACAACAGATGACCAACAATTGCAGTTGGACGTGGTTGCCCTGTCTTTAATTCCAGCCTTCAGGAGGCATAGGGGTGGATCTCTCTATCTCTCTAAGTCCCGGCCATGTAGGAATATGTAGAGAGACACTGTCCATAAAAGAAAAAAGGCAGAAAAATCCATAATGGTCTTTTATTTGGGGGGGGGGGTGAGATAGGTTTTCTTTTGTATTTTAATAAATAAAGACTGCCTGAAGATCTGAGAGTAAAACAGTCCCACTGGTCAGCCTTACAGACCAGGTTATGGTGTCACACACCTTTTATCCCAGCCCTACAGAGGAATAAGATGGGGGAGACAGTTCTCAGACATAGTCTCATTCTGAGAAATCTGGAGGCCAGGATCACCATTTCAGACTGAGGGAGAGGCAAGAGCCAGTGGCTGGCTGTTTTGCTTTTTAGACCTTCAGACTGAAACCCAATTTCTGACCCTGAGCATTTATTAATCATGCTTCAGGGTTTCTCTGTGCAACAGCCCTATCTCTCCCGGAACTAGCTCTTGTAGACCATGCTAGCCTTAAACATACAGAGATCCCCCTATGCCTGCCACCACCGCCGGGCTGGAATATTGATTGGTCTTTTGAAAGCAAATTCAGAACTTGTGCTCAATGACACGAGAGCTGCTGCCTGTGGTTGTTGACAACAGGCCACGAAAGCCAACCACTGAAAACCCTGACTCACTAGCGAGAAAATGTCCAAGGTAGAACATGTAACAAACAAACCAGCAACAAAATGAGAATTTAACGGCCAACAAGCAGGGCTGTGTGGTGTGTAGTCTGGCAGTCACTTTGCAAGTCTGAAGACCTGAGTTTGAATCCCCAGCATCTACACAGAAACAAATCCACTGTTGGGCCCTAAAGCCCCACCAAGGAGAAGGTCGCCCCAAGAGACATTCACAACTCGGTTGATGCAATAGCAAGAGGAATTTTTATTCTGCCGCGGCAGAGGTCCCCCAGCCTCGAGAGGAGAAGGACGACTGCTTTGTCTATTACAAGCTCTTTTAAAGAAAAAAAAAACACAAAATCAGGGAGGGGGGAGTATAAAATCAAAGGGAAAGCCCAAAAATCATTTGTCTACTATTTTGACTAGTTCATTTAATGGTCAGCTAACTCTACTTAATCAATGTTGTAACAGTTACAAGGAGGAGCCTTGATCAATGTCATAGTTACAAGGAGGAACCTTGATCAATGTTATGACGGTTACAAGGTCGTCTCACCCCAGTTCCAGGGTCCAGGTCTATACAATGGAGATGGAAAGTACTCAAAGCGCTCGTGCACATGTTGTTGGTTACCAGGGCCCTGGTTCCGAGGAAGGGGGGTGCAGTAGTGCTAAGGTGCCTCTAAGTCTTTCACCACAAGAACCTCTCACCCTAGCAAGGGATGAGGAACACAAAAGGATCCCAAGATCTGGCAGTTCAGTGAAATCCTGTCACAAAAGAAAGATTTCACTCTGGCATCCATCCATGTGTACATGCATGGTTGTACAACCTGCAACACACACACGTACACACACACACACACAAATAACAAGGACCAATGCAGAGCAATGCCCACCACCAACTGCCTTGGAGACACCTACTGAAGTCACAGAAGTGTGCCTGGGAGAAACGTGAAATGGTGTAGCAGTTCAGGAGGAATGGGAGCACACAGCACAGCCCGAGCACCCCTTATCCACAACTGAAATCTGAAACTCAAGATCATCTGCCCCACACTCAGGGAAAGGGCTGCTCAGCTGGAAGTGGGCTCCACTCAGGACCAGCCTCAGGAGAAAGCAGCAGGACAACAGACACTCAAGACTCCAGCCAGACCAAGGTCACCTGATGGGGTACCAGAACCAAAATGCCTTGTATAAACACATGGGGGCACTGTGGCCAAGTCTTCAAGGTGGCAACAGCCACAGGGTGAATGGAAGCAGGGATAAGTAGCTTGGGAAAGCTGTCTGCAGGGTGATGTGAGAATCCCTTCCCTTAAACCAGATTTCCAGTCACAGCTTCAGGAATCCTGGGAACCCTCACCACACTTCCTGGGGCACAGGCCAGGCAGATGGGAAATTAACCTTCTGATTGTCATAAACCAAGCCTGTGCTCAGCAGTCCTGCCTGGCCGTGACAGACAACCTGGAACTGGATCCTGTGCTCCAGGGATGTCACCACAGGGATGAGCCTGCAGCTGACCCCAACATGTTTCCCCCATTCTTGCAATGCAGTGCAGCTTTTGGGGCCTCAGGAAGACCTGCCAGCCTTGCTTATTGACAGCTGAAAAAGTATCACACAGGAAGATGCAGAAGTGAACGTCACCCCTGCCAGCTGTGCCTGTGGCCCACACTGAGTGCCGCTGCCACTGCCCATCACTCAGGAGTCTCCCGGGTGTGAAGGGATAGTGCTGGAGGACAGATCTGACAGAACAGAGGCCCTCAAAACAGGAGGGGCAGAGGAGGTACATACGACTGATGGACACTGGTGTCACTCTCACCAGAGACTCAGGACTGTGCCCAAAACCTGGAGGCGGCAAAGGCCCCAATGGTGTCTTCCAGGATCGGGCTGCAGCTGCCACGTGCCCTCCACCCACTCCTAGTGGCTCCAAGAGTAAAAGACTCCATTACCTTCTTAGTTTTCTTCTCATATTGCAGGTATCTGGACTCAACCACTCTTCCTCCTGCAGATGACACAGTGTGTAGTAGGAGCTGCGGGCTGCATTCCTGCCACCCAGCTCCCAGCCACCTGGCTAGCTTATGCCCCAAAATAACAACACACAAATTGTATTCATTTAAACACTGCCTGGCCCCTTAGCTCTAGCTTCTTACTGGCTAATTCTTACATCTTGATTACCCATTTCTATTAATGTGTGTAATCCCAAGGTACGCTTACCAGGAAGATTCTAGCCTACATCCATCCTGGGTCAGAGCTTCATCGCGTCTGCCCTGGAGAGGAGCAGCGGCATGGCCTCTAACCTCACTTCCTCTTCCTCCCAGCATTCTGTTCTGTTTACTCCCCCCACCTATGTTGTAACCTATCAGGGCCAAGCAGTTTCTTTATTAATTAACCAACAGTGTTTGTTAGAGAAGAGGAATACTGCAGCATGAAGACATAGAGCATGAGCAGGACCCCACAGTGGAGAGCCGGGGCCAATGACAGGAAAAGCACCAGCCTTACAGCCCGATGCAGACTGGCTCCTTCAGTCTCCCCAGTATGCACATGGCAGCTACTGCAACTAGTACCTTCACAGGACACTCAGTGTCCATAAGACACTGATGGAACGTCTCTTGTACGTGGGTCCTTGGAGTAGGAGCAAGTGCCAAGTAAGTTCAAAGATAGAAACATTCTAGACCGTGAAAGCCAGGGGCCAGTGGGATGGCTCACTGGGTGGAGGGCTTGAAAGCAAGCCTGATGACTTTGGTTCAACTCTCAAGAGCCTTCCTCTGACCTCTATATGTGCACCTTGGTATCCCCTCACCTTCAGTAAATAAGTGCAATTTTTTTTAAAAAAGGAACAGGAGAGATGGCTCAGTGGTTAAGCGCTTGTTGCTCTTGCAGAGGACTGGAGTTAGGGTCCCAGCACCCACAGGGATGCTTGCAACTGTAATATCATTTCTGGGAGATTCAACACTCTCTCTGGTGTCCAAGAGCATCTACATTCATGTGCACACCCCCGTCCCACCTACCAAAACACAAAACAACAAATCCCACAGCATTTTGGGTCTATCCCTCTCTGGTGGAGTCCATCTCTGTTTGTGCTTCAGTACAGTAAAGCTGGGCTGCCCACCATAGTCTTAGTATTCCCACCTTCCTATCTTTAAATCAGAGGGATAAAGATCCACTCCTGTAACCCTAGATGATGTTAACTGTTGTGAGGGAATAGCCATGCTGGCATGGATTTGGGGGTTCTCGCTGAGATCCCGCAGAGGCTCTGAGAGCATAGGTAATGGACGTAAAAGGCCAAGTTAGACTCTGCCTGGGGCTTTTGCCAGGAAAAAGCTTGGAAAATGCAGCCCAGATGTAGGAATCTGACCCTGGTTCAGTTTAAACGTGTTGAGCCTGCAGCGAGGACAAACAGGCCCACTGGTCTATGTGCCCAGGCCAGCTCTCAGACCCTGCTTGCCAACCATGGAAGACTCCAGATTTCTCATTACAGCTGGTCTGTGGTCGTTTGTACCTTGACCACTCATGTTTCTCAATTAAATGAAGCTAGCAGATTAAAAAGTAACAATAAAGTTAAAGACAGGAGAAGAGCCCACAGCAGCCCAGGGGCAAGGAAGCTGGGGCACACGTGAGCCGTGTCAGACTCTGTACCTTTGGGTTGGGGAGGCCTATGTCCATGCTCTGTCCTCACCACCACTCCAGCCTTTGTCACGGGTGGACCCTCATGAGACTCACGCACAGATCCAGGCCCCCTTGGCGGTGGCTGGGGCATCTGGCAAGGCCAGTGTTAACAAAACCAGGCAGCATGCAAACATGTCATAGCTTACACACAAAACTGCCAGGCTGGGGCCACTCAGTGGCACGGTGCTCAATTGGCAAAGTGAGGGCCCCAATTCTACTTCTGCCATCGCAGTAAACAAACAAACAAAATATCTGCTGAGGATATAGGTCAGTGGTTAGGCGCTTGCCTAGCAAATGTGGGGCCCTGGGCTCCATCCCTAAGACCAAACCCCAAGCCCCAAACCCCAAGCCCCAAACCCAACCAGGTCCAGTGATCACTGTCAACCCTGAGGGTCCGAGTTTAGTCCTCTGGACTCCTATGGTGCAATGAGAGAAACAACCACCCAAATTATGCCTAACCCCCATGTGTGTGCCACATGTGCTACCTGCCCCACACGAAGTGTAACAAAAAAAAAGGAGCCTATGAGGCTGAGGAGTACTTGCTCTTCCAGCACCCACACCGGGCAGCTCCACATGTTTCTGAAGGAACTTGGATCTGTGGCCTGTGCACATCTAGAGCTACACTTTCGAGGGACTTCAACTCTCCAAAGGACAACTACAGTCACAGGACACCTCAGGGACAAAGACAACCCTGAGTCCCCAAAGGCATGCCACTGAGCAGTGGAAGTTTCAGACTGGTCTCTGTCTCCCCTGCCCCCAAGAAACCCCTTTCATGAACTAGATGGCACCCTGGAGGTTGAGGCAGGAGGATCAGGAGCTGACCGGCAACCTGGGATCCATGAGACTTTCTCAGAGAACAGAAAGGTTCAGCATGTAAGGCACTTGCTTGCTGCCCAGCTTGATTGATGACAAATTGACTCCCACAAGTTCCCTTCTGACTTCTATACTCATGATACAATATGCACACCCCTCCAAAGAGATCAATACACATGTAATAAAAAAATTGAACAAAAATCGTTGATGAAGACAAAACAAAACAAAACAAAACTTTCCTTAAAGCGCTCACCTTGTACTCTTCTTCCTTTTGTCTTGGGGGCACCAGTGGCTGCGGGCTTCCTATAAGAGAGAAGAGAGATGTGCAGAGGCCAGAGCCACCTTCTGTCAGCTGCAGCGGGGCATGTGAAGGTCGTCCCTAGACAAGCAGGAGGTGGAACCCCCACAAGACCAACTTCCTCCTGAAGGCAGTAGAACACTGGCCCACAGGGATCAGAGCTTCCCGACCAGGAAGATCCCTGTCTCATCAGGCTGGTGTGACAACAGCCAGAGAGGTGGGAGGGCTTCGGAAGGGCTGGGGCTGAGGATTTGCAAGCACAGGGGCTGGAGAAGACAGGAGGGAAGAGTCCAATGGTAAGGATGAGATGGCAGGTTGGGGAGAGGACGGTGACACAGCCTTTCTCTGCAAAGTGTCAGTTTCCTAGGCTCCCCGGTCACTGTCATGACCAGCAACTACTCAACTTTGCTATTCTAGTACCAAAGTTGACAGACACAATGCGTGGGCCATGTGGCAACAAAACTTTGCTGACATAGCACATTTTGGGTCACACATCGCTCATGTCCCCAAATAGTTGTATTCTCTAAATATTTTCATTTTTATTTATTCTGTGTATGTCTGTGTGAGTGCAGCTGTATAAGTGCCACCAACTGTGCGTACCATGGTGCCTCCAGAGAGGTTAGGGGGCAATCTCAGCATAGGTCACGTTCCACCTTCTCATCCACGGGTGCGTATACCAGGCTAGCCAGTCCTCACTCCTGCAGACTCTCCTGTTTGGCCTCCCATCTCCCTGTAGGGTGTGCTAGGAGTGCAGGCACTACTGCATCCAGTTTCTACGTGGCTTCTGGGGACCCAAACTCAGGTTGTCAGGCTTGTTCAGTGATAATTAACACACACACACCCGCACCCACCAACAGGGTCTCACGCTACAGCCCAGGCTGGCCCAGAACTCATCATCTTCCTACCAGGGCTGGACAGACAGTTTGCAGGATAAAGAGTTTGCTGCTCTTGCAGAGGACTTGAGCTCAGTCCCCAGCAGTCCAGGTCTGGGGGTCTTAAGCCTCTGCTGCTGGCTTCTTCCTGAAGCCTACAGATGGTAGGGGCTTGGCTTTGGGAAGCAGGGCAGGTGCACCTGCTGTGGTCCCTCAGGATGCCCCGGGGTCTGCCCATCAATCACGGAGGCCTCAGCAACATGGCCTTGACCTGACCTGTGCCCATCACTACCCGTGTAAAGAGCTGGAAGTCTGAGGTATAGTGCTGATCAGGAGGCTCCACCCACCGGCCTCTTCTCTGTAGCACTTCAGCCTTTTAAATCTGATGCAGTATGTGGTGCTCACGTCCTCTGACACACGGGAGGGCAAAGGATGACTTTTGTAGTTGGGTCCTGGGAATCCTGAGGCTATGAGGCTTGGTGGCAGCACCTTTACCTGCGAGTAAGGAAGCTGGCCTGGGGCCGCGTGTGGTGGTACAAGTCTATAAGCTGCAGAGGCAGAGGCAGGTGGACCTCATTGGGTCAAGTGTCTAAGTGAGGGGCCTACTTAACTTATCATCTCTCAGCATCCCAAGTGCCTGTCACAGAGCCAGCCTGGCAGGCATACCCTGCCCCTACCCTGAAGTTCCCCAGCTTCTCTTTTCTATATAACTCAGCCATTTTGTCCACTTGGTCTGTATGTTTCTAGTGCTCTCTTTGCTCCCTCTCTCTCTTCTCATGGCCTGGTTCAGGCTGCTGGGCAGGTTCAGTATGGACTCTTCCTGATGCCTCTGGCTGTACTTTCCCTCATATCTACAATAAACCTTCTGCTCAACCATATACGTTGGAGCAGTCATGTCCTCATTTTTCTTTTCTTTTCTTTCTTTACTTCTTTTCTTTCTTTCTTTCTTTACTTCTTTTCTTTCTTTCTTTCTTTTTGAGACAGGATTTCTCTGTGTAAAAGCCTTGGTGAGAGCTACCTGCCTCTGCCTCCCAAGTGCTGGGATTAAAGGCCTGCAGCACCACTGCTGGGCCACGTCCTCATTTTTCATTCAGATCTCTGTGATCTGTGAGCTGGAAGCTCACAGGGTCTCCACAGGGAGTTCTGTGACAGTGTGCTAGTATTCTTTGACTTATTAAAATATTCCTTTTAATCGTCTTACATTCACTAGCATTGGTAAGCTGTAACTAACTGGATAAAATACATGCCTAAATTTAGCTTATATGTCCAGTTTAAATACACCAGGTAATGGTGCCCAATTCTCAAGTGCCTTTACAGATCTGAGAGTATGGCAATTTAACAAAAGTGCTTCTAACACAGACATGCCAGCTCCCATGGCACCTATAGCTCCTCCAAGAAGATACATGGTTACAAAGATCTTCCGCCTTGAGGCTTGCCTTTGGGTTTTGCAAAGACACCCACACACCAAAAAGCGGCCTTTTACCTCTTCAGCTTCCTGGATGCCACCTGGGGACTCAATCTTCTCATCCTGCCATGACAGGTGGACTAAATCTTCCCCCCACAGGAA
Source organism: Microtus pennsylvanicus (assembly GCF_037038515.1). Classification (NCBI taxonomy): domain Eukaryota; kingdom Metazoa; phylum Chordata; class Mammalia; order Rodentia; family Cricetidae; genus Microtus; species Microtus pennsylvanicus. The sequence continues at coordinate 73,212,010 of NC_134593.1, read as the reverse complement.
AATCTTGGGGCCTCTTGTACCCAGCAGCTAACGGCAATCACTGCCTCCAGGCTGATGTTCTCCGAGGACTAAGGAGAGACTTGGGATTGCCTGTGTAGCTAAAAAAAGGTGTCTCATTTTTGCCCATTTATCCCCTTAGATCTGTCTAATGGCATTTGGTGACTTAGGGTACTGTTCACTTATTACTTCATCCATGGCATTTGACAACTGGTACTGGTAGCTCATTACTTCATTTGAAGTTTCCTGCTAAAATACAAACAGGTGTGCCTCTTTCAAGGCTTCATAGTTCAGATTAACAGGTGTATCTTAAAAATCCAGAGTTCCCAATTCCCTTTAATTGTCTTCTAAAATGTGCAAACCTTCTAACCTAAAGCAATAGCCTTTTGCTATGACACCAAGATGTAAATCTGTTCCAGTTCTCTTACAGATACCTACAGGTTTCTGGAAAAAGTTCTACTGCTGTATCAAAAATCAGGTCTGGTAATAATAATAATAATAAAAACCCCAAACAAACAACTAACAGTCTTCCAGAGCCTGTTTTTTTTTTTAATTTTTAGATTTATTTGTTATGTATACAACATTCCTTCCGTGCTGGGCGGTGGTGGCACACGCCTTTAATCCCAGCACTCGGGAGGCAGAGGCAGGCAAATCTCTGTGAGTTCGAGACGAGCCTGGTCTACAATAGCTAGTTCCAGGACAGGCTCCAAAACCACAGAGAAACCCTGACTCAAAAAACCAAAAAAAAAAAAAAAAAAAAAAAAAAAAACAACCAAAAAACAAAAAACCAAAAAAAACCCAAAAAACAACATTCCTTCCATGTATGCCAGCAGGCCAGAAGAGGGCACCAGATCGCATTATACATGGCTGTGAGCCACCATGTGGTTGCTGGGAATTGAACTCTGGACCTCTGGAGGAGCAGTCAGTGCTCTTAACCTCTGAGCCATTTCTCCAGCCCTCCAGAGCCTGTTTGAACCCCACCCATTTTCACGCATATTTTACAGGTCACTCTGGCCATCTGGGCCAAGACCAACTTACAAAGTGCTCTCCAGAAAACGCCAACACCTGCACCAGCTCCTGGGACTTCACCACTGGTACCAACTCTCCTGGATCAAGGACACCTAACAACTAAAATCTGGTTTTATCTGCTAGTGTGTCCCAATTGTACACCTGAGCCTCACCTGTACAACTAGGGCACTTCTCTGTCCCATTCTTTCTGGCAGTTAATGACTTCCCATGGCTAGCCCTATTCATAGGGCCAATGATAACAAATGCCTCCTGCCTTCTCATCTCCCTCAACCAACAGCTGCCTGAGGTCTCCCGGATGACAGTAAATGGGAAGCCGCTCCAGCCACGCCTCTCATGAGCCCACCAACTCCCCCCTTGCCAATGTCACTCCATGCTCACAGGAAGTGGCCAGACCTGAGTCGGGTCCCTATATCCAAGAGTCTGGGATGTTTGGGTGAAAGCGTCACCCCAGCCCCTGGCATCCATTTCAAGCCTCCTCCCCTGGGAAAGCCCACCAAGCCTCCCCAGGGAGGGTCAGGACCACTCCCACAGGGTTTTTAGGCTGTCCCCCAAAATATGAACATGTGGTCTCCCCTTCTCTCTCTTCCCCTCACCATGCTTTCCTGGTGCCACCCAGGAGCGCTCCATCAAACATGGGCAGCTTTTATTCGGTCTAATTTGGTCTGATTGGAATTATTTGTGTTGGCAGAGAGGCTCATCTAAGAAATATTCCTAACAAAAACAAAAGCTGGCCAGGTGGTGGTGGTGGCGCACGCATTCAATCCTAGCACTAGGGAGACAGAGACAGGTGGATCGCAGTGAGTTCGATGCCGGCCTGGTCTACAAGAGCTCGTTCCAGGACAGGCTCCAAAACTACAGAGAAACCCTGTCTTGAATACAAAAACAAAAACAAAAAACCAAACAAAAACAAAAACTGGTTTATTTGAGACAGGTCCTCAGGTAGGTAACTCAGGCTGTCCTTGAACTCGGGATTCTTCCACCACCACCTCCTGCCTGTGCTGACAGGCAGGCTTCTAGTGAAGCTCAGGTGGGGTGGGAGAGTTTCTTTACCATCACTGAGTACTTGTGGTTGCCACTAGCATCAACCCGCCCAGGTGTAGATTTTTATCAATTTCCAGACCATAACTCTCAAGCGATTATTTTGTAACTCCCCGACTCTTCCCCCCCCTTTTTTTTTAAAAAAATGTAATTATTTATTTATTCATTCATTCATTTATTATGTATACAATATTCTGTCTGTATGCCTGAAGGCCAGAAGAGGGCGCTAGACCTCTTTACAGATGATTGTGAGCCACTATGTGGTTGCTGGGAATTGAACTCAGGACCTTTGGAAGAGCAGACAATGCTCTTAATCACTGAGCCATCTCTCCAGCCCCCCCCCCCCCGACTCTTCCCTTATCAGTGCTTCAAAACTCCTTTCAGGAAAAAAGTAAACCTGAAATTCTAAGAAAAAAAAAACCTATCCAGGCTCCAATACTTCCCAAGCTCACTAACAAGGATGAATCCCCGCAGTGCTGTGGTGCAGCAGACTGGTCCAGCTGCTGCTGGGGGAGCACACTAATCATCCCCGCGGGAAGAGTGGCAAGAACTGGAGAGTTCGAAGCAAGCCTGGCTTACAAGAGACCCTGTCTTGGAACCAAAACAGAACAAGTCACACACAGAACTCAGGAGGTTGAGTGCTCCCCTAGATGCAAAAGCTAGGAACCATGAGGCTAAGTTACCTGCTGCCAACACCAAAGTACCACACACAACTCCACTCTGATCCGCACAGGAGATGCTCAGAGCCTGGGCCTCCAGGCTGGGAGGGATTCGGGGAGTGGCTCTAAGGAGCCCCGTTCTCCCGCTTGGGCACCCGTCAGCCCAGGCTCTGGCCAGCCCTCGGGTGCCCCTAAACCCCGCCCTACTGTGCCCCCAACTCACCCCGCGTCCCGCTCCGAGGAGTCCGCCATTTTCCCGCCTTCCACTCAAAGAGCCTCTTCTCGGGGCTCCGCTCTCTAGGAGGCAAGCAGGACAGTGGGGCACTGGGGCCTGTCAGCAAGTGAAGCCAAGGAGCCCGCTTTTTTGGGAGCGCGCTCTGAGGGGGCAGGGCTCTGTAGCGCCCCGCCTCTCACAGCTCGAGGGAGCCAGAAAACAGGACCACACCAACAGCAGGGGTGGTCTAGTGGGCGTGGCCCAGAGCACCCCTCCTCCCTGGAGCAGGGCGGCCAAGGTTCAGGTGAGTTCTTTCAGTGGTTCTCCTGATGGGAGGACAGAGCCGGGGTTGGTGCTGGTGTCCCAGGGCGCTAGGGTGTGACGCGGCCTGGGGGTCGCGGGGTGACTGATGGGGGCGAGAATGGCGGGCTTACGGGGCTCGAGGGGGCCTTTGAGCGGTGGCTGTGGAGAGGACGTGGCTGAGGTGGACACTGAGGAGGGGGTCTCAGGAAATCCAGGAGGCCAGGAAGGCTGAGCTGAGGGCCCGAGCTGGGGAAAGAGGCATCTAAAGCGCGGTCCTAGCTCTCGGGTGTCGCCGAGGTGTGCCAGGCGCTCAGAGAATGGGACAAGTTCTGCGGCTGCTCTCTAATGGGAGTGGAGCCTGCAAAAGATGGGCCTGGAAAGCCATGCAAGAACAGCTCCTCAGAGAGCCTGAGGTGGGGGAGAGGAGGAGGAAAGGGCTCCAGCGGCCCGGGAGATGACGGGGTGCAGCCTCTGGAGGCTCACCCCCGCCTTCCCCTTCTTGATTCATCATCTTCTTCCTGACTTCACACCCCGACAGCTGGGTGATCTGCAGGGGAGAGTCCCAGCGTCCTCTGGGTCTGTCTGTCTCTGCCTTGGAATGTGCATCACTTTCCGCTCCAGAAAGGACTAGCCAGGTTCTAGGGGAGCTAGGGAGAAGTGCTAATGCTCCAAATGGCCAGGAGCCGGGTAGGGTGGAAGCCACCCTCTCACGAGAGTTGCATCCATGGACTTAAATGGGTAAAGCCCGACATACAGGAAATGTGTCCCCCGGCAGGGGTTGTGAGATCAGCACCAGGGAAGCACAGCTGCCAGCAAGCCCTCCGTTCTTTTTCCGGGGTCTCCTAGCCCTAGGGCTTCTGAGGGGAGGCCTATCTGCCTCTTTGGCTTGGATGCAGCCCCTCATGTTACAGCTCCTTTATTCCCTGAGGATTGTCTGGTCTTAGACTCCAGAACCTTAAGATGTCCAGGAATGACTGGAGGTGGCATTGACAACTGAAAAGTTGTCAAAGGCCCATCTGCTCCTACAAGGGCCTGGAACTGCCTAGTTTTGGATGGCATGACTTTCTTCTTTCCCCTCCCCTATTGCTAGGATTCCCTATCTTCTGTGTGCTTGCAGAAGAAAACCAGGTTTAGAGTTCCATTTGGTACACAAATCTGAATATAAAGAAAGTCTTAGAGACATGACTGCCCTATTCACTTCTGGAAAAAGCTCTCATCTTAGCCTGTCCTAGGGCACACTGCTCAGTCATGCCTCTTGCAGTGTCAAAGACTGCTTGGGTCTGGAGACCCCAGGGAGGACCTGAATCTTCCTATGCCAAGGCCGTGTGGTTTCCACTGTGCACTCAGAGCATGTGACTGCATGGGGGTCTCCTGGAAGAAGTGCCCTGTGTCTGGTGTCCTCCTCTGCAAAGTAACTGGATTGGTCTGTGTCAGCTTTTTCCATGAGCTGACCCCACTCACTAACTTTCGTGTTTCTGGTACATACCCTTTGGTTTTATGCAGCCCGGACTTTCTTCTGTCTCCTGCATTGCAATCCTGGGCATGGAACTTAGAGCCTTACACGTTCATGCTGGGTAAGTGTTCCACCATGGAGCCATACCCATAGCCAGGTATCCAGTGTGCTTCTTGCACAAAGCACAAAGCTGTGGCTTTGACCTCCTGGTTGGGTAAAACCCTCTCTCAAGTCCAGCTGATGACCGTGTGGGTCAGTTGGGGACTCAGGACTCCTGGCTTGACACCCTTCCTGACAAGACCATGAAATAGTGGCGTCTCTTCCCTCATCTCTGGAGTGGCATGTGCTGGATGGGTCCAAAGTCTGCCAGAGCAAGAGCCGGTTGTGCCAAGTGCTTGGCTGCCTCCTGAGAGCAGAGCTGAGATCTCCTTGTGCCTCAGGGACAACTACTGTTCCTTTTCATAGAAAAAATGATATTCCCATTGGGCAGGTGCACAGAGTGACAGGTGGCATGTGTTATCAAAGGGTCAGAACTGGAGATCGAGGTTTAGGATGAGGGGAGTTCATTATATATCCTCCGAAGAGGTGGCTGATCCCAGCCACACCTGGGAAGTCATGTTAGTGATGAACTGCAATGACTGGAGCAGAGACCCAGTTGCAATGGGGTCTCTGCTGTTTGGCACACTTGCTGGCCCCTGCTTTTGTTTGTCCCAGCTGTCTATTCCATTCAGCCACCAGGGAGGGTCTTTGTTCTCTCAAAGTAGTGCTAGCTTTGGAGCTGGAACCCTAGACTCTGTAGAACCAGGGAGCATGGCTGACAGGCTAGGTTCATGCTCCAGCTCTCGGCACATTCAAGGCCCAGGCATCTCCAGCACCACAAGAGAACAAAAAGCCAACAAGTCCTTGATCCTCAACCCTCTACAACAGCCCTTAATTCAGATGTGGCTGTCAGACTGTTGTGATATTTGGTGTGGGTTCATTCTTTGGCCGCAGGGCCAGCTTGTCTACCCTGTGATGCTGTAGCATCCTTGGCTCACATTATCATGAGGGTGGTGACCAGAGATGATGACAGGTTGTGTCATGTGGAGTGAGCCACATGGAATGCACCCAAGGTGAGAATAGATGCTGTGTGTGAAATTATGGCTACAGCCCCTCCTGGCCTCAGTGCTTCTCCCAGGCATTTGCAGGAGTTGGGGGAGAGGTGGGGAGACCTTGGATACTAATTCTGCTAGCTGCTGGGTGGGAGGAGAAATGCCCTGGAGGAACCAAGGCAGGTGGGCCCCATGAGGCAGCCTGACAGGCACAGCAGGGCCATTGTCTCTCTTGCCATTGTATCACCACTGACCTGAGTTTCTGGAGACTCTGTCCTCAACTGGGAACAAACTGCCACTTTTCTTGCAAGATTAGCTATACCAGACTCCAGCATGAAAGGTTGTCTGATCGCCATGCCTCTGATAAACGGCATTATCTCCTCCACGGCCCAGGCCGCCAAGGTACTCATCCTTTCCCACACTGTTGAAGTTCTTTTGGGGTTTGTGTCTTTGTTCCTTGCTGTCCCCTCTCTTTCTGCCTGTTCCTTTTGACTCCTCTCACCAATGACCGTGACATAACTGCTTTCTTCAGTGGGAGAAGGTCGCCTAATCTGGAGCTCCTCCAGCTAATGACCCTCTCTCAGATGTGTACCCCTCCCCATGTCCCACCTGCCAGGAATTTGTGTCTTTGAGGTCCTCAACCCAGCTGTACCAGGCAGCCCCTGCCCAGCCCATCATTCAGCCAGACCCAGGCGTGGCCTCCTCACAGAGCAAGACAGGCCATTCTCTTCTGCCCTCGTGGTTCCCTGAGGGACAGAACAAAGGGTCTTGTCTCTGCACTGCTATCCACTTTGGCTGGGAAAATCCTCCACTATTAGGCACGTTGGAAAAATGCAGCCGATGAGCTCGGGATCTGCTCATTTCCTAGTCAGGGATCCCTGAGAAGTGATTCAGGGGTTCAGCCTGGAGGATTGTGCTGTGATGAATAAGATGGCAGAGTTGACTCATGTAGATCCTGGCTCTGCAGGGTGTCATAAGCACATGTGTGGACGTGTGAGGTGAATAGACTAGATGGACAACCCACAGGCCGTCATGAGGTTCTGAAGGCCAGGAGTCCAAGACCACATACAGACATGGCCACCTCCTCTGGGGTTCATGGTAATCTACCCCAGGCTCATGGGTGGCCCCATCTTCCCCCTTTGTCTCCTGTCATCTTTCTTTGAGCTTGTCTCTGTGTCTTAACTAGGAGGACACTAACCGCACAGATGAAAGTCCATGTTGGGGATCTCGCTTCATTTTAATCGTCATTGTAAAGAACCTTGTTTCCTGATGGAGTTGTCTTTAAAGTCAGAGGTGGGGATCTTGGAGTAGCCTTACGTGTAGTCCCAGCAGATATGCTGAGACAGGGAGGAAGATCCTGAGTTGAGACCAACCTGGGCTGTAGAGCTACAGTTTCAATGACCAAAAAGTAAAAGTTAGCATCCTGGGCTTTAAGAATTGAGCTCATGAGCAAAGGGTGAGGGCGTCTTGGCCCTTAATGCTAGATCAGTGACAAACTTGGTTTTCAGCCAGTAGAGGGCTTTGGGGAGACAGATCATCCCCCGACACTCCCCTGCCCCCCGCACTGTGTTCATCCAGTTCCTTCTCTGTTGAATAAACACTTGCGCATGCCTTTAATCCCAGCACTAGGGAGGCAGAGGCAGGCGGATCTCTGGGAGTTCGAGGCCAGCGTGGTCTATGAGAGCTAGTTCCGAGACAGGCACCAAAAGCTACAGAGAAACCCTGTCTCAAAAAACCAAAAAAAAAAAACACTTTAAGGAATGAGTAAGTTGGTTGACCACGTCAACTCTGGAAAGCTCCTGGGAAGGGAGTTCTCTGGATTCTACCCTCTTATGTTCACAGTAAATCCAGAGAGGCTGGGATTCTGTCTGGAAGGAGCTGGTGATCTTTGGGGACTTTTGCGGAGAGGGATTGCCCAAATTGGCCTTGAATTCCCAGTCCTTCTACCTAAGCCTCTCAAGTGCAGGATGACAGGTTTTGAACCACCACACCTAGCCTTTTAGATATTCAAGACAGGGTTTCTCTGCAGCTTTAGAACCTGTCCTGGAACTAGCTCTTGTAGACCAGACAGGCCTCCAACTCACAGAGATCTGCCTGCCTCTGCCTCCTGAGTGCTGATATTAAAGGTGTGCACCAACACCATCTGGCTTACACCTGGCTGACTTTCTTTTGTGGTTTGCAAGGGGCTGTGAGTGTTGGGTAAGGGACCAGGTGAAATTAACAAACAGCATGAAGTGGGATGCTCTATTCATATCATTTCTGTGTCATGGAGAACAACATCCCAAAGCTACTCCATCGTGGATCAGCTACTGCCTGAGACAATTGGTTTAAAGAAGCTTCTGGAAAGTTTCAGAATCTTTCAGTGAGAAGGGAGGGTTGACTGGGAGCTAGGCTTGGAGTGGCCCTTGGGGACAGTGAGGGGAACAGGAACTGTTTTGTCTGTGTAGTCAGGAGTTCACACCATGGCAGGAGTTGTGAAGGTGTCCAGGGGCAGAAAACTTGTTTCTAGAGCCACGGGGAAGCCTGGAGATATGGCTCAGTGGTTAAAATTGCTTGCTGCTTTTCCAGAGGACCAGAAATATGTTCCCAGCAAGCCACTGTGGGCAGCTCACAGTCACCTGTAACTCCAGCCCTAGGTGACTCTGATGCCGTCTTCTGCCCTCTGCAAATGCTGCAAACACAGTATAAGTCAGCACAGATATACATAATTTAAAATAAATAAGCTGTTATGGAGACCAGGGAGCCAGACCTTGGAGGTAATAATGCTGCTTCCAGAGCAGCAAGACCACAGCTGTGCATCAATATCAGCACACAGACCTAGGTTGTTCCTACCGCCCTTGCCAGAGTCAGAGCCACCTTCATTTCTTCTTGAATGAGTGAATGTGCCGAGAGCTGGAGCATGAACTTAGCCTGTCCCTAACCCTAACTCTAACCCTAAACCTAACCATAAACCCAACCCTAACTCTAACCCTACCGCTAACCCTAACCCTAAACCTACCCCTAACCCTAACGCTAACCCTAACCCTAAACCTAACCCTACCCCTAACCCTAACACTAACCCTAACCCTAACTCTAACCCTAACACTAACCCTAACTCAACCCTAACCCTAACTCTAACCCTACCCCTAACCCTAACCGTAACCCTACCCCTACCCCTAACCCTACCGCTACCCTAACCCTAACCCCTGACCCTAACACAACCCTAACCCTAACTCTAAACCTACCCCTAACCCTAAGCCTATCCCTAAACCTACCCCTAACTCTAACCCTAACCCTAACCCTATGCCCTAACCATAACCCTAACCCTACCCCTAACCCTAACCCTAACACTAACCCTAAACCTAACCTTACACCTAACCCTAACCCTAACAATAACGCTAACCCTAACCCAATACTAAAACTAACTCTAACCCTAACCTTAACTCTAACCCTAACCATAACCCTAACCCTTAACCATAACCCTAACCCTAACCCTAACAATAACGCTAACCCTAACCCAACCCTAAAACTAACTCTAACCCTACCCCTAACCCTAACCATAACCCTAACCCTAACCCCTAAGATTTACCAAACGCTAACCCTAACGCTAAACCTAACCGTAACCATAACCGAACCCTAACCCAAACCCTATCCCTAAACACTAAACCTAACCAAACCCTAACCCTAACTCTAACCGTAACCTACCCCTAACTATAACCCTAACCATACCTCTAACCCTAACCCTAATCCCTAACCCTAACCATAACCCTACACCTAACCCTAACCCTAAAAATAACGCTAACCCTAACCCAATGCTAAAACTAACTCTAACGCTAACTCTAACCTTAACTCTAACCCTAACCCTAACCCCTAACCATAACCCTAACCCTAACCCTACCCCTAACACTAACCCTAACCCTATACCTAACCCTAACCCTAACAATAACGCTAAGCCTAACCCAACCCTAAAACTAACTCTAACCCTACCCCTAACCCTAACCATAACCTAACCCTAACCCCTAACCCTAACCCCTAACCCTAACCCAACCCTAACCCTAACCCTAACCCTAACCGTAACCCTAACCCCGCCCACTGAACCATGGAATCTGCTAAACCCATCCAACACAAAAACTTACCTCTTTGGGCTCCAACGTGCTGGAACTCTGAAAGAAATGGGTTACAATACAGAAAAAACAAAAAAGTACATGAACAGCAACACAGCACAACGCCACACTCTCTGCAACATCGATAGTCAAACAAATATTTTGGGTCATCCTCAACCTGCCTCAGGTCAGAAGATCAAAAGAGCAAGTCCACAAACAAGCTGTGACTGCACAGAGTATACCAAAGGAGCAATAAAATAAAAAGGAAGAAAAAGAGCAGGAGAAATGAGACCCCCCAAACCACAGAGCAGACCAAGAACACTTCCCAATGACTCAGACAGCCACTGTAACAATTTGAACAAGATGCAAAGACACTGCCATGGTAAAATGAAAAGAAGAAGTTGGTCGACTATAATGCAATAATTTATACAACATCCTAAGAGGTCATACTGAAACATCAGAATCAAGTGATCACAGACCAGGCACATTTCAAAACAAAGGGAAAAAGGACTATAATTATGTAAGAAGATAACTTTCTTGAGATGATAAAGACATAAATTGAAATGAAAATCTAACTAAAAAGTGAAGAAAAAAGCAACAGCTAAAATATGAAAAAATTAAAAATCACAAAAAAAAGCAAGATAACGAAGGGGGAAAAACACCAGACTGCTGATGAAAATGGTTTGAGACCAAAGACTGAAATATAAGCCATAAAGAAAACAATAGAAACCACAGATATGAAAATCCAGAAAAAAATGAACAGAAACTACAGAGGGAAGTACAACCAACACAATAAAAGAAATGGAAGAGAGAATCTCAGGTTTGAAGAATGCTAGATCAGGTAATGAAATAAAAACATGAAACCTAAGAAATTTTTAACAAAACATACATAAAATCTGGGAAAACAGAAAACAAAACCTAAGAAAGTGAGGGGTAGAAGGCACAGAAAATATAATCAAAAAAATTACAAAAGGAAACTTTCAACCCCTCACCCTAAAACCCTAAAACCCTAACCCCAACCCCAACCCTAAACCCTAACCCTGAACCCTAACCCTAAACCCTAACCCCTAACCCTAACCCTAAAACCCTAGCCCTAAAACCCTAACCCTAACCCCTAACCCCTAACCCTAACCCCTAACCCTAACCCCTAACCCTAACCCTAACCCTAACCCCAAAACCCTAAAACCCTAACCCTAACAATAACCCCTAACCCCTAAACCCTAACCCGAACCCGAACCCTAATCCTACCCCTAAACCTAACCCTAACCCCTAACAGTAAACCAACCCTAACCCTAAACCTAACCCTACCTCTAAGACTAACCCTAACCCTAACCGTAACCCCTAACCCTAACCCCTAACCCTAACCCTAACAACCCTAACCCTAACAACCCTAACCCTAACAACCCTAACCACCCTAACCCTAACCCTCTAACCCTAACCCTAACCCCAAGCCCAACCCCAACCCCTAAACCCTAAACCCTAAACCTAACCCAAACCCCAAATTTTTAACCTAACAAATTTTTAACAAAACATACATAAAATCTGGGAAAACAGAAACAAAACCTAAGAAAGTGAGGGGTAGAAGGCACAGAAAATATAATCAAGAAAATTAGAAAAGGAAACTTTCAAAACTTAAAGAAGAATATATCTTACCTTAAGAAAGAGGTATAAGAAGCATAAACAACAACAAATAAAGTAGATTAAAAAGATCCCCTAGTCATACCACAAAACATCAAACACAAAAGCATACAGAATAAAGAATATCAGGACGTGCAAAAGAAAAAGGCGCAGTAACACATTTAGGTAAACCTATCAGAATTACTCCCAACTTCACGTTGGAAACCATGAAAGCAAAAAGAGCTGGGATAAATGTGCAGCAGGCAATATGAGACCTTGAATACAAATACAGACTACTAAAACCTCCAAAGCTTCCTTTCACCATTGGTTAAAAACAAGATATCACCTGACCAAAAAAAAAATACTTAAAAATACATATCAAAATTCCCAGCCTCAGTAAAAGGAAAACACCAACGCAAGAATGAAAACTTCACGCACTGATTCTCAAGCAAAAAAAAACTCACATCAGCAAAACTCTAACAACCACTGTCACTGAAAAATAACAGAAATTATCATCTATTAGTCATTAATGTCTCTTACTATACATGTACTCAATCCACATAAAATGACACACTCTAAGAGAATAGATAGGAAAACAAAAATCAACAATCTGTTGTATACAGAAAAAATACCTCAACATCAAAGACAGACAGCACCTCAGAATAAAGGGTATGGAAAAGGACCCAAGAAACAATCAGGAGTGGCTACGATAATATCTAACATTAGATTTCTAACTAAAGTAAGTCAGAACAGTTGGAAAAGGACACTATATGATGTGGGAGTGTCATATATCAATCTGTTTATTTCATTGTTTAAGCAATAAAGAAACTGCTAGGCCCATTTGATAGGCCCACCCTTAGGTGGGTGGAGTAAACAGAAGGGAAGGCTGGGAGGAAGAGGAAGTGAGGTCAGACTCCACAGCTTTCCTCTCCGGAGCAGATGCAGGAGAGACGCCATGCTACCTGCTCCAGGGAAGACACACACCATGCCCCAGCTCCGACCCAGGATGGACTTAGGCTAGAATCTTCCCGGTAAGCGCACCTAGGGGCGCTACATAGATTATTAGAAATGGGCCAGAGCAGTGTTTAAAAGAATACAGTATCTGTGTAATTATTTCGGGCCATAAGCCAGCCGGGCAGAGCAGGTGGCTGGGGTGTTTGGGGACGCAACCCTGCCGCCGCTCCCCTTATTACTACAAATGACGCCCAGACGTGTGGCTAACTAAACCCACTTAAAAAACCTGAGAAGGCTTAAAAATAATGGAGAGAGAGTTTAACACAGATTTTTGCTGTTTGTTGGTGGCATGCTGTAGAGAGATTTCCTGATTCGGCAACAGCAGCAGAAAAAATGCTGTGTCATTTCAAAGCGTGGCTTCCTGGGGCTGTGCCGCCAGTGCAAACTCTGGCTTTATGTTTGTGTTCCCACTTGGGATCGGAAGGAGAGTGCTCCGAGACCTTGACGATGACTCAGAGCTCCCCGCCTGCTCCTGGGCAGAAGGCAGAATCAGGCTTAGGCAGGCGGAAGAGCATGGCGGATTCCTGCCGCCATACAGGGACGTGTTTTTAGACTGCGCAGTGCTCTGCGTGTCAGATTTGGATGTAACTTGGATGAAAAGAATTTCTGTGCTGCATGCTCAGTCTCAGAATTAAAGCGCTGAGTGCCGCTCCTACCTGGTAGCCCCAAGAGGCTTCCTGACTCAGCTTTAGCTGCAAAACCCTGCGGCTCATTAAGAGGTCCTGCCACAAAACACTTAAAAGGTATTGATGAAAAGCTGAACACATGCTTTTCGGTTTTCAGCCGTAGCAGGAAAAAAGCTGGGCCTTTTAAAAATGCTGGCTTTCTGGGCCATCCTGCCAGGGCAAACTCTGACTGTTTGAGGCAGGAGGGCCGGCTACAGAGAGAGGACTTGAGTGTTGTCTGTTGTAGCTTGCTGGCTGTCAGGGACCTTGAAATGCTATAAACATGGCTACAGCCAGTACCTCAGCCAAGAGGCTGAAAAGCTAAGGAATGGACTGGATCTAGCTGGCAAAGCCACGCCTTTAGTCCTACTGATATTGCTTGGTAAATTAAAGGCTCTTGTGGTCAGAAAAAGAGAGATATACAGTAAAGAGAGATTCAAAGACAGAGAAAATTTCTGAATGGTTTACTGTGTATTAAAAATATATGCAGACTAAAAGTTAAAATTCTTAAAGTAAACCTCAAGTAAACTTCAAGGTGTGGTAGCACACGCCTTTAATCCCAGTGCCTAGAAGGCAGAGACGAACAGATCTCTGTGAGTTCAAGGTGTAGTAGCAAACACCTTTAATCCCAATGCCTGGGAGGCAGAGACAGGCGGATCTCTGAGAGTTCAAAGACAGCCTGGTCCACAGATATATGCTCAAAAAGCAAAAAGTTAACTTAGGAATGTCTCAGCTTAGATTCTTAAGCGCCTAGTGATTTAAAGGCGTAAATCAAAAGTGCTCCTGGATAGTAAAAAATTTGCAGATTCACAATAGGACAGATTCAGACCACTAAACGAGTCACACTGTTGGATGAATGTACGTAGGCTTGGGAGAGAGAAGAAAAAGAATATAGAGAATAAAGTTAATGGTTTAAAAAGAAAAAAGTAAAAGTAAAGTCTTTAAAGAGACAGAGTACAGATAGTTAAGAGATTAAAAGAAAAAGAAAAATAAGCCGCGTAAAAATGAAAAATTCACAGAGAGTCTGGATTATGTACATTGTGTTTTCTTTAAAATTTTTGACTGTGAAGGAGCTAAGTACAGAGAGACATTTCATTATAAGGGCTGCCAAGTGGAACCAGAACGGATATCATGAGGGTATGATTTCAAAATTTGGATCTAAGGATATGATACTTTGGAAAAGAGATTCTGCTTTTGTTTTCACAGAGGATCAGACCTTGTGGATTGCATTTATCCCGATTTGGTATGATGGACCACGTCCTCCTGAAGGGTTGCTGTGAACATCTTCAGAAAATTGCTTTGCTCAACTGCCAACTGAGATGAAACTAGCACACAGGTTATACCAAGAAAGACCTAATTAACGACGCCCCCATTCAGCAGGAAGCAGTTTGGAGAGAAAAACTGCGCCCATGTTCCCAAATATGGTTTATAAACGTTCTTTTACATTTAAAGGGGGATATGATATAGATATGAATAATTTGCATTAGTATAGATTTTGCTTTATTTATAGAGATTTAAGGTCAATTTTGTTATATGTATAAATGTTTCTGATGTAACTTTTACTTGATAACTGTTTTGTTATATGTAATTTTACTATGTTAAGGTTAAAGCCTTCCTTTTTTTGTTTAAACAGAAAAAGGGGAAGTGATGTGGGAGTGTCATATATCAATCTGTTTATTTCATTGTTTAAGCAATAAAGAAACTGCTAGGCCCATTTGATAGGCCCACCCTTAGGTGGGTGGAGTAAACAGAAGGGAAGGCTGGGAGGAAGAGGAAGTGAGGTCAGACTCCACAGCTTTCCTCTCCGGAGCAGATGCAGGAGAGACGCCATGCTACCTGCTCCAGGGAAGACACACACCATGCCCCAGCTCCGACCCAGGATGGACTTAGGCTAGAATCTTCCCGGTAAGCGCACCTAGGGGCGCTACATAGATTATTAGAAATGGGCCAGAGCAGTGTTTAAAAGAATACAGTATCTGTGTAATTATTTCGGGCCATAAGCCAGCCGGGCAGAGCAGGTGGCTGGGGTGTTTGGGGACGCAACCCTGCCGCCGCTCCCCTTATTACTACAACTATATACTAATAACAAGTTAAATCTATCAAGATGAAAGCTCAATCATTGTCATACAAGTACAATCACACATGTAAAAAAACATGATTAGAACTCAAATTACTCATCAAAACCTACACATTAATGGCAGGATATCTCAGTATTCCGCAATCGACAATGAACAGGTTAACCAGACAAAAATTTACAAGCGAAATAAGAACTAAGAGATGCAATGAATGAAATGGGCCTAAGAGACATCTTTAGAATAATACACCCAAACAGGAAAGAATATACCATCTTCTCAGCACCTCATGAATACTTTTATAAAGCTGACCACACACTGTGCAACACAGGAAACATACACAGGAAAAAAATGGAGTAATACACTGTGTCCTATCAGATGACCACAATTTAAAATTAGAACTTGACAGCAACAGCATTCTCCAAAATCCTACAAAACAATGGAAATTGAACAGCAAACTACTGAACTACCCATGGGCCAACGTAAAATAAAGACTTCCTAAAATTTAACAAAAATGAAGGAACATTATACCCAAACTTATGAACAATATGAAAGTAGTGCTAAGAGGAAAGTTCCTAGCTCATACAGAAAGCTCACACTAGTGACTTAACACATGTGAATGCTCTAGAAGCAAAAAACCAGACATGACCAGAAGGAGTAGAAAACAGAAAATAATCAAATTGAGGGATGAAATAATTTATATAGAAACAAAAATGCAAAGGATCAATGAGCAGGTTGTTAGAGAAAATATAGACTAACCCTTATGCAAAATAATAGAAAAGACGAGAGAGAACATCCAAACTAACACAATCAGAAATGAATAGGGATATGACAACAGACACTAAGGAAATCGACAGAACCCTTATATCATACCACAGAAACCTGTACCACACAAAATTGTGAAGCAGAAATGAAATGGACAATTTTCTGTCTAGGTACCATTTACATAAATTACATAAAGCATAGGTGAGCAATTTAAATATGTACATACTCCTAAAGAAAATATAAGCTCTCATCAAAAGCAAACAGAGTATTCAAGGGCCAAATGGTTTTAATGAAGAATTCCATCGGAACTTCCTATACTGCTCTAATATAACCAGAAGGAACATTGCCTGAACTCTTTTTATGAGTATGCAGTAAGATTGATGTGAAAACAAAAAGACTCAACCGAGGAAGAGAATTAAAAAATAATCTCAGTAATGAACATGAATGCAAAAATACTCAATAAAATGATGGCACACCGAATCCAGGAATACATTATAGAAACCTTCATGATCGATTCACCAGAGATGCAGGGATGGTACAACAGTCAGAAATGCATTAATGTATTCCATGATACAAATAAACATAAAGAATAAGTAATTATGAACAACCTAATGAGTAATAAAATAGGCACATATCGCACTTGTCATAAAAGGCTCTCAGCATAGTCCATTAATCAAACCTGGGTTAATGTTAATGAAAATTAAGAAATACCATAATCTGCATGTCCAGATTTTACGTAATGTACTCTAAAACATCAGCCATATATTTGGAAAACTTTTGAACAAATTTGGCAAAGTACTTCAATAAAAATTGGTCAATTGGGGCACATATGGTTAACCTAGTAACAACTGCTCTGAAATATCACGTGTGATTTCCTAAGTGCCACCAGGATGAACCAAGCCAAGAATAAAACTAACTGGAGGCCGTTTTCTGGCATTGATTACCATCCACACAGCCACTACTGCAATACAGATCCACATTACAAGATGATAGCAGCCTTAACCCAAACCCTAACCTTAATCATAACCCTAACCCCAACCTTAACCTTAACCCTAACCCTCAACCCTAACCGGAACTCTAACCGGAACCCTAACCCAGAACCTGAACCTTAACCCTATCCAGAATCCCAACCCTAGTCAGAATCCCAGTCAGAACCCCAACCAACAAAACTCTAAAACAAAACCATAACACTAACCTGAACCTGAACACAAATACAAACCCAAACTATGACCCTAAGGTAAACCCTAAACAATAACCCATAAACTATAAACAGAATTCCTACCCAAATCCTAACCCAAAATATAACCTGAAATGTAAACCATAACCCAAACCAGAACCTGAGCACTACACAGGAACATTAATGGAAACCCAAACACAAACAAAAACCGTAACCCACTAATCATAAACAGAACACCGAACCATAACACCAGCCACTAACCCCAACACCGACACTCAACCCATAAATCCCAACACTAATCCTAACCCTCTAACCATAAACCTTATACCAAAACCCTAACAATGAACGCCAAGACCAAATCAAATCTGGACCATGACAATTACCCAAAACTGCGACAAGAACCTGAAAATGAATCTTAAACAGTAAAATGATGACTACGCAAAATCAATACCCCCTTACCCAAACCTGGACCAGAACCATAAACAAAAACCATGACGAAAACCATTAACCGAACACTTACTCATATACTAAACGATAACACAAACAACAAACAGGTTATTTTATGTAATAAAGGTAGACAAACCCCTATGCAAACAATTAAAGAAGATGAGAGAGAACATCCAAACTAAAACAATTGGAAATGAAAATGGATACATTACAACATACACAAAGGAAATCCACAGAACCCTTAGATCATACTACATGAACCTGTACTGTACAAAATTATGAAGCAGAAATGAAATGGACAATTTTCTGGATAGGTACCATTTACATAAATTAAATAAAGCCTAGGTGAGCAATTTAAATAGGTATATACTATGAAAGGAAATAGAAGTTCCCATCAAAAGCAAACAAAATATCCCAGGGCCAAATGGTACTAATGAAGAATTACATTAGAACTTCCTATACTCCTCTAAGTGTTGTACATAATGTAACCAGAAGGAACATTGCCAGAACTCTTATTATAACTAGGCAGTAAGATTGATGCGAAAACAAAAAGACTCAACCGAGGAAGGGAAGTAAAAACTAATCTCATTTATGAACATGAATGCAAAAATACTCTATCCCATCCTAGCTTGCCACCAAGGACTCATATCCATCTGGAATGTGTTGATGTCCATCACCACAGTCTACTCCAGGGTGGAGTAGATATAAGAGACTCCAGAGCTAAGAAAACTAAGAAAAGGCAAACCAAGAAAAAACCACAAGCACAGAGATAGCCGCAGAAAAGACCATATCAAGCAGGCAAGACTCTCCTAACAGGATTGGTACAAATGTGCATGCATTTATATAAGAATACCTCCAACAATTTGAAAGACAGCATGATAGTAAGAGAAGCCAGGGAATATACAACAGGAGAATTTGAACACACTAATTCAGAAATAGACTTTAAACATAAAATTATGAAAAATATAGGGACCATCAAAAAGAATGTAAAAAAACAACTTTAAACAAAAGGATGAGAAGAATAACAACAACTCTGAAGAAATGAGAAATCTATCAAAGAAACCCTGGGAAAGGAAACCAAGAAAAAGCAATCAAACTGGTAATGGAAAGATTTCAAGACTTGAAAACTGTAATGGAGGAAAAGGATTCAACAAAATTAGAGAATAAATCTTTCCCAACCTAAAAAATGATATTCCTATTAAGGTAAAAGAAGCATACAGAACACCAAATAGACTGAAACAGAAACCCTCACCGCATAATAATAAAAACACAAAAGATACAGTATTAAGAAAGAATATTAAGAGCAGCAAATACTTTATACTCACAGCAGGAATATATCATCAGGATGAAGTATCAATACCAAATATAAATTTCAGTAATATAAAAGCACCCACATAACTAGAAATAAATTTATGCCCGAAACCACACTAATAGTAGGAGACTGCAGCACTCCTCTCTCAATAATGGACAGGTCAACCAGACAGAAACATAACAGAGAAATAAGAGGAATAATGGAGATAATGAAATAAATGGACTTCATAAATATCTGTAGAACATTCTGCCCTAATAGTAAAGCATATATCCTCTCACCTTTTCATAGAACCTTCTTGAAAATTGACCACATACATGGATAACAAAGTGAACCTTATATGACACAAAAAAATTTTGCAGAGGCAGGCAGATCTCTGTGAGTTCTAGGCAGGACTGGTCTACAAGAGCTACTTACAGGACAGGAACCAAAAGCTATAGAAAAACCCTGTCTTGAAAATCCAGACAAAAAAAATGGTAGGGGGGTTGATTGGGCTGGAGAGATGGATCAATGGTTAAGAGCATTGCCTGCTCCTGAGTTCAATTACCGGCAACCACATTGTTGCTCACAACTATCTGTAATGATGTCTGGCGCCCTCTTATGGCCTGCTGACACACACACAGACAGAATATCACATACATGATAAATAAATTACCAAGAAAGTAAATATTTAAAAAAATTTGCAAGCACATGAGCATTATCAGATGACCATGGATCAAAGTTGAAGTATAACAACTGCTATTACACCAAAAACTGACAAACTCATGGAAAGGGAACAGGCAACCACTAAACCGTACCTGGGTCAGGGAAGAAATAAAGAAATGAAAGTATTCCTTGAATTCAAAGAAAATAAAGACACAACGTAACCAAACTGAAAGTGGCGCTAAGAGGAAAATCCATCTTCTCAGCACATCATGAAAAGGTCTATAAAGCTGACCACACTGTGGAACAAAGTAAACATACACAGAAAAAAAATGGAGTAATACACTGTGTCCTATCAAATGACCATGATTGAAAATTAGAACTTGACAACAACAGTACTATCAGAAATCCTACAAAACAATGGAAATCGAACAGCAAACTACTTAACCACGCATGGATTAACGAAAAATAAAATAAATACTTCCTAAAACTCAACAAAAATGAAGGCACTTTGTACCCAAACCTATGTAACACTATGAAATCAGTGCCAAGAGGAAACTTCCTAGCACAAACAGAAAACTCACACTAGTGACTTAACAACACATGTGAATGGTCTCAAAAAAAAAAGCAGACATGACCAGAATAAGTAGAAAACAGAAAATAAAAAAAATTGAGGGCAGAAATAAACTGAAACAAATAAAAAATACAATGAATCAATAAGACAAAAAGCAGGTTATTTGACAAAATAAAGAAGATAAACAAACACTAATGCAAACTAATAAAAGACAAGACTAACACAATCAGAAATGAAAACGGATACATGACAACAGACACTAAGGAAATCCACAGAATCCTTAGATCAAACCACAGAAACCTGTACTACACAAAATTGTGAAACATAAATGAAATGGACAATTTTCTGGCTTGTCAACATTTACCTAAAATAAAATAAGGCTTGGATGAGCAATTTAAATAGCCATATACTCTTTTTTTTTTACCCATATACTCTTAAAGGAAATCGAAGCTCTCATCAAAAGCAAACCAAATATCCCAGGGCCAAATGATTTTAATGAAAAATTCCATCAGAACTACCTGTACTCCTCCAGATGTTGCACAAAACATAACCAGAAGGAACATTGCCAGACTCGTTTTATGAGTATGCAGAGTCAGGGTAAAAATTCCTGGAGATCTGACAGCCAAACTAGCCAAAAAAGCAAACTCCAGATTCAAAGACTCACCTTAACACATACTGTGGAGAGCAACAAAGGAAAACCCCTGATGTCAGCCTCAGGCATCCATACATGTGTGAACATTTATCTTTGATCATATATAAAATACTGACCACTATACTAAGTGAAGAAACAAAAAAAAAATATATGAAACTGAAGGGGTTAAATCAGCTCCCTTTAGAGGGCGGGGTTTGCCTCAGGCGAATCCCTGCCATTAAAGGGTGCGCAGAGAGGCAGCTCGCCCCTTTTGTTCCTCGCTACCTGTGCTACGCTGGAACTTTGGTTCAGTAAGTTTAACAATAAACTGGTAAATATTCTTTGATATCTGCATTGCCTTTATTTTATGCCGGTACATGAAACTTTTCAAGTAAGAGTCTGAATTGCCTATGAAAACGGGAGCATTTCTTCTGGGTAGGTGCTGGCTGCTTCAATATGAACAGTCTTTAGACTCTGAACATTAAACCTCCAAGGAGGCATTACTAACTGCAGAGCTCACTACACTGAGTCCGGCAGTTCTATCATACTACAATTAAAAGTCCTAAAAATACTCAAGGAGAATAATCATGAAAAACACTACAAAGTTTGAGAGTGAGGCTTTTCTATATTAACATCAACAAATGCATGAGGTCAATTTTTAAATCTGAAAAATTACATGGGGCTACTGAGAGAGCAAGCGTATTTGCCTTCATGAAGGATTTTTATTTAATTTAGACTCAATTCATTCTTCTTCTTCCCTGAGAATGTGGAGGGCATGGCCAAGCTTAACCTTTGATCTCCGCATAACCAATAAGGAGGAAATAAGCACCTCTACCAGGAAAAGGAAGAGTGAAGAGATGCAGCAGAGCAGGGATCTGCAACTAGCTGACCATGTGCTAACGACCCAGGTAAAAACTAAGCTTTATGAAAGTGAGGGTGGAAAGAGTCCTAGGCTCTAAGATGGCTCATATGACAGGCACACCAGTGGATGTCATGCTCCCTGAAGAGGACACTGCACATGGGCATCTAAATGCTGGCAGTGGTCCCAAAGTCTAGAAGTGTTTTACCCTAAAAGCATCAACTGCAAGCAATTTCTAAGTCTGTTTTGCCTCTGTCCATGACAAGAACCAACTTGTTCCAAAATTCTATAAAATGTTTTTTCATGTTAAACTCTGCTGTTTCTGGGAATGCTAAAAGCTAGAACTTTTCACATATGTGGGAAAAGTTATATTTGGACCTTTCAGTTCTGTACCAGAAAAAAGAGACATTTTTTAAGAACTTTGCCACTGTGGCTTATTTAAAAAAAAAGGCTTTCTAACTTTAAACATGTTTAAAAGGTCTTCTTTCCCTATATATGTGTTTAAAAGTTCAAGGCTTTTTTCATAAAAAAAAACAAAACAAAACAAAATCAAAGTTCATTGTGTGTTTAAACAAAATTATGGAACGGCCTGTATTCTTCTTTATAGATTATTTTTCTTAGTCATCTCATTTATAAATATATGAGTTTTACATTAGGAATTTTCATTTATCATTATTCTTTTTCCTTTTGGCTGGGTTGGAACTTGGGGCCACTCCCATGCAAGTCAGGTGTTTATTACTTGTCGTTGTTATTTTGTCTGTTTGGATTTTTTGTTATTATTGTTTTTGAGGTAGAGTATCTCTGTGTAACCCTGGCTGTACTAGAACTCACTCTGTAGACCAGGCTAGCCTCAAACTCACAGAGATCTCCCTGCCTCTGCCTCATGAGTGAAGGTTGTAATTTTTTAAAGATAATGAAAAATATGGCTATTTGTTTTTTATCCCTGTAACAAAATACATTCAGGAACCTAAAATGACTAAAGGTTTTAGAGATCCATGATCAGATGGCTTTACAGTATGGGCCTCAGACAAGACAAAAAAGTAGTGGGTGAAGCACATAGCAGAGAAGGCTGCTTACTCAGCCAACAGACAGTAGCTGAGAGCTAAGAAGCCAGAGCAAGGCATCACTTCACAGAAATACCCCGCGAAGCTCCATCTCCCAACAGCCAACCAAACTGTTGTCCCATCAACCAGCTACTCCAGTGATGAGGTTAGAGGCTCTGGCATGTTCCTGCCTCTCCAAACCCCATCTGTTAACAAGCAAGCAGATAGCCTTTGGGTGTGACAACGCTTAATTTAAACCCTTACACCATGCTTCTAAGTACTAAAGACTTACTATTAAATCATGATGTTTGGTACCTAACTTTAAATACCTACAAAAGCATTTATGATGTCTTTCTTTAAACATCTGTGAAGCTGCACAACCTAAACATGCACAATAGAGACAGGCTGAAACCCAAACCAGCAGATTATGAACCACAACTTCCCAAAGTTTGTGTCCATTAGACAACACAGATGTCCTTGTAGCCTGTCTGTCAAAAATAAAGGTCCAAAATAAAGTTCAGTATGATATCTACTAACAATGTTAATACGTAAAGAGTATTTACTTTTGAATAACGTTGTTACACTAAACCAGGACTTTAAATTCTCATCACTATTAATATATAGAGCCCAAAGAACCATGTTATAGTTGCCTGTGAATCTTAGGATTCTGCCTTCCAATGACCAATCACCAAAATCCCCATTTCTAGATGTGACAACTAAAAGCTGAGTCCAGATATAGCTCTGTCTCCTAGGACTTAAATAAAATCACTGCTGCTTTAGAACCCATGAGTTAACTTAAATGAAATTCTAAAAGTTGATCTAAGCACTTTTATGAAGACTTTAGATATATTAGTTAATATTACTAATAAATTCAAATCTTATAAATGGAGTCAATACCAATAGGGAATGTAAACATTCTAAAGAAGGAAAAAATTCAAAGCGTAATAACAAGGACATGAATGCTGCTATCACATGATACTCATAATATTTTCAATCTCAAAGCCTTCGGGTCCATGAAAGAAACCAACACCGATAAAAGTCGACTATTTCAGGATGAGATCAGTGACGGCTTACGGCGAGTTGTCTAAAG
The DNA here is from genome assembly GCF_037038515.1 of Microtus pennsylvanicus. Taxonomy (NCBI): domain Eukaryota; kingdom Metazoa; phylum Chordata; class Mammalia; order Rodentia; family Cricetidae; genus Microtus; species Microtus pennsylvanicus. The sequence goes on along the minus strand of NC_134593.1, from coordinate 73,188,239 downwards.
GACAATTTCTGTCTTTGTGACACACACCCAGTTAATGTTAAACTAAAACAAACTCAGGTAGTAAGTGAACTAGGACAAAATATGCTTAAGACAGTCTAAAATTGTATAAAGACAGTTCACTAATATGTCTAAGTTTCTTTCTCATTTCTCTTAAAAGGAAATCTGTCATAAAAATACACACATCAAACACACTACACACTACACCAACACATACACACACGATACAAACACACTACACACACCATACTACACCAAACACATATACATACACACATCACACACACTATAACACACACATACACACACCACACACACACTACACCACACACACATACACACCACACACATTACACACCACACACATACATATATACACAATACACATCACACTAAACCACATACATACACAACATCACACACTCCACACTATACCACACTACATCACACGTACCACACACATACATATACACACCATCCACATCACACACACCTACACACTACACCACATACACATACCTACACACATCACAATACACCACACACACATACATACACATGACACACACCATACTACACCACACATACCACACTAAACCACACACACCATACACACACATGCACACACTATAAAGAATCTTAAGAAAGCAGTTAGACCTGGGCATGGGCATAGTGGCACACACCTTTAATCTCAGCACTTGAGAGGCAGAGGAAGGCAGATCTCTTTGAGTTCAAGGCCAGCCTTGTCAACATAGAGAATTTCAGAACAGTCAAGGATACATAGAAATCGTGTCTCAAAAGTACAAAAGAAAAAAAAACCATCAGCAGCAAGTAGTTAGTTTAACCAATCCAGAGAATAAAGAGATTTTATGGAAAAAAAAGTAAAAATGAACACTGCCAGTGCTCTTAACTGCTGACCACTCCTCTAGCCCCAACTCCTTGTCATTTTAAGGCAAGAGATACTGTTCTATTTCTCCTTAAACCATACACCAAACAGAAAATAGCAAGTTAAACCAAAATTTTAAATCACAAAGATAACCACAGCTCCTCAAGAATGGCCTGGGTGCCAAGAATGTAGGATCCAAAAATTGTGTATACAAAAGTCAAATCTATACTTTTTTTTTTCAAAAACAATGGATCATGTCAAAGCTTGAAAACATCACTTTCTTTGCACATGAAAAATATGTACGTTAATAAGACCTAACAGGAGTTGTAAATATCTGGGTAGGGCAGGTCTACAATCACAGAACTTAGGAGGCAGAGGTAAGTGAATGCATCAAGTCCGAGCCAACGTGGGCTACACAGTAAGACCCTATCTCTGAAGAAAGACCAACTAACCAACAAGTGACCAGAGTAATCCCTGTAGCATTCTATAGCCATCTTCCAAGGTTTCAAAGATCACTTTCAGACTGTTTAACTTCAGGATGATGCAGAAGGATCACAACAGCAAACATTTGGTTTCTGATGGTAATGACAACCTCTGAATTACTTTTATTTATTTATTTTACAGCCCAACCGCAGTTTCCCCTCCTTCCTCTCCTCCCATTTGCTCCCCCTCACCTCTGTGCCCCCAGTCTACTGTTTCTGCTACATTACTTTTTAAGTTGTCTTTCCTATCCTTGTGAGCAAAATAAAAAATACAAAACACAGAGCTCACTCATTGTTTCTTTCCTTTAGCCTTTTCCTCAACTGTTAGATTTCCCCAAACACACATGGAAATGTCCAGTATGAAGGAAGAAATGGAATGTTTTCACATTCGTTATTTAACTGGTAGCGATCCATTTTCCTGATTCTATGCTGGGCTTAAAGTTGCTATGCACAGTTTTGTTGTTGTTGTTGTTGTTAAGATTTATTTATTATGTATACAGTGTTTTCCCTACATATATGCTGCAAACCAGAAGAGGGCACCAGATCTCATTACAGATGGTTGTGAGCCACCATGTGGTTGCTGGGAATTGAACTCAGGACCTCTGGAAGAGCAATCAGTGCTCTTAACCTCTGAGCCATCTCTCCAGCCCCTATGCACAGTTTCTTATGTTTGTTTTTCAGGCTATTTTAGACAAATTTCTAAAATGAATTTATGAGTTCAAGCAGTAAGACCTTTGAGAGAGTTACAAAAAATTGCATACTGCTTTTCAAAGCTAATAAATTGTACACTTTTATCTCTTTTGACAAGGTCAAATCACTGCATCCTCAAAAACATTGGACATTTTTAGTGTTATAGTATTTGTGTTCTAATAAATAAAGTTTTACTGGAGATCAGAAGGCAAAGCAGCCACCCTAGTCAGCCCTACAGGCCAGGGAGTGGTGGCACATACCTTTAATCCCAGGACTCAGAAGACAGAGTTAGATGGATCTCTTTGAGTTCAAGGCTACCCTGGGCTACACAAAATCAAGCCACAAACAGTTCCAGGTGGTGATGGTTCACACCTTTAATCCCAGCTTTTGGGAATCACACACCTTTAATGGAGAGAGGTGAAGACAGGAGCAATATGACTGGGCAGAGAGTAGAATATTTTTTGTTCATCTGAGAGTGGGTAGAGATAAGATCTCTCTAGTTGCTTGACTGCTTTGCTTTTCTGATCTTCAACTTGAACCCCAATATCTATCTCTAGGTTTTTATTATTCGTGCAACAGAAATTTCTCTTCCTAAAAGAAAATCAATTTAAGCACCAAAAGGAAGACTGAAGGACTGTTGGGGGATATCAGGAACAAAGCCCGTGTCTCACTCATACTAAACAAATACTCTACACTGAGTCACAGTCTCAGTACTCAAATGTTTCATCACGAGTTTACACATTTTAAAGGTGACTGCATTTGTCTGTGCTTTCAAACTGTACAAACTTTTAGTCACTTTTCCAGGATCTCCTAATATTAAGTTGCTATACCTCAACATAAAACTGCTGCTTGACATCCAGAAATTTAGTGTTTATACAGTCCAAGAAACCTTACTTACTGTAACTTTCCCACTATTTTTTTTTTTTTTTGGTTTTTTCGAGACAGGGTTTCTCTGTGGTTTTGGAGCCTGTCCTAGAACTAGCTCTTGTAGACCAGGCTGGTCTCGAACTCACAGAGATCCGCCTGCCTCTGCCTCCCGAGTGCTGGGATTAAAGGCGTGCACCACCACCGCCCGGCTTTTCCCACTGTTTTTATTCTTGGAAAATTCTTTTCCATTTTGACATAGCTATTGATATAGTTTCAGTGCCTTTGTTAAAGATACTACACATTTCAGACATAGACCTCGGGGAAATAGAGTTGGAACTGACCTGCAAGCCTCCTTCCCAAGGACTAGCTCTAGTAGTACCTGAAGATGCTATGCAAGCTGCCAAAGGAAAAGAGAAATCAACATTCCTACCCAGCTATAAAACTTATGAACCTCAGTGATACCTTTATGACAAGATACCCCCATGGCACAATAACAGCACAAGGGCACTTTATCACGGGAATGACCAACATCTGTCTAATAGAACTTAAGGTCTACTAATAGAACTTAATAGAACATTCTATTAATGTCTAATAGAACTTAATAGAACTAATAGAACATCTGTCTAATAGAACTTAAGGTCTACTCAATAGGAGGGAATGCACACCCAGTACTTAGCCAATATCTATGGCTAGAGAGGTTCAAGACCCTAGGGGAGAACCCACAATTGCCAAAATCAATATATTTTCTAGCAATACTCTAAATGCTTACTATTATACCCAAAGATAAGGGTAACTCTCACCCCTCCACAAGAAAACCCTTCTTTTGTAGTTGAGAACATTATAGAGATATACAACAGGTCCACATGTAGAGAATATGTGACCACAGGGGCTCAGCCCCAACTGGTTTTCCTACAATGTAACTCCTACTCCTAAGGCCCAGAAAAACCATGGAAGAGGAGGAAGAAAGATGGGAAGAACCAGATGACCCAGGACACTTGTTGCTAGTATCTTCTAGACATGACAGAAAAACTGTACCTATGAAATCTCAACAATAGTTACCTAAACAAGACTTGCATAGTGACACCACCAGTCGACATGCCAATGCACATGAGGGAAATTTCACAGAGCCCCACCCCTCGATGAAGAGAAGAGCTACGCACAACTCACTGTGGTTGACAGAGGGCGAATCAGTTTTTACCAAGAACGAGCATCCAGATAGGTTATCCAATCCCAAGTGGTCAGCCCTTAACATGTGTACAGCAATACTGCTAAGATTAAACCCATGGCTTTGATTGCTGGTTCCAGCCCACTCCATAGCTTTATTCTGAGAGTCTTACCTCATGGCAGAAGTACTGGCTGGAGTCATGTTTATTGCCACAACTCTATGGCGTTTCAAGGTCTCTACCACCACCAAAAAGCATGCAGTCAGCTTTTCATCAATACCATTTAAGGTTTGCAGCTAAAGCTGAGTCAGGAAGCCTCTTTTTTGTCAAATATTTATTTATTTATTATGTATACAATATTCTGTCTGTGTATATGCCTGAAGGCCACAAGAGGGCACCAGACCCCATTAAAATGCTTGTGAGCCACCATGTGGTTGCTAGGAATTGAACTCAGGACCTTTGGAAGAGCAGGCATGCTCTTAACCTCTGAGCCATCTCTCCAGCCCCAGGAAGCTTGCCTCTAGCAAGCAGAACCTACCTGAGAAAGTGCTGCTATCAGCTGTGCTTAACTCTATTCTTTTCTATCTAGAATAACTTCCCAAACAAGGTAAAAAGAAAATGAGCAGATTTTCTATGTCCATCTCCTTTGATCAACCAGACCTTGCGCAGCTGACAAACCACCCAGGACACACGCTTTTCAACTCATGTTTTAGTTTCCTTCTTTGCATGGGCTTGGAAGAACAGAAACAAGCAAAAGAGCAAGCCCTTAGTGTGATAGTGCAGTTAGAGGTGGTTAAATCCTTCCCTGTCTCCCCTTTCCCTTCATAATGTTCCTACTAGAAACATGTAGACCACTTCTATAATTAGAAAAGTTCTGAGTCAAGGTGTACACAGAATAGAGCTTCACACTTCCATGGTGTGCATGTGCACATACAGTTTTCTGCACACTGAGCTTACAAGCTATTGGTTTCTCATCATTCTCTCTCTCTCTCTCTCTCTCTCTCTCTCTCTCTCTCTCTCTCTCTCTAGGTGATCTTGTTCCTTCAGCAGATCCAAGCCTCACCCTGGTCCAGCTGAAACAGTCACTGATAGACAGGTTATGAAAGCATATGTAAGGTTTTTACTTTCCCTAGTTGCTTTGAAAACAAACCCTGGTTATAATCTAGGACATAGACGAGTGGTTCCCAACTTTCCTAATGCTGTGACCGTTTAATATAGTTCCTCATGCTGTGTTGACTCCCAACCATAAAATTATTTTTATAGCTACCTTATTTCTTTTGGAGGTGAATGGTAAAAGAGAAAGCATCAACTAAGGCCTGTTAGAAATCAGTAACGCTGGCATGCATGCTGCTTAGGTTTTATCAACTGTGACATGGAGAAAATGACTTTAGAATATAAGTTTATGCTGAAATAAGAAAACCACCTAGTTCAGAGATCAGTTCCTCCCTCTTATTGCTATGGCTACATGGAATGCCCTATTTCCATTACGAAAGATGTCTGAGAGGTAGCTACATGTATATATTCAGTCCATACACACTAGGGGATGTATCTGGTCTTTCTGGGTGCTGTTTAGAACTAAAAATCAGGTTCATAACTACCAACCACCCATCCCTTCCCAAAAACTAATAAATATTGCAGAAACTCAAGAATGACCCAACATATTACCAAGTGGTCCTTCTGAGTGATGCGTAGTTGTTGTGCCAGAACTACTAATTTCTAATAGGCCTCTGCTGTCGCTTCCCTTGACCCTAGTTATCCTCTTCAGGGAGAAGGCAGGTGAGGTTCATCTTGATTCACCCTGCTGTCGACCAAATGTGGAAAATTCTTTAAGCACAGCTACTTTTCCATTTTGTCTACACACTGAAATCATCTGAGGAACTTTTAAAACCTTAAACGCTCAAGTCACACCCCAACCATGCACATCATAATATCTAAGGGGTGGGTGGGGCCAGTCACCTATACTTTTCAAAGTGTCCAGTATGGTCCAAGATGAAGCCAAGATTGATACCTGCTATGCTGGATCGCCCCTCTTGATTTCGAGTGATTTTTGCCATAAGTGAAATCAGAAAAGCCAACCTGGAGCAAGTCAGAACCACAGCCATGCACAGAAGGTACAGTGGGATCCCAAACACGGGGACGGTACAGGTGCTGCACTGAGCTCCACCAAGGGTTACCCCACGCCTCACTGGAGGACCATGCTTTCAAACAGCTTGCCCTTCCAGCAAAAATAAGTTGGCTACTTTTAAAGGTACCATTGTCTGTATTTGTCTCTATTCATTAGAATTTTCTTCAAAAAAAAAAGGCAAATCTCTTGAGAAGGACAGAGAATGTGTGCACCCGGGCCCAACACAAACTACAGAGTAGCTCTAATCCCCCTGGCTGCCTAGAAAGCACCTGCCCCGCTCTAGGCGGGGAAGTACCCAGCCCACAGTCACTGCACCTTCCAAGCATTGCCTGCACCTCCCAAGCCTTGCCCACCCCTCCTACCTTCCAGCAGCTCATCCAAGCTGGTGACCTTCCGACTGCAGTCTATGGTGTAGATTGTGCGGACGCCCTGAGGAAGGTTCACATTGTCAAAAAACGAGAGGGTCAGCTCTGTGAGAAGCGAATCAAAGGAACTGAAGCTATCATTGGAGATGGCAAAGACCAGGCCATTGAAGTAGCAGTCCCCATTCCAGTAGAAGCATGCCTTCTTGGCCTTCTTCTCAAAGCTTAAGGCCTGCAAAGTCCGCGTGCGGTAGAAGCTGCAGTGTGCACTGTGCTCCGGGCTGGGGGATGAGCCCATTGCCCTTGGGGCCAGAGATGCTGCTGCCCCCTGAGGAGCTGGGAGCCCCTCTCCGCGACCCTGGCAGCGGCCTTTTGTCCGGTTCTTCAAAATGCTCCTGGTGCTGGCCATCGCGGTTGCTCAGAGAAAGCTCTCCACAAATAAATAAATTAATGAAGGAACGTCCCCACAGCCCCAGCCGCAGTGTGCCATGATCTGGGCGCTCTGGCCTTAAAGCATTGGGACACCTGGCCTGAGCACGGGGGCCATGCTTGCAGGTGGGCCCGCTCAGCCAGCTAAAAGCGCTGGCGGCTTGTAGATGCCCAGCTCATTGTTCCGCGCACCCTCTCCGTCACTGCCGCCAGCTGGGGAGCCCCACGCCCCCTAAGTGCCTCCTTCGCCGGGCCCTGCCTCACACATAGCGCGCGGGCAGTGGGCCAGAAACCACTAAGTTGAAAGGCCCAAGGCTTGCCCTGGTTCGCGTCCAGCCCGCACTTGCTATCCGGCGCGCTAAACGGAGGAAGCGGAGGGGATGGGGTGGAGCGCGAGCTTGGGCGAGGCGCCTCGGGGCTGTGTCGCGCGGCCTGGGGTCCCGGGTTCACGTCGCCACCTCGCCCGCTGCCAGGACCGGTCCATGGCCAATGAGCGGCAAAGCTGACTGGGATCCTCACGCAGCGCTGGGCCCCTGAGGGAAGAGCGCAGCCTCCTCCCACGGGCGCACGCTTGCGGCCGCCTGGCAGAGCCTGGATCTGGGAGGACACCTTCTGTCACTCTTGGGATACCACAAAGTACAAGGAGAGGGAGGTGGTGAGGAAGAGGGCGGCACAGCTTGATGAGAGGGAGGACCTTTCATGGAGGCCCCGCCCTCCAGGCAGCGGGAGCCCGGGCGTGGACACGTGCTCTCCGTGGTGGGGCGGGGGGAGCTAGTGTAACCATGCTAGCCAAAAAACTACAAAGGAAGGAGACTCAAGGGCAGCAAGCACATCCTTAACCCCCCTCTCCAGGGGGAACCGAGGCCAACCTAAGGCAGAAATACAAAAACATCACTAGGTTTAGACGTGATGTTTATTTTTTTTTATAAACGACCCATGCATTGTTTTATTTAGAGATCCTTTGGGAGGAAAATCCTTTAAAATTGCTATGAAGATTTGCTAACGTGCTAGTTGCAGTAACTTTGAATGAATAAATGATTAGAAGTTAATGGTTTGGGGAAGGTCGATTTAATCAACTATTTGTTGAAAGCTTGCCATTTGACAGGCATTAATCAGTCCCATCATTGGGGATGTTCATGCAGAAAATAGAACCCCTGGGCTCTTCCCCAAGTGTTCAATCTGAACTCACAGAAATGGACTGACAAACATCTACCATGCAGAAATCTTTTCCTTAGCAGTGTGTGGTTCACAATAAAAGTGTATTTAGTTATTTCACATTGACATTGAAGCTCAAAGACATTTGGCCCTAATCTTACATGAAATAAATGATTCAGCACCTGGTTCTTCAGTGGTGATGGGGAAACTGGCCTTTAAGGTAGGATGTCAAAAGAGCTGGAGTCCTGGAACCACGTGAAACAGGAATGGGTGGGAACACAAATTTCAATACCATAGAAGCAAATCACTTTTCATAAGGGATTTAATGAATATGATACAGATCAAGACCTCGCTGGCCACAACTTGACAGCTCATGGAGGTAGAGGGAAAAATTGTTCCATGGGCATCAAAGATGACTCAGTAGGTAAGAGTACTTGCTGCCAAGTCTGATGGCCTAGGTACGATGGCCAGAACCCAAATGGAAGGAACATTGAACCAAAACCTGTGGAATACTATGAAAGCAGTGCTAAGAGAAAACTTCCCAGCTCAAACAGAAAGCTCACACTAGTGAATTAACAACACATGTGAATGGTCTAGAACAAAAAAAGCAGACATGACCAGAAGGAGCGGAAAACGGAAAATAATCAAATTGAGTGCTGAAATAAATTAAGTAGAAACAAATAAAAAATACACCAGATCAATGAGACAAAAAGTGGGTTATTTTATATAATAAAGATAGACAAACCCCTATGCAAACTATTAAAGATGAGAGAAAACATCCAAAGTAACACAATCAGAAATGAAAAGGGATACATGACAACAGACACTATGGAAATCCACAGATCATATCACAGAAACCTGTACTGCACAAAATTGTAAAACATAAATGAAATGGACAATTTTCTGGATAGGTACCATTTACATCAATTAAATAATGCCTAGGTGAACAATTTCAATATGTATATACTCTTAAAGGAAAAAGAAGCTCCCATAAAAAGCAAACAAAATATCCCAGGACAAATGGTATTAATGAAGAATTCCATTACAACTTCCATACTCTTCTAAGTGCTGCACATAATATAAACAGAAGGAACATTGCCAGAACTCTTTTTATGACTATGCAGTAAGATTGTCGTGAAAACAAAAAGACTCAACCGAGAAAGAGAATAAAAAACTAATCTCAATATTGAACATGAATGCAAAAATACTCTATCCCATCCTACCTTGCCACCAAGGACTCCTATCCATCCTAAACGTCATGGGGTCTGGTGAAATCTCTTGCATATATGGATAAGGATTACTATACAGCAGTACAGAATACCTGTTATGGCTGAACATCATTTTCTGGCCCTGAGCACTCTGTCTCTTCAGATCGGGGATCAGATGTAAGTTAATGGGCTTATATCCCTAACCAACCAATGTTTCAGCCTGTGTTTTGGGTAGATACAGTCTACTCCAGGGTGGAGTAGATATAAGAGACTCCAGAGCTAAGAAAACTAAGAGAAGGCAGACCAAGAAAAAAACCACAAACACAGAGGTAGCTGCAGCAAAGACCATACCAAGCAGGCAAGACTCTCCTAACAGGATTGTGTGCATGCATTTATGTAAGAATACCTACAACAATTTGAAAGACAACATGATAGTATGAGAAGCCAGGGAATTTACAACACGTGAATTTGAACGCCCTAATCCAGAGGTAGTACAAGAAATAGATTTTAAACATAAAATTATAAAAAATTATAAAATTTATAAAATTATAAAAAATATAGATCATACCACAGAAACCTGTACTCCACAAAATTGTGAAACATAAATGAAATGAACAATTTTCTGGCTAGTTACCATTTACCTAAAATAAAATAAGGCTCGGATGAGCAATTTAAATAGCCATATACTCTTAAAGGAAATCGAAGCTCTCATCAAAAGCAAACCAAATATTCCAGGGCCAAATGGTTTTAATGAAGAATTCCATCAGAACTTCCTGTACTCCTCCAAATGTTGCACAAAATATAACCAGAAGGAACATTGCCAGAACTCGTTTTATGAGTATGCAGTAAGATTGATGCGAAACCACACAAAGAATCAACGGAGGAAAAGAATTAAAAACTAATCTCAGTAATAAACCTGAACGACAAAATACTCAATAAAACAATGGCAAACCAGATCCAGGAATATATTTTAAAAACCTACATAATAAATTCAGCCTCATCCCAGAGATGCAGGGATGGTACAACAGTCATAAATGCAGTAACACAATCCACGATATAAATGAACTTAAAAAAATACATGAGGCTCTCAGCATAGCCCATTAATCATGCATGGGATATTGGCACTGAAAATTAAGAAACAGCATAACCTGTATGTACAGATTATACACATTACAATTTCAAACATCAGCCATCTTTTGAAAAATTGTTGAGCATATTTGGAAAAATACTTCAATACAAATGGGTCAATTGGGGCCCATATGGTTAACTTTGTAACAGTTGTTCTGAAATATCACAACTTGTGATTTGCTTAGTGTTACCAGGATGAATCAAGCCAAGAATAAAAAGTTAACAGGAGGCCATTTTCTGGCATTGATTGCCTTCCACATAGCCCATAATGCAATACAGATAGCTGCCTTAAAACCTGTTCAGCTCTTTAAGGGCACATTTGTTGGAACATCAGTATCCGGTTCTACTTATAAAATTACCTTATTCAGTAATACTAATTTTACTACCTATGTGCTACTTACTAACATATATATTTTAACCTGGAAGAGTCAATTTCACTACTGGAATTAGTAGTAAAGATTTTCTATGATATTCATGTATTAATCCCTCTGTTAAGTTTAATCCTCATCACTTATGGCACTACAGCAACATACACATATTTGGCTGCCTGTAAACCTAGGTCATTCTTGGGCTCTAAGTTCTCTAGATCATCATGTTGTAGAATTCCTAAATAAGATATTGAAAAGAACAAAGTGCATGTTAGATTTAGTAATAGCTGTAATTCCTAACCTTATCGCTGTTGCTGCTAATGATTCTGTGACTGGTATTGCTTTACATACATCCCTGCAAACAAAGCATTTTGTAGGGCAACAGTATAAAGTTTATCAAGAACAGGACTCAACAAGCTCAAATAGATGCTCTACTTCAGACAGAGATTGATGGACTTAAGCAAACTGTGGGATGGTTGGGAAAGAAATATTTATCTGTGCAAGAACTTATTACTTTGCCTTGTAATTGGAATTCAACAACTTTTGGCATTACTGATAAGGCTCATAATGATTTTTAACATAAATAGAAGGTTATTCAAGCTTATCGTTTGGGCAATGCTGCTTCTAGATCTCTCATTGAGCACTTACATGATGATATAGAACTTGCTTTTCCTAATCATTTCCTGATTCAGATTCCTCTACCATTCACACATTTATGATGATGAATTGACAGGATAATATGGAAAATTAGATCCTAAGGGATTCACACAAGGTATTAATCATACCTCTGTTGGTATGCTTATTGCAATCATTCTTATGCCTTTCTATTTTTGATGATATATCAGTTTGTTTCAAACAAACGTGGAAATTTTTCATACTTTATGGTTAATACTCCTTTTACCACAAATAAAAATCAAAAAAAAATAATGAATGTACCAAACTACCTTAGAGTGCAGGCTACTCGTGGTAGAGATGAGACAAAGTCGGGAAACGGTTGCATGAGAAAACAAGCATAGATGAAAGCAATGTTCTCTCAGAATCTATACCATGGATAGAGTTGACTTTTGAGCTCAGGTGTTCACACTCTACCAGTTACAAAGGAGTGCTTTGCTTCTGTATACGTGTTGCCTTGTTTCTATGTACTTATTTTCATTTTTATTACTGATATTAATTGAGGTATTGTTCTGGCAAGGAGAGGCAAGAGTTTATCATGACCATGTACATGAGTACAGAGGGGTTTCAGAGTTGAGGTTGTGCTTTTGAGTATGTATAAAAAGCCATAATAAAGAAATCTTATTGTGCAGTTGTTTATACTCTACATCCCCATGTACTGATTTACAAGACAACCATACAAGGGTCTACAATGCAGTAGATGTTGATAAGTCTACAAGGGTCTACAATGCAGTAGATGTTGATAAGTGTCACCGGAATAGGGACCATAAGGAGTAAAAGTTAGGAAGTGTTAAAATATTAACCAGAGAAGTAATCCTCATTACAGGGTTATGGGACAAGCCAAATCTTCTCTGTACCTAGCAACGCTAAATCATTCAATAAAAACTCATGGGGTTCATGTTTATTTTTCTGATTTAGAAATGTGTGTGGAAATAATGAAGCCTTATAATTCTTTGGTATCCAGAAGGCACCTACTTGGTAAAGAATTAAAGCTAATGCTGAAAAAGCTATGAGATAGGGTGAGAAAGTACCTGTCCGTTTCTGGTCTATATGGTTTGAGTTTTACTATTCTCAAAGAAAAGCAAATTAAAATAACTGGCCACTGTGTCAAAACAGAAAGTAGTGCCAGCTGCACAAGTAATGACCATGCATAAAAAAAAATCAAATATTTGGCCTCTTTGTCAATGGGATCAGGAATTATATTGCCATCAATCTCCTTTTAAATTTGCTGATAGAACTTAACTTGGCCCATGATCCTAAGAAAATGGATTTTTTGATAAAACAATCCATTTAAAATATTATTATTGGATACTTATCAATATCCTGCAGGCTCTTCAGCTCAAAATATATTTCCCATTGAATGGATTGACAAAAAGCATATATTTTCAAAAACAACGAGTTATAAACAAATGGTAGTCTATGGAATTCAACCACGTTGTCTGACTTTCACAGGTCTAAACTTTTCTATTATCATTTTTGCATTTCCAAAAGAATAAGTAGAATACATGTTTTAGATTAAAGAAGCTTTACAAATTCATGCAGTTTCTATTACTGGAACTTTGAATATCATTTACCCAAAGAAAATTGTGGGAGTACTTACATTTTTAATGAATAATATTGTAGCTTTCAGGGGCTGGAGAGATGGCTCAGGTGAAGAGCCCTGGCTGCTCTTCCAGAGCTCCTGAGTTCAATTCCCAGCAACCACATGGTGGCTCACAACCATCTGTACTGAGATCTGGTGCCTTTTTCTGGTGCGCGGGCATACATCGAGCAAGCCAGAATGCTGCATACATAATTAATAAATAAATCTACAAAAAAATTTAGCTTTCAATCCTTCACCTGATGCATTAACTATTTTAAATGATGGTTGAAAAACTAAGTGATTATTGGACAGAATATAAGTACTGGGTAGTACTTACAGATTACTCTCCATACAACAAAATTAATTGTATGCTGTTGTAAAAGCCAAGCAAGATTTACCTCAAGAATTAAATATCGTAGGTGATTGAGCTTATATTGTAGTAATTGTAAAAAATACATTTAATGCCATACTTCATTCCAGTAAGCGTGATTGATCTTATATTGTAGTAATTGTAAAAAATACATTTAATGCCGTACTTCATTCCATTAAGCATTCTGTTAACTTTGTTTAAATTCATTTTAGCTCTTAAATCAAAATAAAAAGTCTCTTACTCATGCACGAAAACACAAATTTGCATGGATATATTAAATTTGAAAATCCTCACATTATAAATTAGTACCTTTTCCTTTGTTCAGGGAGAACATGAACATTTACATACTAATGATAATAATGTACATGTCAAACATAAAACTCCATTTCAACAAGCTAAATAAATTATTTTAAATTCTTCAATTTGTCATCTGTTACATATCCATTTCATTACTCAGTGGGCTAATCATCAAAAATACTTAAAAATACGTATCAAAATTCCCAGCCTTACTAAAAGGAAAACACCAATGCAAGAATGAAAACTTCACGCACTAATTCTCAAGCAAAAAAACCTCACATCAGCAAAACTCTAACAACCACTCTCACTGAAAAATAACAGAAATTATCATCTATTAGTCATTAATGTCTCTTACTATACATGTACTCAATCCCCATATAATGACACAGTCTGAGAGAATAGAGATTAATGTACCATTCTCCTTACTTTTATTTATCATGGTGCATTGTGGACCATTAGGGCCCAAAGTATTCATCCCCTCATCCTTAGACTTACCAGGGAGGCCTTTTTCCTGTGCACGCCCAACCTCTCAGTACGTTCAGTTTCTGACATACTGTCCTTGACTTCTTCTAGGACGTTTCCACGAGGCAAGAGTCAACCATCAGGAGCAAACATACCAGTGAGCCACTCGATGAATCTCTTTTTCGAAGTTTTTCAGCATCTGATGGGCAATTTTTATGTCTTTGTTTTAACACCGACTCTAGTGCTGTAATAACGGACAGTGAGGAGCCCATGATGACAAGCAGGCACCCACGGCTTATCTACGTCCGCCTTACAAGTGCAGCAAAAACGATAGTATCTGCGCATGGCTCTTTTATCTACAAGAGACTGAAGCGCACAGTAAGGTACTGCCCCTTACCGGAGCAAACATACCAGTGAGCCACTCGATGAATCTCTTTTTTGAAGTTTTTCAGCGTCTGATGGGCAATTTTTATGTCTTTGTTTTAACACCGACTCTGGTGCTGTAATAACGGACTGTGAGGAGCCCATGATGACAAGCAGGCACCCACGGCTTATCTATGTCCGTCTTACAAGTGCAGCGATAACGAAAGTATCTGCGCATGGCTCTTTTATCTACAAGAGACTGACGTGCACAGTAAGATACTGCCGCTTATCTACCTCGGACTTACCATACCTAACAATTATAACGGTGGTCCCAAAATGATGATCAAAAGCGCTCCCAGAAGATCACTAAGGCCTCCATGCTACAAAATTAACTTTTAGCTTTTGGTGAGAGAAATTGAAAAATACACCAGGAAAAGGAAAGATCTCCCCATGTTCTTAGATAGAGAGAATAAACATACTAAATATGGCAATCAGTCCAAAAGCAATCTGTAGATTAAATGGAATACATACCAAAACAACAAATTCTTAATAATCAATAATCAATATCGAGAAAAACCAATGATGGACAACATAATCCTGTTCAGGAAAGTAAGTTCCAGAGGCATGACAATCCATCAACCTCCATTACAGAGATACAGTATTGGAAACAGCTTGGCATAAAAGCAGACTTGACCACTGGAATCAAATCAAAGACACAGATAGCAATCCACACAGAAGTTCAGCTGATTTTTGACCAAGAAGCTAAAATTATACAATGAAATAAAGAAAGCATCTTCAACAAATGGTGCTGGCATAACTGTATGTCAACATGTAGAGGAATGAAACTAGATAAATATCTATCAACATGCAAAAAACTAATGTCCAAAAGAATCTCCAAAATATATAAAGAGCTAAAGAAATTAGACATCAAAAGATGAAAATGTCTTACCTCCTCTGAGGACTGAATGGATATGGTAGGGGGGCTGCTTGTTTGTTCCGGATGCTCAGAACTAAATAATAAGACAGAAACCATATTACTTGGAATACTCATTGGACAATAGCTTAAACGTATTTATGGGTAACTCATATCATAAATTAAACCCATCTCCTTTAATCTGTATATTGTCTTCCCTTGTAAAATTCCATCATCTGTCTCCATACTAGCTATATTGCTTCTCTCTGACTCTGCCTTCTTTCTATCAACATTGACTTTCAATTTCCTAACTGGCTCAAACACTATCTGAAACAGATTTGTTATTAAGCAACAGTATTCACAGCACAGACAGATGGGACTCTCATATCACCTTAAGCTGGAGAGAAAGCTGCTAACATTCTGCTTTCATTCTCCTAATGTTAAAACCACATTTCTTTACTTTTACATTTCCATTTCTAGAACCAACATTTTTATATTCTCATTCTTATGATTTATGATTGCCAACAAGTCTGCTGCAAAGAAAGGAAATAAGAACTCCATAATACAAAATGGAAGGGGACTGGGACATAGGGGACAAAGTAGTGAGGGCAACTGTTGCAGTATTTTCTTAATCACACTGAGCATGTACCCAAGCAAGCACGCCCTTTTGTCTGCGATGTCCATGGCCAGCAAGTGGCCTTATCCCATCCAAGCTTTCCACCAAGGACTCCTATCTACCTGCAGGGTGTTGAGGTTCACCATCACAGCCTACTCCAGGGTGGAGTGGATAAAAAAGACTCCAGGGCTAAGGGAACTAAGAGAAGGCAGACCAAGAAAAAACCACAAGCACACAGCTAGCCACAGCAAAGAGCGTACCAAGCAGCCAAGACTCTCCTAACAGGATTGGTACAAATGTGCATGCTGTTATGTCAGAATACCTCCAAAAATGTGAAAGACAACATGATAGTATGAGAATCCAGTGAATATACACCCTAATCCCGAGGAAGAAGAAATAGACCTTAAAATTAAAATTAGAAAAGAGATAGGGTCCATCAAACAGAATGTGAAAAACAACTGTAAGCAAATGGAAGAGAAGAATAACAACAACTTTGAAGAAATGAAAAATCCAAAGATACCCTAGGAAAGGAAACCAAGAAAAAGCGAATCAAACTGGTAATGGATAGAGTTGAAAACTGAACTGGAGGAATTAGATTAAACAAAATTATACAATAAGTCTTTCACAACATAAAAAAATAATATTCCTATTAAGGCACAGAAGCATAAGGAAAACAAAATAGACTGAAAAAAGAAACCCTCACCACATCATAAAACACAAATGATACAGTATTAAGAAAGAATATTAAGAGCAGCAAAGGAAAAAGGTCTAATACTAATTTGTAGAAACAAAAATGACTTCTAACTTAAACCAATCAAAAGAGAATAAGATGGAAACTTTAAACTCATAGAAGGTATATTTCGAGGGATGAAGTATGATTACCAAATATAAATTTCAGTAATATAAACACACCCACATTACTAGAAATAAATTTATGCCTCAAACCACACTAATAGTTGGAGACTGCAGCACTATCTCAACAATGGACAGGTCAACCAGAAACATAACAGAGAAATAAGAGAAATAATCGACATAATTAAATAAATGGACTTGACATCTGTAGATCAACCCAAATATTAAAAAAATATACCCTCAGCATCTCCAGAAACTTCTAGAAAATTGACCACACACTTGATAACAAAGTAAAGCTAATATGCCACAAAAAATTTTTGTGGAGGCAGGAGGATCTGTGTGAGGTCGAGTCAGGCCTGGTATAGAACAGCTACTTCCAGGACAGGAAACAAAAGCTACAGAGAAACCCTGTCTCAAAAATCAAAAAAAAAAATTAAGAAAAAAGGGAGGGGGCTTTTTTGATGGCTTAGTGGTTAAAAATATTGCCTGCTCTTCCAAAGGTCATGAGCTCAATTCCCAGTAATCACATGGTGGCTGACAACCATCTGTAATGATGTCTGGCACCCTCTTCTGGCCTGGAGACACACATACAGACAGAATACTGTATACATAATTAATAAGTAAATAAATATTTAAAAAAAATTTGCAAGCACATGAGCCTTATCAGATCAACATGGATAAAAGTTAAGAGTATAACAACAATTATAACACCAGAAAGCAGACAAACTCATGGAAACTGAACAGTCAACTATTAAACCACGCCTGGGTCAGAGGAGAAATAAAGAAATTAAAGTCTTCCCTGAATTCAAGAAAACAAAGACACAACATAACCAAACTGAAAGTAGTGCTAAGAGGAAAATTCATCTTACTAAGTTTCCACATTAAAAAAAAAAACAGAGAAAGCTCACATTAGACACCTAAAAGCACAGCTGAGAGCTATAGAAAAAAAAAAAACATTCTTACCCAGGAGTAGAAGGCTGGAAATTATCAAATGGAGGACTCAAACAAACAAAATATAAACACAGAAAACAATCCAAAGAAGTCAATGAAACAAAGAACTGGTTATTTGAGTAAAAACAAGATTCACAAATGGCTATCCAATGTAATAAAAAGTTTCAGAAAGAGAACACACAAATTAACAGGATAAGTAATGAAATGATGGACATAACAGACACTGAAGATATTCAGAAATAATTATCTTAACACAAAGGCCTATATACCAAAGTTGGAGAATGTAAAATAAATGGACTTGTTTTTAGATAAATAACATATACCAAATTTCAATAAGACAAAGGGAACAATGTAAATAGATCGTGAAGTGGTGAGGAAATATAAGCAGCCAAAAAAAACCTACATACCAAGAAAAACACAGCACCAATTAGTTTTACTACATAATTTTACCAGAAATTCAAAGAGCTGATACCCAAACTCCTTAAAGTGTGTCACATAATAGAAACAGAAGAGTCATTTCAAAGCTTTATATTAAGCAACAGTGGTACCATGACACTGAACGAAAAAATAAAAAGCCACCAAGATAGAGAATTAAAGACCAATCTCGCTCATGAACATCGACGAAAAAATTCCCAATAAGATACTGAAAAACCTGATTCAAAAAAATAGGAGGCTTTATCACAGAGATACTGCGCTGGTTCAACACATGGAAATCCATCAATCAAATCTATCATATAAATACACTGAAAAAAAGAACAAACCATATGATCATTTCAGTAGAGAAAAATAACAGTAATTATCAAAAACTAGTCATTAATATCTCTTAATATACATGCGCTAATTTCAAATATAATGACACAGGCTACGAGAATAGATAGGAAAACAAGAATAAGCCATCTGTTGTACACAGGAAACTTACCTCAAACTCAAAAAAAGACAGTACCTCAGAGTAAAAAATATGGAAAAGGACCCAAGAAACAAGCAAGTGTGGCTATCCTAATATTGAAAATGAAGGTGTCAGAAGAATTGGAGAATGACACTAAATACAATGACACTATACATATATAACAAGTTATATCTGTCTAGATGAAGTCTCAATCCTTGTCATTTATACCCATAATACAACTGCACTCACACATGTAAAAGGAACAGTATTAAAATTCAAATTACTCATCAAAACCTACACACTAATGGCAGGATATCTCAGTATTCCGCAATCGACAATGAACAGGTCCACCAGACAAAAATTTATAAGAGAAATAAGAGATGTGATGAATGAAATGGGCCTAACAGATATCTATAGAATATTCCACCCAAACAAAAAAGAACATACCATCTTAACAGCACCTCATGAAAACTTCCACAAAACTGACCACACACTGTGTAACCCAGCAAATAAAAAAAATGGAGTAATACACTGTGTACTATCAAATCACCACGATTTAAAATTAGAACCTGAAAACAATAGTACTCTCAGATCCTACAAAACAAAGGAAATTCAGCAAACCACTGAACCACCCATGGGTCAAGGTAAAATAAATTAAATACTAAAATTCAACAAATATGAAGGATTCCAGCTGCTGGACTGCCATGCAGTGGGAGGGCAAGTGTCCCACGGCCAGGTTAACACAAGGACTCAGGCCCAGGAGGAGGTGAGAACCACAGAGGGCGATGGGAGCCAAGGCTGGGGAAGACCTGATCCAGCCACTCCTGTCATGTGGCAGTGTGCCCCATCCAGGTTCAGTGTGTTGCTGAAAGCAGGCAGGAAAACAGGTTGTGCACTGCCCAAGCTAAGTAGACAGGTACCCAGCTCTTCATGGACCATGGGGAGATCTCACTGAAGCCAAGACAGGAAGAGGAAAAGCTGGCCCCAGAGACTCAGAAAACACTCCAGCTCTTGCTTCCCCAGAACCTTCATCACTGCGTCTTAAACTTCAGTCTATAACTGCAGCCCTGGCTAGTAAGCTCTCTGAGCAGGACCATGTAGGACCATGTCATGGATTCCCCAGCCGCCTAGCATGTGTGTGAGCCCTGCCCCCTCCTTGCCAGATCTTTCCTTAAAGTCTGCTCAGCCTGTTTGTGGGGTTTCATCCCAAGTCAGGTATTTATAATGACCAAATTTCCTCTGTCACAGGAGTGGGGTCACTGTGCCATGGGGCTCCTGCCCTAGAGGTGGTACTGGCAGCTGGTGTAAGCTGAGGAAAACTCTACAACATTTGGAAAGAGGAGCGGTCTTTGCAGCCAAGCCCTCCTCCAAACCGGGGCCTGAATTCTCCACCTGCCACTGGCAGGCACTGAGTCACTGCTGTGCCTCTCCTGGCACCTAGTCTGGGAGAGAGCTGCTCTGGAGGGATTCAAGGTCCGGGTGCCCACTGTAAACTGTTCTGATGTGGGTGGATCCCTCCCTCCCAAGTTCACGTATACAACCATTACCTCCTCGGGGTTCCAAATCATCTTTATGATCCTCAGGGAGACCCAATAACCATTAGGGTCTCTTGCCTCCCCCAGTCCCCAGCAACTGCTCATTTGTAGATTTAGCACTGTGGAGGCTCCCATAGTGGGACCATTCAGCATGTAGCCTCTACTGAGCAAACTGCTTTTTAGACTCGTCTATGTTCTGGCATTATCAGAATCTCATTCCTTGCTGTAACTAAACAGTCTTCCATTATGTGAAGCCGGCAGGCAAATGGCAGGTGCTTTTAGGACAGAAAGTGCAAGTTTAGGAGACGCTTTCAAAAGGGAGGAAAAGGTAGTTGATATGTGAATCCTCGTTTTCTTTCTTTAGCAGTGTATGCACATGGGCCCTAGGAATAACCACTGCTGGGCTGGAGAGATGGCTCAGGGGTTAAGAGCACTGGCTACTCTTCCAGGTCTTGAGTTCAATTCCCAGCAACAACATGGGTAGCTTACAACCATCCATAATAAGATATGGTGCCCTCAAAAAAAAGATATGGTGCCCTCTTCTGGCCTTCAGGGATACATGCAGGCAGAACACTGCATACTAAATAAATAAACAAATAGTCTTCTTTCAAAAAAATATGAAGGAACATTGTACCCAAACCTGTGGAACACTATGAAACCGCAGTGCTAAGAGGAAAGTTCATAGCTAATACAGGAAGCTCAGTGACTTAACAGCACGTATGAATGTTCTAGAACGAAAAAAAGCAGACATGCCCAGAAGGAGTAGAAAACAGAAACTAATCAAATTGAGGGCTCAAATAAATTATTTAGAAACAAAAAATGCAATGAATCAATGAGATAAAGAGCAGGTTACGTGAGTAAATAAAAGATAGACAAACCCTTATGCAAACTAATAAAAAAGACAAGAGAGAAGATCCAAACTAACACAATCAGAAATAAAAAGGAATACATGACAACAAACACTAATGAAATCCACAAAATACTTAGAGCAAACAACAGAAACCTGTACTACACAAAATTGGGAAACCTAAAAGAAATGGACAATTTTCTGGCTAGGTACCATTTACCTAAATCTAATAAAGCCTAGGTGAGCAGTTTAAATAGGCATATACTCTTTAATGAAATACAAACTCTCATAAAAAGCAAACAATATATCCGAGGGACAAATGGTTTTAATGAAGAATTGCTATACTCCTCTAAGTGTTGCACATAATATAACCAAAAGGAACATAGCCAGACCTCTTTTTGAGACTACATTAAGATTGATGACAACCACACAAAGACTCACCCGAGAAAGAAAATTACAAAACAATCTCAATAATGAACATGAACGCAAAAATACTGAATAAAATGATGGAAAACCGAATCCAGGAATACATTTTAAAAACCTTCATTAACAATTCAGCTTCATCACAAAGATGCAGGGATGGTACAACATTCATAAATGCATTAATGTAATCCATGATACAAATAAATTTAAAGGAAAATACGCATGAACAACCTATGAAATATTAAAGTAGGCACATATCGTACTTGTCATCAAAGACTCTCAGCATATTCCATTAATCATACCTGGGATAATGGTACTGAAAATTGAGAAACAGCATAACCTGTATGTACAGATTATACATATTATAATTTCAAACATCAGCCATCCTTTAGAAAATTGTGAAACAAATTGGGCAAAATACTTCAATATAAATGGGTCAATTGGAGCCCACATGGTTAGCTTAGTAACAATTGTTCTGAAATATCACCACCTGTGATTTGCTTAGTGTTACCAGGATGAATCAAGCCAAGAATAAAAAGTTAACAGGAGGCCATTTTCTGGCATTGATTGCCTTCCACACAGCCCATAATGCAATAGATCCATATTAGGAAGATCATAGCTGCCTTAAAACCTGTTCAGGTATTTAAAGGCTCAGTCATTGGAACAGCAGTACCCGCCTCTACTTATATATTTACCTTACTCAGGAATACAAATGTTACTACCTATGTACCACTAACATATGTATTTTTAGTTAGAAGAACCAATTTCAATACTGGAATTAGTAGTTATGATTTTCAATTGTATTCATGTATTAATTTATCTGTTAGGTTTAATCCTCATCATTACTTATGATACTACAGCAACATACACACATTTGGCTGTCTGTAAACCTAGGTCAGTGTTGGGCTCAAAATCCTCTGGATCTTAATGTAGAATTATTTATCGAAATATTGAAAAGAACAAAGTGCATGTTAGATTTTGTAATAGAGGAAATTCATAACCTTATTGCTGTTGCTGCTAATGCTTCTGTGTCAGGTGGGCAATGGTATAAAGATTCTCAGGGACTGGACTCAGCAAGCTCAAATAGATACAAAACCACAGACAGAGATTGATGTGCTTAAGAAATCTGTGGGATGGTTGGGAAAGAAATATTTATCTGTGCAAAAACATTTGTGATTGGAATTCGACCGCGTTTGGCATTACTGATTAAGCTTAGTGAATTTTTACATGAATGGAAGGTTATTCATATTTATCTTTTGGGCAATGCTGCTCCTTGATCTCTCATTGATCATTTACATGATGTTATAGAACTTACTTTTCCTAATCATTTCCTGATTCAGATGCCTCAACTATTGCACAAATTTTTCATAACAAAGTGACAGGACAATTTGGACAAATTAGATGCTAAGGGATTCGTACAAAGTATTCCTCATACATCTGGTGGTATGCTTATTGTAATCATTGTTATTCTTTTCTATTTTTGATTATGTAAGTTTCTTTCAACCAAATGCAGAATATTTACATACTTTATGAATAAAACTCCATTTACTTAAAAAATCTAAAAGGAGGAAAATATGGAGGCACAAAACTAGCTTAGAGTGCAGGCTCCTTGTGGGACAGATGAGACAAACTTGGGAAATGGTTGCATGAGAGAACAAGCATAGATGAAAGCAAACTTGTACCCACTCAAAATAAATGCAATGCAGATATCAAAGAATATTTACCACTTTAATGATAAACTTACAGAACCAAAGTTCCAGCGTAGTACAGGTAGGGAGGAAAAAGGGAGCGAGCTGCCTCTCCGCATACCATTTATTGGCAGGCATTCGCCTGAGGCAAACCCCGCCCTCTAAAGGGGGCTGTCTTAACCCTACACAAACTCTGCCTATTTCTCAAATGTTCTCTCAGAATCTATACCATGGATAAAGAATTTGTTTTTGAGCTCAGTTGCTCACACTGTACCAGTTAAAAAGGAGTGCTTTGCTTCTGTATACTTTTTGCATTGTATCTTTGTACTTATTTTCACTTTTATTACAGATTAACTGAGGTATTATTTCTGGGAAGGAGAGGCAAGAGTACACATGTACATGAGTACAGAGAGGTTTCAGAGTTGAGGTATCACTTTTTAGTATGTATAAAAAGCCACAATAAAGCCGGGCGGTGGTGGCACACGGCTTTAATCCCAGCACTTGGGAGGCAGAGACAGGCGGATCTTCTGTGAGTTTGAGGCCAGCCTGGTCTACAAGAGCTAGTTCCAGGTCAGGCTCCAAAGCCACAGAGAAACCCTGTCTCAAAAAACCAAAAAAAAGGGATAGTAAATAAATCTTATTGTGCAGTTGTTCATACTATGCATCACTGTGTACTGATTTACAAGACAACCATACCAAGGGACCACAATGCAGTAGATGTTGAAAGGTGGCACCAGAACAGGGACCATAAAGAGTAAAAGTTAGGAAGGGTTTTAAATTATAAACCAGATAAGTAATCTTCATTACAGGGTAATGGGACAAGCCAAATCCTCTGTGTACCTTGCTATCCTAAAGCATTCAATAAAAACTCATAGGGTTCATGTTTCTCTTTCTGTTTTAGAAATGTGTGTGGAAATAATGAAGCCTTAAAATTCTTTGGTATCCAGAAGGCACCTAAGATATAGATACTTGGTAAAGAATTAAAGCTAATGTTGAAAAAGCTCTGAGATAGGGTGAGAAAGTACCTGTCTGTTTCTGGTCTTATACGGTGTATGAGCTTTACTATTTTTCAAAGAAAAGCAAATGAAAGTAACTGGCCACTGTGTCAAAAGAGAAAGTAGTGCCAGCTGCACAAGTAACGACCATGTATAAAAAAATTCAAATATTTGGCTCTTTGTTAATAGGAGTACATGACATGTAACCCCAGCACACAGAGGCTGGGAGGAAAGCTGCCATGAATCAGTTGCCTCCCTGGGCTAAATAACAAAACAACAATAAAACAATTCCATTCAGGATAGCAAGGGCAGGCCTAAAAATTTCAAGTCCTTTGCAGTAAGAAAAGTACATTTGAGGTACCATTTTTTGTTCTAATTTTCTTCTCCATTGCTGTGATTAAACTCTATCCAAAAGCAACTTAGATAATGAGATTTATCTGGTTGATATTCCTAGATCACAGTCCATCCTTGTGGGAGCTTAGGGTGGAAACTCAAGCTAATAAATGAAGACAAAACATGGGGAAACATTGCTTCCTACCTTTCTCTCTTGTTTGTCATGGTCTCATGCTAAGCTAGTTCTCTTCTGCATGTCCACTTGCTTAGAGATATTGTCAACTCAGTGGAAGAGCCTCCCCACATCACTTTAAATCAATACAATTTCTCTCAGATGCAGCAATTAGATGTTCTCATCTATGCACACCCTCAAATGATGCTTCTTCAGATAACCCTAGGCAATGTCATGTTGACAGGTGAGGCTAATTAGGAAAAAGGCAATAATATACAAGGAGGTTTTAAAGATCCAAAGTCAATGTATTTATTCATCACATCCAATCACGTAAACAGCAAAAACCCAAACAGCAACTGGAAAACACAGAAATGTCAGGGAATGCAAAGAGGAAGGCCTCTAAGAACAATAAATAAAAAAACTAAAACCAACTCTCCACAGAAACTTCTCAAACCAACAAAAACATAAGGAACTTTTAACATGAAATTTTCTAGATACAAAATTGTTGAAGGCCGATCATTTTCCAGAGGAACAATCAGATGATAATAAAACTAACAATATAGATTGCAACACTCAAAAAATGAGACATAAAGACATAGCTACCAATATAGACTATAATTTCTTAAACAGAAATGACAGGATTCTAATCAAAGTCAAACTACCAGAAATCAACAACCATAACTCATCCAGTACACCCCATTCTTTGGAGAGATTCACTTGAAGCCTTCTGAGGTTTTAACTTTGTAGAAAATATTGTGACTACTAAATAAAAGGATATCATTCAGCCGGGCAATGGTGGCGCACGCCTTTAATCCCAGCACTCGGGAGGCAGAGGCAGGTGGATCTCTGTGAGTTCGAGACCAGCCTGGTCTACAGAGCTAGTTCCAGGACAGGCTCCAAAGCCACAGAGAAACCCTGTCTCGAAAAACCAAAAAAAAAAAAAAAAAAAAAAAGAAAATAAAAATAAATAAAAGGATATCATTCTATTATGATAAAGAATAGGATGTCTGTTAGGGTCACTTAGACAACATTTTGCTTACTATTGTTGGGTCCAGGTGGCATGCAGTTATTGAGGAGGTGGCAGACCACTAAAATGTATTAAACCAGAAGCAAACTTTATTCCAGAAAAAAAGGAAGGAAAAAAAACCTCCACGGGGCACACACAGCTTATCAGTTATATCTGACCACCACCTGAGATTGGATTTCTATATCAGTGGTGATGGGAGATTTCTAAACTACCCTTTTTATAGCAAGAAGCAAGCATTATGCATGAACAAAAGAATTTTTATAACCTTGAGGTAAAGCTCAGGTACTAATTGCTTTGTTTGTTGTTACCATTTCCAATAACAGGGTTTTTCAGTGAAACCAGGGTTTGCATTTAGCCTATTGTTTCTCTCTGCCACTTTCTGGTGGTCTTTATTGAAGTTCTATAGTCCCTTGATACTGACAGTTTTGCATGTCAAGAAAGGGTATGGGACAATGCACAACAAAAAAGTCATGTACATCCCTTAATTTAAAAGTTAACTCAGCGTTTCTAAAAACTGAAAAATGCAGCTGTTCTAGAATTATTATACTTTCATGGCACACAGGTTGTGAGCCTGTAATGGCCCCTTGAGCACCAGTCTTTGACTGAGAAGTGGGTCTTTTGGCTGGTTGTAAATCATGGTTGTCTCATTTGTTATAGGAATGTACCTTAATGGCTTATTAATCTTGGTGAACAAACATTTGCATCTCATGATACTAATATCTAACAGGCATGGTTAGCATACTACTTATTTTTGGGGAATTTGGGATGCAGCCCTCCCTTACTTAAATTCTACTGTGTGACTTAATGTCTCCTAAGAACTGGTAAATCCTTATACCATTAATGCTACTATCAATTATGCTCTACTTCAATTTAGCAGTGGAGTGCTACTCTACACAGGAGAAACCGTTTACAAGCTCCACAAAATTAACTACAAATGGATCCTAAACATAAATGTTAAAAGTGTAGAATTTCCAAAGATACTGTGGTCTCCGAGTTTGGAAAATTTGGTGATATCTCTCCACATGCGGCAAAATAAGCACTACAGCCACTACCATTTGCAGCTGCCAATGCTCTGCTCAGTGCAGACACAGCCCAGGCAGTGAAGTTATTTAGAGACTTCCAAGGGGAGTTGCAAGGATCACTTAGGGCTACTTACTTAGGATAAGGCAGGAACACACTAAACTCTGTGTTTGTCCACTGGCTCCCAACCAATCAAGGGAGGACTGAACAGATCAGCTGCACTCCTCAGCAGGCCACTCCACCTAGTTTGTGGACAGTGGCCCCTGACCCGCCACGCCCTCTAAATGTGGGGAGAGCAGCCACACGTGCATTAAGCCCAGCCACTCCTCCCTACCTGGCGACATTGGCCCCTTACTCACCTTGGCCCATCATTCCTCCAATCTGTGGAGAGCAACCACTCATTCACCATGGTACAGCTGCCAAGCTGACAAACTCTCTCCCCACAAGAGAGCCCAAGGCACAGTGCACAAGAGATACTGTGATTTCTTCAGGAAGGGATAAACCGGGAGTCCTGGCTCCCTGAAGAACCCTCCCATTTGACTGGTGGAGGCTCTGATTGGTTAGTGAGGTCTGAGTGTCAGAATCAGGTGAGCAGAAGGTATACAGCAGTGTTCCCAGCAATGGCTGCTAATCAGACCTATCCCAGATTGACTGGAGATCTAAGTCAAATTCAACAGCAAGTCTCTTGCTAATGTAAATCAATGGGTTGGGTTTTAAAAGGAAGTATACAAATTCAGAAAGGGGCTAATCAGACAATGTTGCACAAGAGAAACATTGGGTAAACCAAGAACATTATAAACAAAGTCCACAGTGGTGTTGGAACTGATAACCACAGTTTTCACCCTTCTGTGAAAAGTCTTGGGTTCTGAGGACCCAGACCAGCAATGGAAGAGGTTGCTCAGCTTCCATGTAAAATGTTAGCCACTGAGTGCTGTAATCTAACACATGGAGTTGCATTCAATTGCCTGTTTCTCAAACATCTCAGCTGACTTAACTTTATGAATCAGGATTGTACATATCTGCATAGATCTGCTCATTGGAAACTGAATACTCAGTCATTCAAGCTACCCTCCCTAATTTGCACACCCACCAATTCTGTCTGTCTTCACTCACATGGAAGAAATTAACACATGCAGGGAAATTATAGAGAAAGTCACTCATCATGCCCCATCAGTCAGTCCTTCTTTAAAATGGAGACCCCTGCAGCTCACTGCCTTCAAGTTCAGACTGTGACCTGGCTATTATCTCAGCTGTTTTCTCAGAGCAGTGTTCCTCCTCTTCTGGTCTGAATGGAGAAGCCAGGCTCCATACACAAATCCTTTCCCTGTTCTGCAATGGACAGTCCACTATGTGCTCAAACTGGCAATTTCAGAATGCTGCGGTGATGCAGACATGCAATCCAAGGTTTAGAATGTTTAGGCAAGAAGACAAGAAGGGCAATGCCTTGTGGGGCTACAGACAGGGTTCAAATATACTTCAATCAACATAGGAGACCTTGAATCAAAATTACTTTTCATAAAGACTAGAAATGCCAATGTTCTAGAATTAATATACCTTTATGGCACAACAGGACTTAATGGGGTTGTGACACTGGCATGGTCTCTTGAGCAGCATTAAAAGGATGGTTTTTTAATGGAGGAATGGGTGTTTCTGCTGTTTGGAAAACAGGGTTGTCGCCTTTGTTTTGGGAATGCAGCTGGTTAATCCTAGGGAACAAACATTTATATCTTATACTAATCTCTAACATGTGCAGTTAGCATACCATTAACCTTTGGAGGATTTGGGATGCAACTCCCCCTTACCTAAATTCTACTTTGTGACTTAATATTTTCTAAGAATGTATACCATCAATCCTAGTCTTCTACATCACAGTAGCAATGGAGTGCTACTCTATAAAGGAACTACTGTTTACAAGCTCCACAGAATTAACTAGATGGATACTAAACCTAAATGTTAAATGTTCAAAGTGCAAAACTTCTGGAAGATACTAGAGGGACCAGGGCTCTCCGACCTTGGCAAATCTGTGTTACACGGTGATGATACAAGCCGGCATTTCATGCTGATTTCATAAAGGATATTTCAAAGCACAGTCCCGCTCCCAGTGCTCTGCACAGACGCAGTCAGGAGAGTGCCAGTAGGCCCAGGAGATACAAAGAACATGCAGGACCACTCAGATCATGCTGGAGCATTAAAGACCAACAGAAGCACGCGGGATGATGCAGGACCAGGCAAGAATATAATGAAATCTGCATCTGATCACTCGCTACCACGTAGCCAGGGGAAGATGAACCACACTGGCTCTTGTAGCTCAACTAGCCCCTCCTCCCAGTATAGGGATAGCCAAAGCTAACCATGTTGTGGTTTTCCAGCTTTTACATGCTCCCTGCTCAGCTGCCTGCAGCAACTCTCATAGCACAGCACACAAAAACATGTGTGCCAGCTTCTCTTCAAAGCCTGAAACTGGGCCCTGAAAGACCCAGCAAAACTTCTGGACTGACAGGTCACCTAGAGGATCTGATTGGCTATTGAGACCTGAGTGACAAGAGCACCTCCCATAAGGTTATACTGTGCTTAAAAGCACAGCACAATGGTTCCTGACTACTTTAACCCAATGTAATTGTTCTGAATTTATCCATACTATGGTGTATAGCAGCCCATTCATATTCATTTCTGAGTAGTGTCCCATGAGACCTCAATCTATTCCTCCACCTGCTGATGAAAATGTTGAGTGTGTCCACTTTTTTACTCTTACATACGAAGTATTTGTGATCATTTGTAATTATGTACATACTCATTGCTCTTGATGTATCCAGTTGCATACACACAGATGTAAAATAGACACATCACATGGAAACAGGAGCTGATTGAGTGGGGAATGCTGGGTTAAGGTTTAAAACTGGGGACTGTAAAGATGTCTCAGCAGGTGAGGACACTTGTCACCAAGCATGAAGACCTAATTTTAATCCCCAGAAACCACAAGGTAGAACCAACTCCCACACGCTGTCTTCTGTCTTCAACATGTATGCTATGGTGCATGAGTGCATGTATGCCCACAAAAATGCACACACATGCACACATAATAAATAAGTTTTTGAAGTTATGCCTGAAGACTCAGAACTGGGTACAAAGACTCACACTTGCAATCTCAGCATCTCGAATACTAAAGCAGTATTCTGCTTTAATACCAGGCCACCTTAGGTTGTATGAAACCCTGTCTCTGAAAGAACATGATAAAGGACTGAAACCCTAGATTATGAGCTTCACTGCTACAAAATTTCCAGTGACCTCAAGCAAACACCTTGTCACCTTTCTGATTGTCAGTTTTCTGGTAAACAAACAGAATTCTGAATCAAATGTCCCGTGCTAGGCTAGGATCTACTGTTCTGTGCTTATCCTCCTAGGATCCTTTACTTTCTGTCACTGAACAAACTCAGAGAGTGTGGTGAGTGCCGCTTCTCCACCACCAGTGCCAAATGATCTTGAACTCCATCAGTCCTGAGCCAAATTGAAGTCTGGCCACATGATTCCATAGTAAGCACCAGACACAACAAGTTTTTAAAAATGTCCTAACTTCATTCATTCTGACCCTAAACAGGAAAGAAGGCAAGGAGAAAGGTTTCTGCTTCTTGGGTTCACATAGACTTCCAGCAGACAATAAACATCCACAAGTTAAGACCCAGGGAGGTGCTGTCTTGTGGTAATCAAGATCCATCAGAGTTAGGAGAATAAGACATCAGATGGCTCCTCTTTTCAGAATGTAGTGTTTCCTACTCTTTGTCTCTCTCATGTCTGTGAGCTACACCTAAGCATCCTACCTCGAATCTGGAAACTCTTCTGAGACAGCAGTCTCAGCTCAATGCCTGGGTGTGCCACACACTTCCACACACACACACACACACACACACACACACACACACACACACACACACACAGAAACACACAGTAGCTCCTCAGCTGACTTTTAGAATGCAGCCTCCTGACATAGTAGGTCTACAAATCAGGCATGATTTGATTGGTCTAATCAATCAGCTCTGTTGTCTGATCAAGTGAGGAACACCCCTCCAAAAGGCTCATGAAAATCCTTCCATTTGTGTTGTGTGGCATTTTGTTTGTGTTCTGACAAATAAAACTGGCCTGGAGATCCAGGGTGGAGCTAATCACTAGTTGACCATAGGAGCCCGGTGGTGGTGGTAGTGGTGCTGGTTGGGTAGAGACAGAATCTCACCCTTTTAAATGCAGAAAGGAGATGTATAGGAAGCTCTGGTCTTCCAGGTTTTTACCCCCATATCTGTCTCCTGGTTTTTATTGAATAAGTGTAGTTGAATTACGCGTCACCTTTGTAACACAGATCATGTTTTACTTTAAGTTGTTCAAAGGATTCATTGCTTAAACCATTAGCTTGGGAGAAAGATCTGGAAAACAAGCATGACAAGACTTTGATCACAGACTGCCTCCAGAAAATGAATAGCTAGCTAGAGGTGCAAAGAAAGCAGAAAGGGTTTTTGCAAAGTTAGAACTGAACCAAATCTAACTCTGCCCATGCCCCCATTGTACCCAGTGAACAGGATAACTGTGGCAGAGAGCCTTGTGTCTTCTTATTATTTCCCCAGGCTCTTTTGAGCCTTCCTCATGACAAAGAGGGGATAGACAGTTTGAATAATTGCCCTGCAGGGAGACAGGCCATCTCTTCAACAGTATAATCAACTTTTACAGGGAGGAAGGCAGAGTATGTGGCAGTTGAATCAATACTATGGACCTATCAGGACAGCACCAGCACCAGCAGAGAACTTATACATGAAAATCGTAAGATTATTCAGGATTTCCATAGGTACAATTCAGATAAAACTCTGACAATTACTGCCCTAAGCTTCACTGAGCTCAAGAGTATATTGCTGAGCTTCAAGACCTGACAGCCAGCCTTCCAGAACTGTAAAATGTGTCATTGCACTATTTAGCCACATGGTGGCAGCACGCGTCTACTATACTGCCGCCCGGCAAGAGACTCATAAAGTAGGAGTCGGAGAAGCCTAAAAGAAATAGTTAGACTCAAAAAATCAGATAAGTTTTCGTAAACAATCACTTTAAATGTATCCCAAAGACAGCACAACAAAGTGAGTTTGGTCCAATCACGTCATCTAAGAGAAAAGGCCCTCTCCACCACACTTTTAACAATGGCTCTTCCTCCACCAGTGACTAGGCATTCAGGGAACAAACACTATCGAATCCGCCAGTGACTAGGCAAAAAACGCTACATTCAGGGAACAAACACTATAGTAGTCCATAGGACAATGAGAGGAACTGCATCCCAGGAAGCCTGTCTCCAGGTGAAAGGCTGAAAGAGAGACTGTTCACTCAGGCCTTATCACCACCTAAGACTCTCGACTGAAACTCTAAGCTATGATAAAGAAAGCGTGGACCTTACAGCCCTCTCCTACTCATCACTCTTTCCTGTTTCTTGTCTGCCTGATACCACAGAAAACAAGAAATGCTTCTGTTTGGTTTTAATTTTCTGATCACCCATTCTGCTCCAGGTTGGTATAAATAGGAGCTGATATTTATTTCAGGTAGAAAGGACAGCTTAGTAACATCAGTCACTGCAATAGGGGTTTGTTCTGAATCCCAACTAAAGAGAGTTCTTTACTATAGGTTAACCTATAGGTTTCTAGAGAGGGTGGGTAATCTAAGGTAATGTATGGCTTTGTACAAGCTCAAATTTTGGGGGGTTGCTATATGCCTGAAGTCAGAAAGGCAGAGAAAACAAGGACCAGGGTTATAACTGTACCTGGAGCTCATAAAGAAGGGGTTGCTCTTGCTGAAGCAGGAATGATAGACAGAAAGGTGTCTGGGGCTGCAGGGAAGGTGACCAGATCACTCTAATATTACCAAATCTGGTCTCTACTTTTGTCTTTCAGTTTCTTATAAACACATATAATGTACTTTGAATTCATTCCCTTCCATTGTCCTCTCTTATGCCCCTCTTACCAAATACTTTTTCTCATCTTTTTATTTATTTACTTATTTAATGTATATAAGTATTTTGTTTATTTTTACGTCTGTGTGTCACATGCTTGCCACATTCTTGCAGAGGCCAGAAGAAGGTGTCAGATCCCCTGGGACTGCAGTTAGACAGTTGTTAGCCACCATTTGGGTACTGGGAATAGATCCCAGATTCTCTGGAAGAGCTTCCAGTGCTCTTAACTGCCGGGCTATCTCTCTAGTCCTCATGTCTTTTTCATGTGTGCATACTTTATCACATTTAATTAGAGTCACTTGCATGAACATAGGTAGGGATCTATTACTTGTACTAGGTCAGCTTACCAGCACTACAGAGCTATGGAATATGACTTCCCTCCTCTATCAGCCATTAGCTGCCTATAACTCCTCAGGGTGGCGTGGGGTTTCATGAGCCTCTCTCCTCCTTTCATCAAGGAAAGTTAATAGGCCCAGTCTTCTGCAGGTCTTGTTCAAGTAACCCCCACTGCTGTGATTTCCTAAGTGTGGCAGCCTGGTGATGTCCAGAAAAGAGAATTTCCCAGCATTCCTTCCCATTCTCTGGCTCTTAGATTCTATCTCTGCAATGTTTCTGAGCTTTAGAGAAAGGAAATCTAGTCTCTCTTAAAGCTACAGCATATTAAAATGCTGGCCCCATGATCCAGTACCAGATCCCATCACCCACCCACATAAAAAGGGCAATGTACATGAAATCTCCATACCCTTTATCACTGGAGTCCACCATATCCACACACCTGAGAAACTTTGGTAGCTCCTTTTGTCCCCTAGAACTAAATATCACTGAATCATATCATTGTGGCTGGAGAGAGTAGAAAGTTAGAAGCATTCTCATCATGTATTGCAAAAGATAATCAACATCACCATAGTTCTACAACCTTTTAGACTATTTGAAACATTTATAAGACAAACTTGAAAGTAAAATACAATATTCAGAAATTCTAGAAACCACAACATTGGGTTTCGAATCTGACATCCCACGGCACACCAAAATAATGCCCATTTGGGTACACTAGACAATGATATTACAAGCATAATATCCTACAATACAAGAGCTGAAGAATCTCCCTCTTCCCAGGAAATCCATACACTGGGAGGCTCAGAGTACAAGGAACGCTGACCAGGTCTCTACACAGACCAACAGAACCATAGCCTAGCTCATGGTTCAACAACCCCAGAAGAAATGACAGCTCAACAGACCTTGTCTAAACACCCTGCACTCACCATGGCATAGTTTGTGGTCTTCCTTACAAGTCACTACAAGGGAAGCAGTAAAGATTCATGAAAAGAACAACCTATAAGTTAGCCCACACTATTATTCCTGCTTGCTAAGCCTTCCCAGAGTCCCTCACTGGCTAACACCACCCTGCTGGGCCTCAAAATTAATTACCTAGTTCCACACTACTAATCTCAGCAACTGTTGAAGTATGAAAGTTCTCAACCACTGTCCTGTCTCTCCCTTTCTGTACTGTGCATCTAACAGCTTGAAGCTTTGTCTATGCACTCAATTCCTGCACAGATCCCTCTTTATCTACAATCAAACACGAAAAGTCAGAGAGACTGGAGGTCACTCTAGCTGGTTTATTTTTCCTTCTCATAGACCAGTCAAAGCCGAGTCCTAAAGGCTACCCAGCACTGGGCAGCAGACGCAGGATTAGGTGTTTAAAGAAATACTCAATAAGATAGCATGAGGAAACAATATTACAAGCTCACAGACTCCCATGCCAGAATGGCAGAGCCTTCCCCACACTCAACAAAGATCAGAGGCCAATGGCCAATACCCAGGTCACCACAAAGAACAACAGAATCTGTCTGGCTCATGGTTCATCCTTGTCCAAGCAGATCTGAAAGCTCAGCCAACCTGCTCTTCCTGTTCTGGGGGCAGTGGCTCCTACATTCACCATAGCATTGCTTGTGGTCATCCTTACATCTCCTTAGAGCAAAACAAGAGAATCCTGAAATGTTGCATTAACTCTTTTAAATCCTGAATTAATCTCCACTTTCCCGATTTCTTTTTAATAACAAAAATTGGAGAGTTCCATGGAGAATTAGATGGTGAAATATGTCCATTATCCAGCTGTTCCTGCACTAACCGTTGGGCAGCTTGCAATTTTTCTTGTGTTAGAGGCCATTGACTCACCTATACAGGGTCATCATTTTTCCATATTATCGGGTCTGCATGGAGTGCAGGTATTTCAGTGACCTCTCCTAAAAATACCCTAATCCTGCTCTAGAAGGTCTACTGTCCGATATGACAGGATCAATCTTTCCCTTATTATCTTTTCCTAGACCTTGATTAGGTAATAATCCTTGTTGAAACATCTGATTAGTAACAGCCGTGCTGGGAGACTATATACTCCCATTCTGGACATGATATCTCTGCCCCATAAGTTCACAGGTAAATGGGGAATAATATATGGCTTAAAGGTTCCTTCATGTCCTTCCTCATCTTCCCGATGCAGTTCATTGCTACTTTGTTCAGGATTTCTAGTCTGACCAATTCTTTGTAACTGTGTAATAGTCTGGTTTTGGCCACTTAGAAGGCCACTGACTGGCAGTTATGATGGAAGTATTGCGCCAGTATCCAGGAGGCCAGAAAATCTTTTTCCATTTATAAACAAAGTGAGTTCTGGTCTCTGAGGACCTATGGTCTGTACCCAAAATGCATCAGATGAACCAAATTCATCTTCTCCTCTCTTTTCTTTTTAAGATCTCAACATAAAACCAACAATATTTAACCTCATAAAAGAAAAATTTTTAGAATTAACATTTAAATACATTGGCACAATTCTAACATAATCTCAGTGGCATACACATTGAGAAACAATAAGATCTCTTGAACTGAGAAGCTTCTGTATAGCAACGGACATAATCAACAAGATATAATAGCCTATAACAGAAAAATATCCTCACCAATCACTAATCCATTTCAAAAATATACAAAGAACTCTGGAAAATAGTCACCAAAAGAACAATTAATCCATTAAAATTATGCAACAGACCTAAGCTGAAAACTCTCAATAGATGAACTTAAAATGACTGAAAACATTCAGAAATTGCTCAAATATAATATCCTTAACCATTGGAGAAATGCAAATCAAAACAACTCTGAGACTCCATCTTATCTCTGTAATATGAACAAGATCAAAAACTCACAACTTATGTTTAAGAGAAACTCCTCCACTGCTGTTGAATTCTCAGAAAATTAGGCAACAAACCATTTTAAAACTCAGCTATCTCTTCTGGGCATATATACAAAAGATGTTCAACTATACAAGGACACATGCTTAACCATGTTTATAGCTGTTGTTCTTTTGGTCCCTGCCCTAGCCACGCCCACTCCTTTTAACACCTGACCTCCGCCCCCCCATAGCTCTCTTTCTGCTTTTCCTCTCACACGGGGCTTTTGCCTCTCTCCTCTCTCTCTCTCTCTCTTTCTCTCTCTCTCTCTCTCTCTCTCTCTCTCTCTCTCTCTCTCTCTCTCTCCCCCCTCTCTCTTTCCCTTTATTTCTTTCTCTCCTTGTTAATAAATTCTTATATGGCTATTTTCTGTGTTTATATGTCTGACCTGCCGCCACCGCCGCCAACTGTAGACTGCTGGGACCCGCCGGAGTTTGCTGCCGGGCGGGGGGACCCCAGGGATATTTTTTAAGAATAAGAATAGCAGAATTACTTTATCATACACAGAATCTGAAAACAACTCAAATGTATCTCCTCTACATATATCATAAACGAGATAGTCATAAATATCATAAATATTTTTGAATAACTCTAATCACACAAATTGAAAAACTTGTATAACAAGAACTTTAAATCTCTGGAGGAAGAAATTTAAGCCATCAGAAAATTGAAAGATTTCCTATTCTCTTGTAAAGATAGCACCAATCATAGCAAAATTGACAATGTTATTGAAAGCAATCTACAGATCTAATGCAAATGCCCGTTAAACTTGTAACAAAATTCTTCACAGACTTTGAAAAAACAATCCTTAACCTTGTGAGAAAAGACAAAAACTCAGGCTAGCCTGAACAATCTTAAAATCCTGTACAATCAAGGAACTTCTGAATGCATCACAATCTCTGACTTTAAACTTTACTAGAGGCACAGTACTGAAATCAATCCACCTTGGATACGAATTCACTTGCCTACAAACAGCAGACTTTTGACAAAAAGGCAAAATTGTGAAATGAAAAAGCATTTTAGCCTGCTTATCTCAGAGGCTACTTTAATTTAAATCTGGCTCTTTTCTTTCAGTTGAAGCTGCGCTGCACAGCAGGGGGTAGAACACGGGCTCTCTTTGTCTGTTAGACTGCCTTCCTGAGCTCTGGCGGGCAGATTTTTAACTATTTTTTTATTTTAACTTGTAAATCATAAAATTGGGAGATTTTCTGAATCCTCTCCTCTGTTCTATAGACTGTGTGAGGTTAAATTTGCTCTCTAAACTTACTTTTGCTTCTCCTTGCCTTTTACTTACAGGTGGGTTAGATTAACTGGCTACACTGAGCACGTGGCACCTCAATCTCTGCAGCAACTTGGTGATTCTTAGGCCAAAAGTCATTTTTCCTTCACCTTTTCTACCCATTTAGCAAGCAATAAAAGTTACAATTCTGGGTCTATCATGCTTGCAGATTCTCAATAACTCTGCCATTGTTCTGCTCCACTTTAACTTAGTTACCAAAATATATAACTGAATAATTTTTCCTTATCCCACATCTAACTTATTTACAAATTTTTACTCCCAATTTAAATTTTGTCCCACTTTTCTACATTTCTTTCTCTATTTTACATCTCTAGTTCGGAGCGCTCACTACTCACACATCCACTGATTTCTTCTCTCGTGGGATTCTCATGTCTGGTCACATCTTCCTTGCTTTTTGGGGAGCGCCGATTAGCCTCACGTTCTCCTCCATCCATTCTCCGGTTTCTCTTGGGGTTCAGCAGACAGCATTTACCGTCTCTCTCATGTTGTCTCTTCTCTGGGGTCATGGAGTTCGGCGTTCAGCACCGTATTCCTTTTTCTTACTTCTTCCTCCGGCATTCGTCTCAGGGTTCAGTGGTCAGCTCCAGTTGTCTTTAATCTTGGGGTTCAGTGGTCAGCCCCATGTTGTTGGGCGCCAATTATGTCGGGGGCCCATGAGGATCCAACATAAATTCTCTGATTCCCTAACCCGTCTGGAACGGAGTCGTGAGGAAAAGAACCGACACAGCTTACACCGTCATCATGGAAAAGGCCAGATAGCCCCCGTTTATTGTCCAAACATTTTATATACCCACACCAAATTGAGAGGGGAGGGGGGAAAACACATTATGCCATCACCTAGGCAACCAGGTGCCTGGGGTCAAGTCACATCTGTCAGGTAGGCCCTGAATTAGCATCTCTATAAGACACCTTCCAAATTACAAAAGAAAGGAAGCACCAAACATCTGAACTCTTAAGTCATCAGCTTCAGTCAAACATTTCTTCTCAGGTAATCCACATTTTAACAAAAGAAGCTAGGAGCAGGCATCCTGGCTTTTGTTTAGGGCAGAGACAGCTTGTTTGCAGAGCTACCTGATCAGCTCCGACCGGGCTAATGGCTTTTGTGCCATATCGAAATATGGGCCCACATTGAAAGAACCTGTAAACTTCCTACTACTGGGGCTCATTATTGCCACCCAGAGTCCATCAATAGCTAGGACCACCTAGCTGGGATTCAAGACAATAGCAGTTACCACAATTCCATATTGGTAGTTAGTGTTACCTCTTCAGAGGAAGGTGGGATAAGAACTGGAGGTAGAAATCAACTATACAATTTAGGGAAGAAGAAAACAACTCTCATGGCTCTTTATTGGCTCCCTATTTGCTCACAATCTACTTCCCACTGGTGTTCTTGATTGTTAGGCTTGCCCAGAATCCCTCAATAGCTAGAATTGCCCAGCTGAGCCTCAAGACAGTAGCAGTTCCCCAACTAGATGAGCAGAAATCAAATGACTAAGCCAGCACAGCCCTTCCCAGCTCTGCCATTCCACACTAGGGTAACACAGGGTTCTAGTCTGGAATATTGGCATTTTAGTAGAAACTCTTCTGGTCTCTGAGAGCACTTCCTGTTCTTTTCCAAAATATGGTGTTACTTATATGTGTTCCATTACAGAGTCACTGACCAGTGTAATAAACCCTTTCCCTTATAGCTCAGATATTCTGAAGCCAAACCTAGGTCACATGCAAACAGCAACCCTTGATAAAGCAAAATTCATGATTTTTCTCATTTCTGGAAAGTTTAGAGGCAAGAAAGTGGTGACATAAATGATGTAATTAAAATCCACAAAAATTAATCTAAATAGGTGAAACAGGTTTATAGTCATGTGCTTCAAACTATAGTGATTTATATTAGAGGACATCAAGGATTAGTAACACATTTTATCTCTGGCTGTACATCTTAAGTATGTAAAATAACAGTTCTTTTAGGCAGGGGAACAACATTTCATCCAGTTCTATTTTTGTAATAAGAATAGTGCAACTACTGAAATTTAGTTTTATAAATTTGGTTCTTTATTCTGATTCTTGATTCCTTAATCTGTGGATGCAAGAAATGGTCAGTCAGAACATTTAGCAATCATCTAAAATTGATTGACTCACTACCTATTTCTTATGTGAGCTATGGTCTAAGAGGGAAAGCTTTCATGCTCCTTCTTGCCAAGACCTCTCTGTGCTGGGACTATACATGATTTACAGTTTGTAAGGGAATACAATTCTTACACGAGTCCCTCTGGAGATAAGGTGGCCAAATAACTCTGATTTTATTTATTTATTATGTATACAATATTCTGTCTGTGTGTATGCCTACAGGCCAGAAGAGGGCACCAGACTCCATTACAGATGGTTGTGAGCCACCATGTGGTTGCTGAAAATTGAACTCAAGACCTTTGGAAGAGCAGGCAATGCTCTTAACCGCTGAACCATCTCTTCAGGCCCATAACTCTGATTTTCTACAAGATCCTACTCTATACACTGAGTTGCAAGACAGCCAGAGATTCATAATTAGGCTATTACTTAAGATAAAAAATAGAAAAGAAAAAAGAACAAATTATTAAGAAAAGTAATAAACATGATATTTTTTGGTGACACTAATTTGGAACGGTGATGAAAATATAAGGTGATTAATTTATCCTTGGGGTCCTAACAAGTTTAGATAGATGACAAGGGATATACAAAACTAAGTTAATATAACTAAGTCATATAATGAAAGCATTTCGATGTCTGAAACCCTCCTGTCTCTCCTGTAAGGTGGTCAGATAAGGAGTAAATGTTTAAGTAAACATGGTCTCACCTGAAGAAGTCAGTCTTTTTCCACAGTGAAATTCCCAGGGAAACTCAAATTACATAGTGTCTATTAGTTCAGTAGTTGTTAGCCAAAGGGAGAAATTTAAATGTGTCTTAGAATATCCTTATTCTTGCCAGGCAGACAAGTACTGGGGATTGATGGGATGGAGACTAAAGAGCTTTACATTCCTGTGGAGACTGCAAAAGGGGGGCTGTAGGATACTGGTACTGACAGTTACACGAGGAGCCAAAAAAGTAAATAATGGAAGACCTGGAGGAGGCTGAACCACCATAGTAGAATGGATACAGGGCACAGATGGTGCCAACCCACTTAAGTGCACCCTATGCACTGCTCTTTGGCATTTGATCCTAGGGCTTTGCAAACAATTCTTTCAACCACAGCTCCATGTAAGTATCTGATTAACTTAGCCTTATAGTTACTTCAGTTCAAGTCTCAGGATCTCCACACAACTTGGATGTCATCTGGTCACCATCATTCAAAACTCCTAACTAGAGATTTTGTAGTCATCAGGGAAGCACAATATGATTCCATTCAGATAAAGTCAGACTACATGCCTGCAAGTTCCTTTTCTCTCCTTCAGAGGAAGTAAAACCTCAACCTGGGGTCCATCTGACATGCGAGCTTATGGGTTCCAATAGATGTCTATTAACCATATTGGAGACAAACTCATTATTTTGACTTTGGTTAAATGGTCAACCATCTTTTAAAGTATTTTATTGTCAGTTTCCATCCTGATTATTTTTGTACTTTACCCCCATTTTATGGAGTTTTTGTGCCCCTAACCATAACCTCCAAAAGTAGCTTGCTGTCATACACAGAGAACCAAGAGGTGAGTGACCAGCCACCAGTTAAGAAACCACACTTTCGAGGCCTTTCATAGTGAGGCAAAAACCTGGACCTCTAACCTGACTGCCTCAATTTCTCTAGCCAGTCAAAAGGAGAGATTCCATTTAAGGTTTGCAGCTAAAGCTGAGTCAGGAAGCCTCTCTTTTTTTTTTTCAAATATTTATTTATTTATTATGTATACAATATTCTGTCTGTGTATATGCCTGCAGGCCACAAGAGGGCACCAGACCCCATTGCAGATGGTAGTGAGCCACGATGTGGTTGCTAGCAATTGAACTCAGGACCTTTGGAAGAGCAGGCAATGCTCTTAACCTCTGAGCCATCTGTCCAGCCCCAGGAAGCCTCTCTTAAACGAGAGCGCTTGCCTCTAACAAGCAGAGCCTACCTGAGAAAGTGCTGCTATCAGCTGTGCTTAACTCTATTCTTCTCTATCTAGAATAACTTCCCAAGCTCTCTAAGGCTTTAAAGTGGATTTGGTCAGCCCCACATTGGCACATCATTCTGTTGACTGAGGTTTGTGTCCTACCAGGTCCCACATCTACTTAGTTCCAAGTAAACACATAGAGACCTACATTAATTATAAACTGATTGGTCTAGTAGTTCAGGATTCTTATTAACTCTTATAACTTATATTAGCCCATAAGACTTGTCTGTGTTAGCCATGTGGCTTGGTACCTTTCTTGACAAGGCAATCACATCTTGCTTGCTGTGTCTGGCTTCCTCTGTGTCTGGATGAAGACTGCAGACTGAAACTTCCCTCTTCTCAGAATTCTTGTTGTTTCACCTCTACTTCCTGCCTGGTTGCCCCGCCTATACTTCCTGCCTGGTCACTGGTCAAACAGCATTTATTTAAAATACAAGTGACAGGGTACAGACCATTGTCCCATGGCACAAACCACTAAACACTAATTGATAATTATTTCTGGATAACTTCCTGTTTAGCACATGATACCACTCAACTTATCCTTTTCCTTGGAAATTGACATCTTTCCTTCTAAAAAATGAGGAGTACAAGGATTCTAAGATGCTGGAAAAATGGGAGGCCCTTACATCTTTCTTGCTAAAGGCTAATTCACACATATAGTCCTCGTGTAAATCTTCAAGGACCAATTCCAGGAGACCACGACATTCTATTGCTGATATAACTGCAGCAGCACGAGGAGCTGGACATGCTCTACACCTCTAATCCTGCACACAAGGAGCTGGACATGCTGCATGCCTCTAATCCTGCACACAAGGAGCCGAACATGCTGCATGCCTCTAATCCTGCACACAAGGAGCTGGACATGCTGCATGCCCCTAATGCTGCACATAATGAGCTGGACATGCTGCATGCCCCTAATCCTGCACACAAAGAGCTGGACATGCTGCATGCCCCTAATCCTGCACATAAAGAGCTGGACATGCTGCATGCCCCTAATCCTGCACATAAAGAGCTCACATGCTGCATGCCTCTAATCCTAGCACTTGGGAAGACAGTGGAGCCCAAGCTCAAGCTTGGCCTGTTCTATACAGCAAGTTCCAGACCGTATAGGACATCAGCAAACACCAGCAAAGATAGTCAACATGTAAACTCAAAGAAGGCAAGATGGCGAGCTGTGGGAAGCACCACCTACCTGCTTTCCATTCAGGGTACACAGCCTCTTGACCACGCCTGAATCAAGTTTAATGGTTTATTGAGAAGGATCCGCATGGCCTTCCTCGGCTTCACTCCACTTTGACTCACAGTCACTAACTTGGGTTTGATGAAGCCCTTGCTTTCTTTCACTTCGCTCTTCACAGAGGCTATGACCAAGGCTCAGGTTGTACCTCCCTTGATGTTCACAGACCAGTTTGGATTAACATTTTTGGTGTAATCAACTTTACGAAAGGGTTCATTGGAGGCACACATGTAACTCTCTCCTAAAAAGCAAATAACAATTTTATTAGCACAATATCAGATCTCTGAGCATTGGCCATAGTAAGCCTGGATGCATTATGTCTAAACAATGGCTTCTGGAAACCTGTAACTCCTAAACTTGTGGTTGCAGAAAGGGAGTGCAGTATAATACCCCTTTCCTTTAACATCCCCCCACCTCCCTTTCTTCCAAAGTACCTAGGTTGGTTTTCAGAAAATTACACATATAATGTGAAAAGCACTAGGCCCAGAAATGAAGAGTGAGACCTGGGTTTTATTTTACCCAAATGTCTCGCCTTTGATAAGTCATTACTCCACACTTTGATTCTCAGGATCATTAGCTGCAGAATTAAATAAATCAAGTAACTAAATTACAAAGTACTTCATGATTTCAAATGCAAACTAATTTATTCTTCATAAAAGCTCATCCTAGCCAGCCATGGTGATATGGTAGAATCCTGTAATCCTAGCTACTCTGAAGGCTAAAGTGGAAAGATCTGAGTTCAAGGCCAGCTTGAACTCAGCCTGAACTGTTACTACAAAGGGAGAGGGATTGTACTGGGTATGGTAGCTCAAGCTTGCAGTCCTAGGAGCAGAGGTTAAGGTAGAAAGATTGGCACCAAGTTTAAGGATACTCTAGGTTATGCAAGGAGTTTAAGGCCCATCTAGGCTACACAGTGAGACCCTGTCTCAGAAATAAACATAGATAGTTCATTCTGGTTGAAATAATTGAAAAAATATATCCATAAAAATTTAAATCCTTCTAATTTTATTCAAACAGCAATCATTACAACCTTACACGGTGGACTTATCATATTCAGTTGTAGTATCATCCATTCAACTACTGAAGCACTGTGAAGTGAAAGGCTTGGCTCCTCAAAGCAGCATACTGCTGGCACTGTTTTCTCTAGAGGAATATAAATTAAAAATAAAACTAAAACTTCAAGTGGACAACTTTTTCTATATCTTCTTAAATGGGAGCAGATATTAAGCTAAAATGATACAGTCATTTCTCACAACGCTTAATCAGGCTTTTGTTTAATTAAGAAGGGCACAGAGGCTATACTGCTTGCCTATCATTTATCGATATCTAATTTTTTTACATTCCAAAATTTCTAAAATTCCTACTGAAAAGATGGTACTTTTCCAAGAAATATATAACTTAATCAATTATTTTGGTACTGACTTTGTGACACAGAAGGTTACATGCTAAGATTTTCTCTGAGATATAATCACAAAGAACACATTATTTCATATACTTAGTACAAATAGATTCATTCTTGATATAGTAATTATATCAGATGAGTCATAAATGTTTTAACCAAAATAATGAAAAAGAAAGCCTGAGGATAAGCTAATAATGTCAATATTGACTATTATCAAAATGTTCTCCAGGACCTGATTAGTAGAGAACCTCAGAGATGCCCAAAGGCTCCTGCACAAGTGACAGATCAGGGATGTGGAAAGGAATTCTAAGGACATGCCATGTCTTCTGTGTAGACAAATTGTTAGGGTTCTGCCTGGGAGACGCAGGGAACCAATCCTAAACTATAATACCACTCCTATAGCAGCACCCTGAAGTCTTCCCCAACCATCACCACCCAAGTTGTCATCCCCATAGAACCATTTGACAGTATGTATGGACATAAGAAAATTGTACAGAATTTCAAAAAGTTATAAAATTAATAAAGCCATGCAATGCACATGTATGTATTAGTGAGAAAAATATGATGGTGCTATCATTGAATTTTACAGAAAAAGTACAAGTCATATCAAAAAATTCTTGCCATTTTTATTTTTAATGAAAACTTAATGAATGTTCTGACTCAAAATGTGTAATAGAAGAGTATATAAAAATAACCTTAGCAAGAGAAGATAGTTGTTTCTTAGGACAGGGATACATTAAGTCAGTGGTAAAGTCTTCTTAAAGATAAAAAAAAGGTAAAAAGAAAGTGAGAAGATTTTCTATGTCCATCTCCTTTGA
Organism: Microtus pennsylvanicus; assembly: GCF_037038515.1. Taxonomy (NCBI): domain Eukaryota; kingdom Metazoa; phylum Chordata; class Mammalia; order Rodentia; family Cricetidae; genus Microtus; species Microtus pennsylvanicus. The sequence continues at coordinate 73,143,317 of NC_134593.1, read as the reverse complement.
TCAACCAGACCTTGCACAGCTGACAAACCACCCAGGATGCATGCTTTTCAACTCATGTCTTAATTTCCTTCTCTGCATGGGCTTGGAAGAACAGAAACAAGCAGGAGAGCAAGCCCTTCATGTGATTGTGCAGTTAGAGGTGGTTAACTCCTTCCCTGTCCCCCCTTTCCCTTCATAATGTTCCTACTAGAAACATGTAGACCAGTTCTATAATTTGGAAAGTTCTGAGTCAAGGTGTCCACAGAATAGAGCTTCACACTTCCATGGTGTGCATGTGCACATACAGTTTTCTGCACACTGAGCTTACAAGCTATTGGTTTCTCATCATTCTCTCTCTCTCTCTCTCTCTCTCTCTATATATATATATATATATATATATATATATATATAAATTAGGTGATCTTGTTCCTTCAGCAGATCCAAGCCTCACCCTGGTCCATCTGAAACAGTCACTGGTAGACAGGTTATAAAAGCATACGTAAGGTTTTTACTTTCCCTAGTTGCTTTGAAAACAAACCCTGATTATAATCTAGGACAAAGCCCAACTTTCCTAATACTGTGACCCTTTAATATAGTTCCTCTTGCTGTGTTGACTCCCAACCATAAAATTATTTTCATTGCTACTTCATAACTGATTTTGCTAGTGTTATGAGTCATAAGTAAATTATTTGTGTTTTCCAGTGGTCTTAGACACTTAGACAACCCCTGCAAAAGAGTTGTCCAACTTCCAAAGGAATCACAACCCACTAGTTGAGAACTGCTGACCTAGACACTTCTTCCAACACCTTTGCCTTTCTAAAAATCTGTTCTTCCTGGGGCCCTCAGTTGCTTATGGGGTGAGTGTGAGTATCTCCTCCTCCTCCTAAAATAGAAGCTTTGAAGTTTTCCATTATTGAGAGTGATGCTGGCTGTGGGAGAGCTACATATGATTTACCAAGTAGGAAATTCATTCACCAGCAGTATTAGACTACTTGTGTGTAAGTCAATATCATTCTCACATTTGTTATAATTTAATTATTCAGGTCACTAACTAATTTATAAATAATCCTGACATTCAAGTCAAATTCTGTGACATGAAATCTGGAGCCCATGGTTTTACTTCATTCTTGTAGCAGACAAGCAGACAACCTTATGAGGAAAACAAAACCTGATTAAGCCTGAAACACAGGCTCTTCACTTCTGGAGAAAATGACAGACATATTGATAGACATGCATTCATCACACTTAAACAAGGGAATGCAGAAGAAAACATGGAAAGGCACTTAATGCTTAATACTGGTAAATCTTAGGAATTTCAATGCTTTCCTAATTTCCAAATCTAAGGAAATTTTTCCCAAAAAGAATGCAACCGAGGAAAACTACATTCAGTTATATGTGCTCTTAGTGAAGCCTAACGTGGGTGAGCTTCTGAGTGCATTGTAGTCAAAAGTGCTCATTTCCATCAGAAGATGAGTACCCCACATAGCTGCAAGAAAAATACAGAGTAGGAAAAAGTAAGACTGTTTTATTAGTTTACTATGTCAAACGATTTAATTGGGTTTTCTAACCAAACTGTGCACTGGCTGAAGTAAAAATTATGGGAATCATCAAGGTAACACAAAATCCCCTGCTCCAGCTGGGGTACTATGTGCACTGTACCCCTGTGTCAGGCCCAAGGAGCATCCCTGTCACTTCCATCTGCGGTGGACACAAAATAAGGTGGGTGACCTCTATGACCACATTTTCAACACATCTGAAAACTAAGCACAGTTCTCTCCTGAAGATACATCCAACTGTTGGGTTTATGATGCTTTCAACCAGGAAAAGTGCAGAGAAGCTACTGTGGACACAGATATGAAGAAAAGTATGTCTATATATTGAGGTTTCCACATATAGATATAGGAGTGGGAGCATGATTAATAAAAACTCAGAGACAGGTATTAGGGTTCAACCTGAAGACCAGAAAAGCAAAGCAGTCAGTCACTGGCTCTGACCTTAACTCAGTCCGAAAATGGTGATTCTGCCTCCAGGAAGTCTCAGAATGAGACTGTGACTGAGAGCTGTCTCCTCCCATTTTATAATCATCTCTAATTCTGGGATTAAGGGCATGCACCACTACTGTTTGGTTTCTATGGTAAACTAGTGTGGCTACTGGGATTAAAGGTGTATGTCATTGTAACTACTGGGATTTAAGGTATATGTCATTGTAACTACTGGGATTAAAGTATGTGTCATTTGCTGCATAGTCAGTAAGACTGGTCAGTGTGGCTGTTTTACTTTTCCAAGCTTCAAGCAAGCTTTATTTTTAAAATAAATACAGAAGTTTGTCTTAAGACCTAAGAAATTAGCTAAATGTGAAAACAGAAATTCTACTAATGAGGAGACCAAAAATAGTTCTCATGCACTAGTATAAACTAAGAGATCCATCGCCTGCCTTCAGTTCCCCACACCTGGTCAAGGGTAAGATATCTTTAGAGTTTACAATGGGAATTTTAATTTTGTGTTGGTTTTTATGATAAAATGTATACATCACCCCATTGTGAAATACATCTAAATAACTACTTCTAACTGAAGCACAGCCACACAAACTCCTGCCCAAAGCTCTAACTCTTTAGGTGCAAGGTATGTAACTTGGACAGGAATTAGTTGGGAAAATAAGATAATACCTAATTTAAAGATATGCTCACAGCAAGTTACAGGCAGAGAATATACACTTACTAGGAATAGAAGTCAGTTAGCTATATAGCTGGCTCAGTGCATGGCATTCTGAAGGGCATTGCATCAATTCTGCACACCAACGTAGCATTAAGCACTGAAGGGATCTGTGAATAGCAGTTAAGTTAGCACAAACAATAACTGCAGCTTTATCCTGCTAACTTACATTTTCTCAGGTCGTGAAGGTTGGCCAGTTCTTTCACAGCTACTGTGCTTGGATGGCATTGCAGTATGGAACCTTTGCATATCATCTTTATATTTATAAATATCTTTAAATTGCAATGCAGTTAGCAATCTCTATCATTTGTATGCTAGATTTTTATGTCGATTGTTTTACCACTATTGGTGGTGGTGCTCTAGAGCAATGGATCTCCACCTTCTTAAAGCTGTGACCCTTTAATGTAGTTCCTTACGCTGTGGTGACCCCAAACCATATTTCACTGTGTACTGTTATTTTGCTTGTGTTTTAACAAACAAAGCTTGTCTGAAGATCGTAGTGCAAAGCTAAACCACTAGAACCCAGGGAGTGGGGGCTCACACCTTTAATTCCAGCACTAGGGAGGTAGATAGGACTAGACAGGACTATAAAGAGGGAGGAGTCAAGAGCACTGCAGTCTGAAGGTTTAGTGGAGACAGATACAGTCTGGAGATGCAGTCTGAGGACAGGATTGCCCCTCGGTTTGTGCACTGGTAGAAGTAAAAACTCTCTAGTGGCTGGCACTCTGCTTCTCTGATCTTCAGCATTAACACCCAGTATCTGACTCTCAGTTTTAATATTAATAAGAATTAGAATTCATGCTACATCGTTGCTACTTCATAAACTGCAATTTTGCTACTGTTATGAATTGTAAAGAAAATATCTGATATGCGGGATATCTGATATGTGTCCCCTGTGAAAGGGCCATTCAGCCCCAGGAGGTAATGACCCATGGGCTTAGAACCACAAGCTGGAATCTTGTAAAGCAGCCCTCTACCACTGAGCTACACCCACCTGCTGCACTTATTCTTATTTTCTTTCTTTCTTTCTTTCTTTCTTTCTTTCTTTCTTTCTTTCTTTCTTTCTTTCTTTTTTTTTGCCTGTCCTGGAACTTGCTCTGTAGACCATATTGGCCTCAAACTCACAGAGATCCACCGGCCTCTGCCTCCCAAGTGCTTGGATTAAAGGCATGCACTACCACTACCAGGCTTCTATTCTTATTTCCAGGGGCACAAACATTCAGGTTTTGTAATCTCAGGGGATTATGAGGAACAACTTCTACTGTTTCACACAGTAGTACAATGACTACAGTTAAAAAAAATTTAGTGAAATTTTTCCAAGTCAATAGCAGAGAGGATTTTGAAAGTTCCTAGCACAAACAAAAAAAAAATTGAGGTGATAGATACACCAGTTACCGTGACATGATCATTAACACTGTGTACATGCATTGAGATAGCTCACAATACCCCATAGCTATAACTCCTATGTAGCAAATAAAATCAAATATAGCCAAGAGTGGTCATATACATCTCAAACCCAGCATTTGGGAGGCAGAAGAAGGTGTATCTTAGTTCCAGGTCAGCCAGAACTACAACAATGAGACTCTTGTTCAAATAAATAAACTGCAACTATAAGGCTAGTGGAAGGGTTTCAAACTGAAAGACGGTTGACATCTGCAAACAAACTGGGGCACAATGAGTGTAGCATCCCATTAACAGGCTCATCCAAGCAGTGGTTCCCCAGCCTCTGGGGTCCTTCAATTCTCCTCTCCTGCATCCTTAATCTTCCATGGATCTAACAACAAAGTTTATCCCTAAATTTAGGCAAGCAGTACCGACTGTGACTTAGATTCAGCACTCACACAAGTAACAAAAGTTCAGAAAACAAGTGTTCATCCAAAAATGAAGACAGACCGACAGGCCTTCCAAGAATGAGAAGACTTGAGGGAAATGGGTCATAGCTGAAGGACAGATAAACAATAAGCAGGGCAGGCCTGAGATGTAACTCTGATGTCAAAGTGCCTGGGCACCTGGAAGAAGAGAAGGGAGTTAGGGGCTGGAGGAAGGAAGAGGAGGAAAAGGGGAAGAAGGGGAAAGAGGAGGAGGAGGAAGACATAGCCTTATGAATCTCCACATGGTTTATTCAGAGTAAAAAAAAAATAAAGTAGGCAAGGCATGGTGGTGTATGCCATTAATCCCAGCACTTGGAGGTGGCGGTGGGTGTCAGACATAATTTTGCTGGAAGATTCTGAAGACCACGACTCAAGTATTTCTAGGAGCCAGGCTACTAAGTATTTAAATGCACTATAAGATTCATGTGTAACTTCCCAACTACTGACTTTGATCACTAAACTAAGGAGACACATATCCACTGGGCAACTTTTCAGGTTCTTTCACTCACAAGGGCTTAATGAACATGCATAGAGCCAGCAATACATGTTGGTGACTTTCTTCAGGTGAGGCAAAATACTGTTAAGAGATGAAGATGATGAGCAAGGAAATGAGGGAGGAGACTATCGCTGACTGAGAAACAATTTTATCATTATTTCAAAATTAATCTTAAATTTGTAAAAGATATTCTAAGGAAGAGCTCAATGAACTAAATTGCTCTAAATGTATATTCTGATATGCATATTCCAATAGCAGACCATGGAGACAGCTCCGTCAGTCAAGTGGCTACAGCACAAGCATTAGGATGTGCTGGCTGGTCTTACATCAAAGTTGACACACAAACTAGAGTTACCCGGAAAGATGGAACCTCCACAATATTCAGCTGTAGGGCATTTTCTCAACTAACTGTTGATGGGGGAGGATCCAGTCCATTGTGAGTGGTGCCATCCCTGAGCTGCTGGTCCTGGGCTCTATAAGAAAGCAGACTGAGCAAGCCGTGATGAGCGAGCTATTAAGCAGCACCCTTCATGGCCTCTGCATCCGCTTTTGCCTCCAGGTTCCTTAGTGTGTTTGCTTAAAATGTTAATAAGTGTTACCCTGTAAGCAAAAGCACGTAAACTGATCTTAACAAACCAGTATCTTCCCATTCCTTTTTTCAAAATGGTATGTACATTCAGAGACATACATAGAAACAAATGTAATAAAACAAATTTTAAACACAAAATAAATTTCTTCATGATTTACTTTCAGTAAATGCTATGTCATTTTATATACTTATAACCAGGTGATATAACTTATGTTAGGCAAAAGGGGATGACAAGTGGGAAAAAGTGCTAAAAGCCCTCATCTGGACATTCTGAATGGACCTTCAGAGATACTCCAAGCTCAGCGTACTCAACCCGATTTTCCCACACTTACTGTTGGGAGATAGAGTCCTACAAAAGTTTCCAAGAATAAACAGATTTACAGGAACCCACACAGCCCACTCAGCAATACTAATCCAGAAAGCTGAATAAACCAGTTAGCTGGTTTAGGAACCATGCTGAAGGAAAACTGTCCTACACCAGACCAGCTTGAGTCTCCAGAGACTTTCAAGGTCAAGGGTAGGAGAAAAAAACTGGGCCATGCAAATTTCTTTTGTCATCTGAGCTCAAGGGGACAGTGGCTAGGAAGGAGCCTTGTAATCTTGAATCAAGTTCTCTAGTCTTAATTGAAGACAATTTTAGTTTTGTTATAATCACCTCTTAAAGTATGTTTGCTAGCATGGAAGAGGCAAAGAAAATGAAACATTGTTTAACAGCTGACTCACATGAAGTAGAGTGGTTTGACAGCATGGCCAACACTGTACTCACTGAGGTAAGTTACATCAGAAAGCACCCTGGTTCAGTGAGATAAACCTGAACATTTGAGCACATGATTTTAATTGAAACCTGAAACTTCATATGTGTCTTTGCATGTTTGCATATGTGCAAGCACACATGTGGGGATATGCATGTACATGACTATGTACATACATGTGGTAGGCTGGGGTTGATGCTGGGACTTGTCCTCAATCACTCTTTCACCTAAAGTAAGGTAGGGGATGTCTCTCCATTAACACCAGAAATTACTGATACAGCTAGTCTCAGTAGTCAGCTGTTCTGGGGATCCCCCAACTCTGTCTTACAAAGCTAGAATTACAGGCAAGCCTCCACATCTACCAGCATTTATGTGGGTTCTGGGGGTCCAAATTCTGCTCCCCACACTTGCATAACAAACACTCTTTTTAAAAAGGGGGTGGCGAGAAGGCTCAATGTTAAAAACAAGTTCTATATATTCCTGGCAGCTGGGAACTTAACTATTTAGATCAAACTAGCCTTAAATTTTTGATTATCCTCCAGCAGCCTGTACCTCCAGAGTTCTGGGATCACAGGCATGTGTCACCCTGTTCAACTAAGAAATTAATAGAGAAAGATACTATTAGACAGATTTCTACTGTAACCAAAAAAGTTGAATTTTCTATTACAGTCATTTTATATTACAAAAACTCTTGAACCAAGTAAGCAAAGGCACAGAAACCATTTGTTGTACCATTATTTACAATGTGGTATAATTGTTCGGACTGTATGTGTAGTCAGTGTTTGCCCAAATCACCATTCTCCAAATATTGGCAAGTGAAAGACTTCAAGGAAATTTCCCAACCACCTATTTGGACTTAAAGTAACTCAGAAGGCCATCCATCTCCTAGGACTAGACGTACAGGATGTCTCTTTATATTAACACAGAAAATGCTCTTATCTCTCCTTGGAAGCAGTTTAATTTAACTTAACAATACCTTGTCAAAATAACTTCAGAGAAGGACCCTAGCATTATTAACTATCTGGAGGTGGAATGGATACATCACCTGAGGACCAGTGAGTGACACGTGCTTGCACAACAGTGTTGGACCTTTCACTGTGCTGGTGCTCTGACATGGGGATCAGACAAAAAACTATCAGGATCAGTTTTCAGAAAACTAGAGACAGGTGGATCTGTGTGAATTCAAGGCCAGCCTGGTTTACATAGTGAGTACCAAGACAGCCAAAGCTACGTAGTGAGACCTTGTCCCTACAAAGTAATGTGGTCCTCTCAATGATGTTTTCTTCATTTTACCGGCACACCTACAGGTTTCTTACCCTCTTCTTTTAGTCTTTAAAACAAAAACTCACTTCTAAGGCAAAGTGTGAGGTAGCCCCTTCTACTGCTAAATTATATAGAAGACAATTTTAATTGTGTTGTCCTGTAGCCAGAGCAAGGGTACCATTTGCTAAAAGTAATGGAGAAACTCAGGCACTTTGAGGACTCCTCAGAATACCTTATTTCCTTTGGAGGTGAACTGTAAAAGAGAAAGCATCAACTGAGGCCTGTTAGAAATCAGTAACCCTGGCATGCATGCTGCTTAGGTTTCCTCGCCTGTGAAATGGAGAAAATGACTTTAGAATATAAGCTTATGCTGAAATAAGAAAACCACCTAGTTCAGAGATCAGTTTCCTCCCTCTTGTTGCTATGGCTACATGGAATGCCCTATTTCCATTACGAAAGATGTCTGAGAGGTAGCTACATGTATACATTCAGTCCATACACACTAGGGCATGTGTGTGGTCTTTCTGGGTGCTGTTATGAACTAAAAATCAGGTTCATAACTACCAACCACCCATCCCTTCCCGAAAACTAATAAATATTGCAGAACTTCAAGAATGACCCAACATATTACCAAGTGGTCCTTCTGAGTGATGCATAGTTGTTGTACCAGGATTACTAATTTCTAATAGGCCTCTGCTGTCGCTTCCCTCGACACTAGTTATCCTCTTCAGGGAGAAGGCAGGAGAGATTCACCTTGATTCACCCCTTTGTCAAACAGATGTGGAAAATTCTTTAAGCACGGCTACTTTTCCATTTTGTCTACACACTGAAATCATCTGAGGAACTTTCAAAACTTTAAACGCCCAAGTTACACCCCAACCATGCACATCATAATATCTAAGGGGTGGGTGGGGCCAGTCACCTATACTTTAAAAAGTGTCCAGTATGGTCCAAGATGAAGCCAAGGTTGATACCTGCTATGCTGGATCGCCCCTCTTGATTTCGAGTGACTTCTGCCATAAGTGAAATCAGAAAAGCCAACCTGGAGCAAGTCAGAACCACAGCCATGCTCAGAAGGTACAGTGGGATTCCAAACACGGGGACAGCACAGGTGCTGGGCTGAGATCCACCAAGGGTTACCCCGAGCCTCACTGGAGGACCATGCTTTCAAACAGCTTGCTCTTCCAGCAAAAATAAGTTGGCTAATTTTAAAGGTACCATTGTCTGTATTTGTCTCTACTCATTAGAATTTTCTTCAAAAAAAAAAGGCAAATCTCTTGAGAAGGACAGAGAATGTGTGCACCCCGGCCCAACACAAAACTACAGAGGAGCTCTAATCCCCCTGGCTGCCTAGAAAGCACCTGCTCTGTTCTAGGCGGGGAGGCGCCCAGCCCACAGTCACTGCACCTACCAAGCCTTGCCCGCCCCTCCTACCTTCCAGCAGCTCCTCCAAGCTGGTGACCTTCCGACTGCCATCTGTGGTGTAGATTGTGCGCGGACGCCCTGAGGCAGGTTCACATTGTCAGACAGCGAGCAAGTCAGCTATGAGGAGCGCATCAAAGGAACGGAAGCAATCCTTGGAGATGGCAAAGACCATGCCTTTGAAGTAGCGGTCCCCATTCCGGTAGAAGCGTGCCTTCTTGGCCTTCTTCTCCGAGCTTAAGGCCTGCTAAGTCCGCGTGCGGTAGAAGCTGCAGTGTGCACTGTGTGCCGGGCTGGGGATGAGCCCATTGCCCTTGGGGCCAGAGATGATGCTGCCCTCTGAGGAGCTGGGAGCCCCTATCCGCAACCCTGGCTGCGGCCTTTTGTCCTGTTCTTCAAAATGCTCCAGCTCAATGCTCCTGGTGCTGGCCGTCGCGTCTACTCAGAGATAGCTCTCCACAAATAAATAAATTAATGAAGGAACGTCCCCACAACCCCAGCCGCAGCGCGCCGTGATCTGGGCGCTCCGGCCTTAAAGCATTGGGACACCTGGCTGGAGCACGTGGGCCATGCTCGCAGGTGGGCCCGCTCAGCCAGCTAAGCCTTCGTGGCTTGTAGCTGCCCAGCTCATTGTCCCAGGCACCCTATCCGTCACCACCGCCAGCTGGGGAGCCCCACGCCCCCCAAGCGCCTCTTTTGCCTGGCTACGCCTCACAAATAGCGCGTGGGCAGCGGGCCAGGAACCACTAAGTTGAACGGGCCCGAGGCTTGCCCTGGTTCGCGTCCAGCCCGTGCTCACTCTCCAGCGCGCCAAAATGGAGGAAGGAAGCGGAGGGGGTGGGGTGGAGCGCGAGCGTGGGCGAAGCTGGAGTTGTAAGTTGCCCATCCCAGGTGCTAGGAATAGAACTTCAGCCTTGCAAGAGCAGTTGAGCTCCCAACCCCTGAGCCTTCTCTTCAATTTCTAGATCCTTAATTCTAAATATTAAGGCAACTGTTCGAAATTGTGTGAAATATAAATGTGTATGCTTTTCCCATTTGTCTCCTAAAAGTATCATGGTGCAATGAACTTCTCGACCAGCGAGAAAGAACAACCACCACACGAGGATTCTTCTCAGATCATGCTTTAATGGAGTGCCCTTGGTTGAGGGAGAGCAGGAAGCGAGGGGGGCCGAGAGCACTAAAGCAGCTGCTTATATAGGGAGTAGGCACATGGGTCACCCTGTGATTGGCTGCCACCATCAGCTGACACTAGACTGCATCAGGATAGGCCCAAGGACTCTAAACCACCGCGCATGCGGGAAGCGGGGACACACAGCTCCCAAAGGCATAGCCAAATATGGAGTTGTTTATTTCCAACAAGACAGGATGTCGGCGCCATCTAATGGCGATCCTGTCCGGCTCCCTGCATCATGGTTACAGGTCTGTGCCACCATGCTTGGCTTAGTTGGCTTCAATTTCATTTAATCAGTCATCATAATGATGGGATGAGTAAGATGAGCAGTTACACTTAATTATATTAAAGCTCCACCAATCTCCGTGAGCCTGGGTTTCAACCATCTGTAGAATAAAAATAGTAATGTAATCCCTTGATGAATTAGATATAAAGATAAAGAAAAACAATTTTTTTTTTTGGATTTTCGAGACAGGGTTTCTCCGTAGCTTTTGGTTCCTGTCCTGGAACTAGGTCTTGTAGACCAGGCTGGCCTAGAACTCACAGAGATCCTCCTGCCTCTGCCTCCTGAATGCTGGGATTAAAGGCGTGTGCCACCACCGCCTGGCTAAGAAAAACAATATTGCTCATAGTTGGAAGAGAGTGGACTTTGAGACAGGAAGGATGAATTTGATGAAACTCTTTTCTGTTACTGGAGTTAGGACCAGATCCTATGTCTTTGCTACCCCAAAAAGTCAGGCTCAGTCACTCACTATTATTAAATCAATGAAAAGAACCAAATTAAATTAGTATATTACCATTAGTGGTGGTACATATCTTTAATCCTAACACTTGGGAGGCAGAGGCATATGGATCTCTGTAAATTCAAGGCCAGCCTGGACTACAGAGCTAGTTCCATGACAGCCAAGGCTACATGAAAAAAACAAAACAAAACAAAAAAAAACAAGTACCCATCTATACATCTGTGCATCTGTGATGTGCCCATCTATAATTCAGATACACTGGAAACAAGGTGGGCAAATCTCTCTGATGTCTAGAAGGGCCTAGTCTATATAGTGAGTTCTAGGCCACCCAGAGTTTCATAGAGAGAGTATTCTTTAAAATAAGAAGAAAACAATAGAAAAAAGGAGCACATCATTAATAACAAATTGTAAACAGTAATTTTTTTCATTGTGACTAATTTAGAACAGTGGTGAAGATATAAGGCAATTAATTTATCCTTGGGGTCCTAACAGGTTTAGATAAATGGCAAGACATATGCACAGCTATGTAATATAACTAAGTCCTATAATTAATGTTTCCCCATCTCTAAAACCCCCACCAACTTCAGCTCCTGTCTCTTCTCCAAGGAGGTCAGAAAAGGAGAAAATGTTTCTTCAATACAGATAGTCTCATCAGCAGTCAGTCTTTTTCCAGAAAGAAATTATCAAGGAAATAATAATTTCATAGTATCCACTATTTCACGAGATGTTAGCCAAAGGGAGAGATATAAATGTCTATTAGAATATCCTTATTCATGCCAGGAAGCAGGTACCAGGGATTGATGTGTTGGAGACAGAAGAGCTTTAAGGTTCCAGTGGGGGCCACAAAGTGGAGGATATAGGGTACTGTCATTGACAAGCTACATGAATTGATGAAAAAATGGAAGACATAGTTGGGAATGATCCATCACAGTTGAATGGATAGAATACAGTTCATGCCAAGTGGTCCTCAGGTACACCCCAAGCACTGCTTTTGGGCATTTGAACTTCTGGCTTTCACACCCAAACCTAACAATTCTTCCAAACTCCACAGCTCTTTGTAAATTCCTGATTGTCTTAGCCTTAGAGTGACTTAAGTTCAAGTCTCAGGCTCTCCTCACAACCTGGATGTCATATAGAGTGGCCACCATTCAGGGCACCTTACTGGAAGTTTTGCAGGTGTCAGGGAAATAGAATATAAAATCATTCAAACAAGTCAGACTTCATGCCTGCAAGTTACTTTTCTTTCCTTACAAGAGGTCTAAATTTAATCAGGGGTACATTTGACATGTGAGATTGTGGTCTCCAATTGATGGTTATTTACCTTATTGAAGATAAACTCACTCTTATAGCTCTGATTAAATAGTCAACCATCTTTTAAAGATTTTTATTGTCAGTTTCTCTTGTGATCATTCATTGTACTTTTTCCTCATTTTGTGGAGATTTTGGCTTGGAAAATTCTTCAAGTACCAAGTCTAAGTTAGTTTCTGATGGGTCATCAAGGCTGAGGTAAAAATGAACCCAGATCAGCCAGTCACACCTTACTGCTTTTAATGACATGTTCATGGAACTGAATAGAAGGCTCAGCACTTAAAACATTGGCTGTTCACCCACAGGGCCTGACTTTTGATTCCCAGCACCCAAAAGACAGCTCACAACTGTCTTTACCTCCAGTCACAGGGGATCAGATAGCATCTTCTGATTACTACTGGTTACGGGCATGCCATTGGTATACTCATTGGCAAAACTTTTACAAATTAAATTTTATTCCTTTCTAAGATTATAGACACATGAATAAAACCCCTTTTAACAATACGTAATCATATACATATCTGTCTTTCCATCATGTGCATATCTGGTTCCCTAGGAGGCCAGAAGAATGCAACAGATCTCCAGAACTGGGAAATACAAGTAGCTCTGAAGAATCAGATATAGGTACCAGGAATTAAACTTTGGTATCCAATAGGAGCAGCACTACTGACCCAACTCTCCAGGTCATAATAATGCTGAGGATGAAGATGAGCTACTATTCCTTCTGTCTTCTATCACTTGAAGGTGAGGAAAATCCCCTCTTGATGGTTGTCAAATAATTCAATGGATTCCTATACCTCTCCATATTGCTACTCAGATTAATTGTCAACACAATTCTCTTGATGTGTTAAGATAATAAAAGCTTTTGTTGAAACCAGTCTGAGTCCAGCCAGATTATATTAGGAAAAGTTCCAAAATTTGAGATAAGATTGTATTTTTAGAATTTTTGACACAGGGTATGTCCACAAAGCCATAGCTGCCATGGAATTCGCTATGGGCACCAAGATGGCCACAGACTCCGAGATTGGCCTAACACAGTCCTGCAAGTGCTGGGGTTATAGCCAGTTAAGTCCATTTGAGGTATGTGTTTTTAAATTACCTATCATTAAATCAGAGAATGAAAGGATAAAATATGATTTAAAAGGGACCATTATTGTTCTGATGAACAGTAATAGTTCTTGAAATTCCATAATTTAAATATGCAACCATTTAATATTGCTCAAAAATTGTTTTTTTTGCTTTATTAACTTTATCCATTTCAAACTGTTTGAACTGTGTTTGTGTGTATAGATCTGTGCCACAATGTGTATGTAGCACTGAGAGGACAACTCACAGGTGTCTATTATTTTCTTCCCCTATGTGAGTTTTAGTGATGAAACTTAGGGATTCATTTGACTACAATTGACCTCAATTGAATTAATTCATTTATTCTTCAAATTATACTGTGTTCCTCTAACCTTGTATGAAATTAAGTTTACAATCTGAAAAGAAGACAATAGTTTACTATTATAATATTCCTAATAATCTTATTTGAGCACCAGTGAGATGGTTCCATGGGAAAGGTTTGTGGTGTGCAAGGATGGAAAACTGACCTTGATCATCATATTAAGAGGACCAAAAGCAGAAACCGCTAAGTTGTCTTCTGGTCTCCACATAGCTGCATTGGTCCTACAAACCCATAATCACATTATATAAACACCATGAATCTTTGTTACAAAATAAATCTTAGTGCCATTACATTATCTGGCATCTCCGGATAATTTCCTTAGAAGGCAATTCTTCAAGATAAAATGCCAAATGCTTAACTAATGGGGATGGGGGAAGCATGGAACATCAATATATATGTATATAAATACATACACTAATATTTAAAACGCACATATATTTAAAACATCAAGCTATGGTATGAGATACACAGTTGAATGTTGATTATCCTATTTTATTACATCTCTACCAGATAAATGAAAATACGGTTTTAAATACACAGATGAGATTATTAATGTTTCTTATACTCCCTTCTATTAAGCTTTTTAACATTAACATTGTTAAATTGTGATGACAAAACAGCAAATGTTGGGAGCAAATAATTTACCTTTAGACTTGTACTCAGAAGGTAGACACACAAGGATCATGAGTTCAAAGGTATCCCTGAATCATTACTAACATCTAAGCAAAACTGAATAACAAACAAGAAAATTTCAAGGGAATTTAAAAATTTGTGGAAATATGAAAAACAAAACCAGGAGCAGCAACCCACCACTACTTCATAGACACTCTTACTTGAAAAGTATGATCACACACTGCCTGATATTTAAATAAACAATGGACCACTTAGATAATGGGGTTACCATTCTATGCACTGTAGTAGAAAAATACCTATCACTAAATAAAAACACAATAGATTAACAAGAGTCACAAAAGAAATATAAGGACAACAAAATAAACTTCACTAAATGGATTTTTCACACATGTAGCACACTTAAGTCTCTACTTCACATGTTTTAAAATAGAAACCACAATGAAGTGATCTCTACCATCAGTCTTCAGTGAGCATGGTAAATAATTTACTTCCTTCAAGGCTATGATAAAAAATAAAATGAAATATTATTTTCTTTTCTTGAAGCTGAAGACAACTATGATGTCTAAAATCTTTACAAAATCATTTTCAGGAATAGAGTTTTCTTCTGTGTGAGTTTATCCATATTTCCTGACTTTGAATTGATACAAATAGGCTTTAAAATATTTGAACCACTAGAAACATGGCTGGACAGTTAAGAAATGTTCACTCCCAGGACCAAGGTCTGATTTTTGACAACTTTCTGTAATCTGCTAGAAATCCCTAAGGTCTAACATTATCAGAAACCAGCATGCACATTCACATAACAAAACAAAAACATACTGATACCACATAATCACAATTAAAACAACTCTTTAAACATATTTTCACTCATGAAAGTTTTTCTCTTGTAAGAATTCATTCCTATAATACAGGTGTTAAGGTACCTAATGGCTTACAGAGTTTTTCTTCACCATGAAGCAATAAGGTAAGCTTGAAATCTGAGAAATCAATCCTTCTAAGTTGATGGGATCATTTGGGAAGACCTATAAAATGCTGTCCTGCTGGAGGAAATAAGTCACTGGGGGTAGGCTTTTCTAGTTTATACCCTCTGCTTCATGCTGTAGGTTAAGGATTTGAGTTCTTATCTTCCTGTTTTAGCTGTCATGTTAGACATTTGTAGCCATAACACTTTCTTTTTATGAGAAAGTATTTCTCTGTAGCTTTGAAGTCTTTCCTAGAACTAGCTCTTGTAGGCAAGGTTGGCCTCAAACTCACAGGGACCCACCTGCCTCTGTCTCCTGAGTGTGGGATTAAAAGTATGCACCACCACTGTCCAGCTGCCATGTCACTTTCATGGTGATCCTGTATGCCGCTGGAGCCAAAGGCCAAATTAATTTTTATAAGTTGACCTAGATATTATAGCACAACAACAGGAAAGGAACTAATATAAATCAATATTACACCTGAATTTACACCTGAATCAGTGATTCAATTTAATTGAAGAGAAACGTAAAATCTAAAAGGGTTGCATTATTGTTTAAATTCATAGTGCAAGTGTTACAGCTCTGGAGGGAAAGTTATCCTTTACTGTCAGAAGTCAGGCTATACCTACAACTCTGAAAGGAAGGTAGTCAGGATATCTACAGCTGTGTGGAGGAAGATACCCTGATTTGATGTGGGATTCCCCTCTGTGTGCTGTGATTACCATTAATGAATAAAGAAACTGCCTTGGCCTATTGACAGGGCAGAACTTATGTAGGCGGAAAAAACTGAACTGAATGCCGGGAGGAAGAAGGGCAGAATAAGAGAGACACCATGGAGCTGCTGCAAACAAATGCTGGAAACGTTGCCCAATAAGTCACAGCCATGTGGCCATACACAGATTAATAGAAATGGGTTACATTAATATGTAAGAGATAAATATAGAGATTAGGTAGAGTAAAAGAGATGCAATGTAGTTATTAAAGCAGAAAGATGTCAGAACAGAATCTTACTGATAAGCCACAGCCTTGTGATGAGATTAATAGAAATGGGTTAAGTTAATAAGAATCTTGAGCTAACAGGACAAAAAGTGTTATAATTAATATATTTTCTGTGTGACTATTTGGGTCTGGATGGCTCAGGAAACTGCCTGAGCAGTGTCCAAATACAATCCTGGATATCTACAGCTGATAGGAAAGCTGCCCTGACTGTTATTAAGTCAGGCTATACCCGAAACCATGGAGAAAAGATATATGGAATACTTGTAGCTCTGAAGAGAAAGGTAGCCTCACTGTCATGTCAAGACATACCTACAGCTGTGAAGGGAAAGTATACTGGATATCTACAACTATGAGGAGAAAGGAATTCTAACTATTGCAAGTCTGGCTATAACTGAAGCTGTGGAGGGAAGGTAGCCTGATACCTAGGGCACTGAAGAAAAAGGTACCCTGATTGTTAGAAGTCAGGCCATATTTTCATCTGTTGGTAGACAGCAGACATCTCAGCTGATTCTATAATTTGACTTTTATGAATATTCAAGTATTACATGCAGCATGTACAAGCAGATGTCTGAAATTTTCTGACTTAGACATCTTTGGGTATATACCCAAGAGTGTTAGAGCTAGATCATATAGCATTTCTTGTTCTTTTTATATGTTTTAAATTACAGGCTGATTTCCACAGTGGCTTCAACAATCCACACCCACAATAACAGTGTGTAAGGCTTACTTCTTTCTTTCACACTCATCAGCATTTTTTATTTTCTTTATGCTAATTCTTCTGACTGTATTAAATAAAATATAAATGAAAGTTTTGACTTTCATTTCCCTGATAGCCAAGGTTAGTCAACATTTTTTGTCATATATTATTGCCCATTTTCATCATTCTCTTTTGAAATGTCTGCTCAATTAATTTGACTATTTATTGATTTGGTATTTGATGTGTGTGTGTGTGTGAACATTTTTGAGTTCTTTGTATATTCTGAATATCAGTACCTTGTCTATTTATATCTGAAAATATCTTTCCTTTTCTGTAGGCAGTTTCTGTACTTGGATAATTGTTTCTTTGCTATGTAGAAACTTTAAAGTTTCATTCAGTCTTGTCTGTCAGTTTTGGGGATTATTTCCTTTTCTATTAGAATTTTTAGAAAGTCACCACTTGTGCCTATATCTTTTTTTTTGTTGTTGTTGTTTTGTTTTTCGAGACAGGGTTTCTCTGTGGTTTTGGAGCCTGTCCTGTGACTATATCTTGAAGTGTTTTTTCTCTAGTAATTCAATACTAAGATCTTACCCCAAGTTCCTTAACTTATTTTAAGTTGGTTTTTTGTAGGATGAGAGATACACATCTAACTTATTATATTTGTAGATATACAACAAGTACTACAAACATGGACATGGGGGTTCTGCCTATATCCCAGTACTATGGATTTGAAGACAAGAGAATCAGAAGACTTAGGTCATTTGTCGCTACAGAGTGAGCTGGAGGCTACATGACACACTGTCTCAAAAAAAAATCAACGAATGGATTAATTTATTCAACTACACAAAGATAAAAGCCTTTAATTGAGTGATGGGGCTAGAAAATGCTCTAGCATATTTATTTTAAAAGCAATAACAACAATAAGAAGACAAAGAAATCCTTTATTTTCTCATTTACTCAAAACATTTTAATGCATTTGCTCATCCTTTACATCTCCCATCCCTGGGGAGTGTCTCACTACCTCTCTTAAGATCTTTCCTTTTAGAAAGTGAATCTCCACACACAGGTAGTCTCTCATGAAGTTTTTAGTCACAGAAACCCTGTTACCTGCCAGAACTCCTCATAATGTGTACTTTGAACACAGCTGTCAAGCTTCAGGCTGAGGCCATCTGTTAGTTTTGAAGTCCAGATTTCAGTTTGTTGGTGAGGAGACTCATCACTGTCCTGTTGTTGGCAGCAGCTACTATAACAATCTTCTTGGAATTTAGAAATATGTGCAAGTCTTTTGTGTTTAATTACCTTTAGGTCTGTTCTCCTCTGGCATGCTCCATTTATTTCACAGGCTGCTGACTTCTGGTGAGTCTCTGACTCCTGGTTACTGAGCAGCACAGGATCATCTGTGGATAAATCCTTATAGGTTCATAGGGCTCCCTGGTAGATAAATAGATCACTCAGTTGAATGAGGATATTTGACAGAAACTTAAAATTTCCAACAACACTTAACTTCAATTGTAATTGTGGTTTTACAAGATTTCAAAAAAAATACTGTCAAAAGTACCTTGTTTTGATGAGGGTAATCAAAAAAACAAGTGAGTACCTTGTTTTGATGAGGGTAATCAAAAGCAGTTATTTTTGAAAAAGTATCTATTGCAATGTGATGCTAAGAGAACAAAGCGCAAACCATTGCTCTTTCTTTGGTGGAACATATGATCAGGTCTACAAAAGCTTCCTTTATTCTCTGCATACCATTTTATAGACCAATACTGAGATATTGAGCATAAATCAAGAAGTTTTTTTCATTGCTCATCTACACAAATTTTATGCAATCCTTCACTAAGAAGTAGTAGACTTTTTGTGCTCCCAATGTGGAAAAGAATGGGACTGGGGTCTAACTTTAAATGTACACATGAAACTGTGCAAGAAATTGCGTTTGTTGTTCTGGCTCTGATGCTTTCTGATATTCCAAAGTTTTGCTTATTTTCTCTCCTAATACCCCAAAAAGATGTTTACATACTGGTAATGAAGTTTGGTAGTTGAATACTGGCTTAGCATGATCAAAGTTCTGAATCTTACTCTTAGCAGATAACAAATTCCCAAACTTAGTAAAAAACAATCCATTCATTCATTTGCTCATTCATGTTATCTATTTGTCTATTTATCAATAATTCATCTATCTATCTAAACACATACACATAGGGGGAGGGGGAGAAGGGGTGGCAAACACTTTGTCACTGATCTGCAAACCCTGGCTCTTTAAATGAGAGAATTTAAACATAAACAAGGTAGGTTCAGAATCTACAGAGTTAAACATAACACCTTAGAACAAACAGTTGTCTCTCATCAATAAAATGCAAATATATAGGAGGAAGAAAAGAGAAAGATTTAGCAGCAAGGCTGTGAGTAACTTAAAGATGTATCATATTATTTGGTCAGCCCCAAAGGGACCAGAGAGCTTGGATTGAGTCTTGGTGTAAAACAATAATCTGTATCTTTGGTAACGTTTTCTATACACAAATGTCATTTAGAAACCTTGAGGAAAGAAAAGGATGACTCATTTCAATCATAAATACATTTTGTTCTCTCCTCCTAAATGGCATTGTTCCACTTTTGATTTAGCAATAAGTTCAACTTATATGTTTCCTTAGACTGGAACAGTACAGAGATCAAGGTGATAAAATCTTGTCCTCATCTATATATGGACATATAACAATGTGTATATACACATATAAAAGTTTATTTGTTCTAAGGCATATCACCAAATACCATCTTATGTGCATTTCCTTTTCTGAACAGTCTGAGAAACAGCTTGTGAAGTTAACAATTTTGTAAAAGTGGCTCTAGAATATGCCCATCTAGTGGTAATAATTAAAATAACAAGGCATGAATCATGGTAGAATGAATAGCACCTCTAATGCTAAACGGACAACATTATCATTGCTTTTAGTAGAACCCCTTTCAAGAGTCAATTAGCTGCCTGAGGGACTGAGTCAGAATTTGTTTTCACATTTGAATGTCTCCACCATCTGCTCTGTTTTCATTTAGACTAGTTGTTCCTAGTAAGTGTGTCCTAAATCACGAACCATTAAATGGGCTAATAGACTAACACAATGACGCTAATAGGCTTTCATTCATGAGTGAGCACATTTATATGTGCATGCATAACTCAAGCAAGTTTTGTGAACTTTTGTGCTTGCACTTTTATTCGTTGTTTTAGCAAAAATTTAAATATGGCCGGGCGGTGGTAGTGCACGCCTTTAATCCCAGCACTTGGGAGGCAGAGGCAGGAGGATCTCTGTAAATTCGAGACCAGCCTGGTCTACAAGAGCTAGTTCCAGGACAGGCTCCAAAACCACAGAGAAACCCTGTCTCGGAAAAACAAAAAAAAATTAAATATGAATAAGAAAAATAATAAAATATACAACTGTATGTAAAAACAGTGAGACCACCAACCATTAGTATTTTATGACATTTGCTTTATTTGTATGTAGATGTTTGTAAAATTTTTAGGAACTTTTGAAGCAGTAACTTGCAGATATCATTAAACTTAATCCCCAAACCACTGAGTGACATCTGATTAGAATAAGAATACTGTAGGAGGAAAGCCCTCTTGCTCATCCAGGCTGCCTAGCTAGCTTAGCCCAGAAATAACCGCACAGAGACTGTATTAATTAAAACACTGCTTGGCCCATTAGCTCCAGCTTCTTATTGGCTAAGTCTTACATCTTAATTTAACCCATTTCTATTAATCTGTGTATTGTCATGTGTTAGTGGCTTACTGACAAAGCATGTCTCTCTGGTGGTGGATCCATGGCATCTTTCTGACTCCACCCTTCTTTCTTTCAGCATTCAGTTCCATCTTCCCACCTACCTAAGTTGTGTCCTATCAACAGGCCAAGGCAGTTTCTTTATTCATTAACTAATAAAAGCAACACACAGACAGATGAACCTCCCCCAACACAGTACTGCCATAAATAGCCACATTATTATTATTTTTACTGTATACAAGTTTCTTTTCTGTTACTCTAGTATTCTTGCTGGTAGCCATGTTAGAGGAGCAGTGAATGGCAGTTGATTTTAGGGTGTCAGCCTACCAGCAGGTGAATCTCTGATTGATGAATCTTGGACAAGAAACTGAGACCACAGATTCCAGAATGCCTTTTGCTTCTGATATGGCTTCACATATTTGCTGCTACCATCTTTCTCTTGTATCTGGCATGGTATGAATGGGTATGAAGAGATTTCCACTACTTTTAATAAAGTATGTTTATCTCATGGAAACATCTTGTTCTACGGGCATCTTTTCCTGTGGATTATTATGAAGATGATTTCTTCCTAAAGATATACTGTCTAATTGATGACAATAATAATGTTAGTTTAAATCGAGGAAGAGTCACATAGCTAGAACACATGAGTTTCTATTGAGGAACTATATAGATAGACTGTAGATGCTATCTATGCTCAAGCTTTTACTTATGGAATACTTGAGTCCTTTAGTGTTTCATAAACTTTTATTCTGGACAAAGACTGACAGATAACAGGTATCTCTAGACTAGATATTACAATTGCAGAAACAGAAACTCTATTTTTCCTCAACTCTTCAAAGACCCCAGAAAGATATAATATTATCTAAATAAACAGAAAGTGCATTGTAAGCAACTTCCAAAGTTCTAAGAATGACAGAGACATCTCGTTGCCTGGACTGCTACCTAAAGTTCTTTTGTAATGTTGGGGCACCCATCTTCAGCCTACAGGCCCATAGTATCCAGAAGACTTTTCTATGAAGCAGGAAATTTGAAGATCTGTTCTGCCTTGTACTGGCAAATTTCATCAGTTGTTTTCTTCTGTGTCTTTTAGAATGTCTGGCAGTTTCTTCTGTGAAAAAGGAAACCCGAAGGACAATCCAGTCTTTTGGAAAGTTAAGCAGTCACTTTTCTGTAGGTTCTGCATATCCAGTTCATACAGCATACTGTAAAGCAGTCAAGGCAAGAGCAGTTTCTTGCCCAAATGGCCTGCCTTGCCACATTGAAGGCAAATTGTATAATGAATTCCTTCAATGCTCACCAACCTCTCTGAAGTAATTAGTGCTGAGAAGCAGACATATCTCATTGTTTAGAGAAGTCTAAGTTCTTAAAATATTTTAAATGCCATATGCTGCAAGTCTTGAAGTCTTGAAGGTTATCTGTCTAACTGAAATATATCTCGGTGTATCTAGAATAGTTAACTAACCTGACTATAGGTTTGACTATTATAAATTACTATTTATTGCTCTGTAATTTTTAATTGTATATCACATTTTAAATGAGCTGCACAAACACAATACTTTAAACAAGAATAGAAGTACATATATACTGTGTAACAAAAATCTACCTTAAATTTATATCAATAAAAAGTTCATACCAATGTATATATTCATATCTGTATCATATCCTCCTTATTTTTATTTTTTTTTTAGAAATTGACTGTGACCATTGAACCATTTATAATCAATCCTGTTTAAATAAAAAACCATTTTTTGAAATTTGGATGTATTTTTTTCTTCAAAGTGCTGTTTGTTGGGCAAAGTATTTTTAAGGTTCACAGAGACCTTTCAGGGTGGATCTTGTTTGAGCAAATCACATTAGCCTGGAAGGAAGCCACAGGTTCTCATCTTCTGTGGAAATAAAAGCGGAACCTGTTTTGCAAAGTTACATATCCTTACGCTAAAATTTATGAAGATATCATTAAAATATATATGTTGATTTAGCTTAGCAGCATCTACAATGTAGTTCATTCACAGTCCAAAAATTAAAAGAAAACATAGCAGTATACATAATCCAGAGTCTCTGTATATTTTTTATATTTATGTGGCTTTTTCTCTATTAACTTTAATATTTATTTTATTATCTTTACTCCCTTAATCTATGACTGTCTGTACTCTTTTATATTACTTTTACTGTTCTATAACTACTCTCTTTTTCCTCTCTCTCCCAAGCCTACATACATTTTTAAACAAACTATGTCTTGTTTAGAAGTCTTTTATAACCAAATCCGTCTTACTGTGAATCTGAAATCCTTTTCTAACAAGGAGCACCTGGTTTTTCTTGAATGCTAAACGGGAGTTGCTAGGACCAATTCCACAGTCCCACCTGTTGTCTCTGCCTTATACAACATGGCAGAGGTATGTTCACTACCTCTGAGAGCCATACTTCCCACCATAGCTCCAGGGATGCAGTGGGTCTATGTCAAAATTAAGCAACTAATGGCATGCTGCTCACAAATCACATTTAAGTGCAAGACTTCCAAAAGAGTCAGAGATGTTTGTGCTGCCAGCACCAGCATGAACCAGGAAACCTCTTAAAGAAGTCATGCAGTTTTGCTATTAAAGTTGACAGGAAGACCTCTCTTAAAGCAACCATGCCTCTGCTTGCCTCTAGCAAGTAGAGCCTCCCCGAGAAAATGTTACTACCAAGAAACTATGATTAATTATGTTCTTTTGTTTCTAGAATTCCCTTCTACTTCTCAGAATTTATTTTATTTATTTATTTATTTATTTGGCTTTGTGTTCTTTTTTTTAATTAATTAATTTATTTTTTCATTGAGAAAAGAAAGAAAAAAAAACAAGTTTCCACCTCCTCCCAGCCTCCCATTTCCCTCCCCCTCCTCCCACCCTTCTCCCCCTCCTCCCACCGTTCTCCCCCTCCTCCCACCCTTCTCCCCCTCCTCCCACTCCTCTCTCCCTCCCTCTCCAGTCCAAAGAGCAGTCAGGGTTCTCTGCCCTGTGGCAAGTCCTAGTTCCTACCCCCTCTGTCCATATGTAGGAAGGTGAACATCCAAACTGGCTAGGCTCCCACAAAGCCAGCACATTGCATAGGATCAAAACCCCGTGCCATTGTCCTTGGCTTCTCATCAGCCCTCATTGTTCGCCATGTTCAGAGAGTCCAGTTTTAACCCATGCTTTTTCAGTCACAGTCCAGCTGGCCTTGGTGAGCTCCCAGTAGATCAGCTCCACTGTCTCAGTGGGTGGGTGCACCCCTCGTGGTCACGACTTCTTTGCTCATGTTCTCCCTCCTTCTGCTCCTCATTGGGACTTTGGGAGCTCAGTCCAGTGCTCCAGTGTGGGTCTCTGTCTCTATCTCCATCCATCACCAGATGAAGGTTCTATGATGATATGCAAGATATT
This sequence comes from Microtus pennsylvanicus, assembly GCF_037038515.1. Lineage (NCBI taxonomy): Eukaryota > Metazoa > Chordata > Mammalia > Rodentia > Cricetidae > Microtus > Microtus pennsylvanicus. Next base: position 73,119,114 of record NC_134593.1, on the reverse strand, counting down.
CGTCAGTATTGCTATAGGCTAGGGTCATTTCAGGTTCCCTATCCTCAGCTGCCCAAGGAACTAACTGGGGACATCGCCTTGGGCTCCTGGGAGCCACTCTAGGTTCAAGTCTCTTGCTAACCCTAAGGTGGCTCCCTTAACTAAGAATTGTGCTTCCGTGCTCCCTTATCCAACCTTCCTTTATTCCAATCCTCCTTTTTCCCCCAAGTTCCCCCATCCTCCTCTTCTCCCTTTTCTCTCCCCATCTCCCCTTACCCCCATCCCACCCCACCCCAAGATCCCAATTTTCTCCCCGGCAATTTTGTGTACTTCCCATAGCTAAGAGGGTGACTATATGTTTTTCCTTTGGTTCACCTTCTTACTTAGCTTCTTTAGGATCACCAATTGGAGACTCCGTGACCCTTATTTATGGCTAGAAACCAATTATGAGTGAGTACATCCCATATTCATCTTTTTGGGACTGGGTTACCTCACTCAGAATAGTGTTTTCTATTTCTATCCATTTGCATGCAAAATTCGAGAAGTCATTGTTTTTTACCGCAGCGTAGTACTCTAATGTGTAGATATTCCACACTTTCTTCATCCATTCTTCCATTGAGGGGCATCTAGGTTGTTTCCAGGTTCTGGCTATTACAAATAATACTGCTATGAACATGGTTGAACAAATGCTCTTGTCATATGATAGGGCATCTTTTGGGTATATTCCCAGGAGTGGTATTGCTGGGTCCAGGGGTAGGTTGATCCCGAATTTCCTGAGAAACTGAAACACTGATTTCCACAGTGGTTGCTCAAGATTGCATTCCCACCAGCAATGGATGAGGGTACCCCTTCCTCCACAGCCTCTCCAGCAAAGGCTATCATTGGTTTTTTTGATTTTAGCCATTCTGACAGGTGTAAGTTGATATCTCAAAGTTGTTTTGATTTGCATTTCCCTGATCGCTAAGGAGGTTGAGCATGACCTTAAGTGTCTTTTGGCCATTTGAACTTCCTCTGCTGAGAATTCTCTGTTCAGTTCAGTGCCCCATTTTTTAATTGGGTTAATTAGCATTTTAAAGTCTAGTTTCCTGAGTTCTCTATATATTTTGGAGATCAGACCTTTGTCTGTTGCGGACAGCTAACATCAAAATAAATGGAGAGAAACTCAAAGCCATCCCACTAAACTCAGGAACACGACAAGGCTGTCCACTCTCGCCATACCTCTTAATATAGTGCTTGAAGTTCTAGTAATAGCAATAAGACAACATAAGGGGATCAAGGGGATTCGAATTGGAAAGGAAGAAGTGAAACTTTCGTTATTTGCAGATGATATGATAGTGTACATAAGCGACCCCCAAAACTCCACCATAGAACTTTTACAGCTGATAAACAGCTTTAGTAATGTGGCAGGATACAAGATCAACTCCAAAAAATCAGTCGCCCTCTTATACACAAAGGATATGGAAGCAGAGAGGGAAATCAGAGAAGCTTCACCTTTCATGATAGCCACAAACAGCATAAAATATCTTGGGGTAACTCTAACCAAGGAAGTAAAAGATCTCTTTGACAAGAACTTTAAGGCATTGAAGAAAGTAATTGAGGAGTATACCAGAAAATGGAAGGACCTCCCTTGGAGGATCAACATAGTAAAAATGGCAATTCTACCAAAGGCAATTTATAGATTCAATGCAATCCCCATCAAGGTCCCATCAAAATTCTTCACAGATCTTGAGAGGACAATAATCAACTTTATATGGAAAAACAAAAAACCCAGGATAGCCAAAACAATCCTATACAATAAAGGATTGTCTGGAGGCATTACCATCCCTGACTTCAAACTCTATTACAGAGCTACAGTGATGAAAACAGTGTGGTACTGGCATAAAAACAGAGAAGTCGACCAATGGAATCGTATACGAATTTTAACCCACAAACCTATGAACACCTCATTTTTGATAAAGGAGCCAAAAGTATACAATGGAAGAAAGAAAGCATCTTCAACAAATGGTGCTGGCATAACTGGATGTCAACCTGTAGAACAATGAAAATAGACCCATATCTATCACCATGCACAAAACTCAAGTCCAAATGGATTAAAGACCTCACTATCAGTCAGAACACATTGAACCTAATAGAAGAGAAAGTGGGAAGTACCCTACAACAGATGGGCACAGGAGATCGCTTCCTATGTGTAACCCCAACAGCACAGACATTAAGGGCAACATTGAATAAATGGAACCTACTAAAACTGAGAAGCTTCTGTAAAGCAAAGGACACTGTCACCAAGACAAAAAGGCAACCTACTGACTGGGAGAAGATTTTTTATTTATTTATTTATTTATTTATTTATTTATTTATTAAAGATTTCTGCCTCTTCCCCGCCACCGCCTCCCATTTCCCTCCCCCGATCAAGTCCCCCTCCCTCATCAGCTCGAAGAGCAACCAGGGTTCCCTGCCCTGTGGGAAGTCCAAGGACCACCCACCTCCATCCAGGTCTAGTAAGGTGAGCATCCAAACTGCCTAGGCTCCCACAAAGCCAGTATGTGCAGTAGGATCAAAAAACCCATTGCCATTGTTCTTGAGTTCTCAGTAGTCCTCATTGTCCACTATGTTCAGCAAGTCCGGTTTTATCCCATGCTTTTACTTCTCGGGTTTTATGTGTATATAGTTGACTCAGGTTGTTGCTTCATTTTGAAGTGGAGACAGTGATTTAGTTTCCCAGATATCCAGACACAAATAATCACATAGAAATTATATTTATTACAACACTCCTTGGTCAATTGCTGAGGTATTTTATTAACTAACTCTTACATCTTAACTTAACCCATTTTTATTAATCTATCTATCACCAGGAGGCTGTGGCCTACTGGTAGGTTCTGGCTTCTGTTTCCTTTGGCAGGTACATGGCATCTCTTTGACACCACCTACTTTCTCTATACATCTCTTCAAGTCTGGCTATATTATGCCCTGCCATAGGCCAAAGTAGCTTTATTCATTAACTAATAAAATCAACACATGTAATGTAACATGAGGGTTTGCTTGTTGGGGTTTCTGTCCTACCCAATTACCACAGCCATTTAGCCACAAAGAAAATCACACAGAGGTCTCCATAAGTTATGGAGTTAGGCTTTGTATTAGCTCTTATAACATATCTTAGCCCATTATTTTTAATTTATGTTATCCACATGGCTTGGTACCTTTTTCAGCAGGGTAGGTCACATTGTCCTTCTTCGGTGATTGAGACAGAACTTTAGAAAGAGCTTTCTTCTTTCCAGAATGCTCCTGTTCTCCTTGTTCCACCTCTACTTCCTGTCTGGTTGTCCCACCTATACTTCCTACCAGGCTACTGGCCAATCAGCATTTATTTAAAACATAATTGACAGAATATAGACAATGTCCCACACCACAGTGAGGTTATTTGAACAACTTTGCTTTAGTTCTAAGTATTAATACATTCATATATTCTATAGTGTTACACATGGTGCTAAATATTGGCAATATATAACTTTATAATTCCAGCCCATGAGAACTTTAGTCTACTGATGAAATATATGCCAGTAAATAAATAATAACACATACATTTCTCTGGGGGGCTAACTAAGATTGAATGGGCCTAATGGAAACAAACTGACAGCTTAAAGGAGCTGTTCAAATATACAATGGATTCTGACATATGCTCAATGACAGAGAAGATGAGAATATTTGGTAGAACCAGAGACTGCAACCATGGCCTCACAAATGTTCTGAAGTGGTTGTGAAGGAGACAGGAACTCCTGAAATTCTTAAGAGACTTATGCCTAAGGCTGAGGATTCAAGAGTTTGAGCCTGAGAATGGGATATGTTACTTTTCTTCCCTCCCAGATGGAATGCAAATAGCCACTCTTATCTTTCCAATCAAAATAAGCCATAGCTCTGTTCTAAAGCACTTAATTAGATAGGCAAAACCTACAGTGCCTTGTAAGTGGAAGTTTCTGTACTACCAGCAACTCTCAAATAAGTACACTGAGACTTAATATTATAAACACTCAGTCAATAGCTTAGGCTTGTTACTAGGTAGCTCTTACAGTTTAAGTTAATCCATGTACTTTATTTACACTTTGCCATGTGGAGCTACCTTTATTAGCATGGTAATTCATCTCCTGCCTCCTCTGCATCTTTGTGGTGACTCCTTCCTCCACCATTCTCCTCCTTATCCTTAGTTTGGTTGCCCCACCTTTACTTTTTGCCTGGCTTCTGGCTAATCAGTGATTTATTAAACCAGTTCAAGTAACAAATCTTTACAACGTAGAAAGGATAATTTCACAGCATTTTCCCCTTTTGTCTAATTAAAATAGGCTTTAACTTTAACACAGTTAGATTATATATAACAAAACAGTTAAGTAAGAATTACAGTAACATTATCCAATCTATTAGCATTTAACACAAAGAAAATATTTAATTATTTTTGGTGAATCTAAAATTTTGTATTTAATTTACTTTCTATTATAACTAAGGAAAACTATAATTATAACAACTTAGTCTTCAACTTCATCAAAGACCACAGAAGGATAACAATGTTACCGAATGACAGGGACATCTCACTGTCTTATAGTCACCTAAAGTTTCTCTGTAACATTGGGGATTCCAACTCTGGCCTATAGGCCTAGCATATCTGACAGACTTTCCTGTGAACAGGACATTTTGAAGGACTGTTTTACCTTGTCTTTGAAAAGTTCTGCAGTCACCTTTCTTGTATTCTGCTGGCCAAGTTTCGACAGTAACTGTTGGAAATTGAGACTACGGCATTTTCTTTGCCCACATGGCTAGTTTTTGCCATAAAGAAAACAAACTCCACATTGAGCTTCTTCAATGCCCACCATCCTCTTTGAAGTAATTGTTTCTGCCGGAAGCAGATGTGTTTCCCTTTTTAGAACAGTCTAAGTTCTTAAAACATTTTAAATGCCATTTTCTGTAGGTTTTTGAAGTTTTTGAAGATTTCCTATCTATCTGGACTACATCTCTATATGACCTTGAAAACCTATAGATAACAATTAATTTGCATTTCTAACTACATATTACATTGTAAATGAGGTGTATAAACATAATATCCCAAATAACTTATAAAAATAAGCATACAGTATAATAGAAATTACTTTAAATTTGTATTAGTAAACTAAAATAATATTCATACCAATATAAAATATCCTAAGAGTAATAGTTTTATTGGATTAAAGTAGATTCAATAATCTATCCTTTTATTCTATCATTTCTATATCATATTCTCCCTTTTTTCCTTTAGAAAGAGATCTTTAAATTTAACTATTTTATCTTATTTTTGTCTATGACAAATAATTTGCAACCAAACCTTTTAAACAAAGTCAAGCATCCATAATCCATTTTTGCAGAATGTGGGTATAGTTCTCTGGAATATTTCCTGTTTTTCAGGGTGCTAGTAATCTTTTGTGGACCCTGAGAAAATTTAGGATTGTGGTCCTGTCCTGACTGGAGGGTTTTGTGAGGCTGGATCACCTTAACCTGCAACTTTAAAGATGGTCTGGTTAAAGAGCTCCAAGGAAACTGCAGCAGGGGCATGTTGAGATGCTGGGTCACCAAATCCCACCACAGATTTTTCATGGGATCTTCCTTGACAAAACCTGAAATGAATCCACAGCCTCTCCTTTCCTGTGGAAACAAAAGCATAACCCCTCCCTCAAAGTATCATCTTTTGACTTAAATTTTGAAATCAAGATAATTTTGAAGTATATTGGTTGGTTTAGTCTAGCAGTTTTCATAATCCAAGGTCACCTAGCAGTCAAAAATTTTAAAGACAACACAACAATATACATAATCCAAACTCTTTTTCATTTTTACATTTACATCTTTTCTATCTTTAAGTTACTTATTTACTTTATATCACTTTATTCCCATTTTAACTCCATATTTTTAAGTTAAGACTACACATGTTCTTTCTCTGCTCTTTCCCAAGTTTGCACATATTTTTTCAATCACATTGTGACCTGCTTAGAGGCTCTTGTCTGAAACCTTTTCTGTCTGCATAAGCAAGAATACCTGCTATTTAACTTAAATTATGCTTTGCTGGCACTGGCTCCTCCCACTTAGTTCTCTGAAAGTCTAGTATCACAGAACCTTGTTTACAGCCAGCTCTGGGAGCAATGTTTACTGTTCCAACTCTGGGAAGTGTCTCAGTCCATGCAGACACGGAGTTGGTTACTCATAAATCCTTATAAAATGTTTGGTAGCAAAGCCTCTTCAAGGTCTCTTAGAAGAGCTACCCATTTTTGCTGCTAGCACTGAGCCAGATAGCCATCACTCAAAGGAGCTGTGCCTCTGCTCACAACCAGCATACAGAGACCACCAGAGAAAATGCATTTATCAAAAAACTGTGCTTGACACTGTTCTTGTGTGTCTAGAATTCCCTTTTAAGCACACAAGACCATGATAGAGAAAAAAAATACTCATCAGAAGTTTCTAGAGAAGTTAATCTAGGGACAAGTAAGTGAAGTTTGAAAAATATTAATGACATTTATTTAATATTGTAGTATTAAGAGCGGCAGGGCTGTGTCCCCAACACCCCAGCCGCCTGCTCGGCTAGCTTTTGCCCCGAAATAATTACGCGGACACTGTATTCTTTTAATCACTGCTTGGCCCTTTAGCTCTAGCCCTTACTGGCTAATTCTGATATCCCAATCAACCCATCTCTAATAATCTGTGAGCACCGGTTTTACCGGGAAGATTCTAGCCTAAGTCCATCCTGGGTTGGAGCTGGGGCATGGCGTCTCTCTCTGAGGCATCTGCTGCGGAGAGGATAGCTGTGGAGTCTGAGCTCACTTCCTCTTCCTCCCAGTGTTCTGTTCTGTTTACTCCACCTACCTATGTTCTAACCAATAAAATGGGCCAAGGCAGTTCCTTTATTAGCCAATGACCTTCCTCCATCATAAGATAATGATTATAATTACTGTTTACACAACATGTATTGATTTGTTTCCAACACAACAGCTTGACAAGGGAAAGAATGAGTCTAACTCTACTTCATTCATGGTTTGTCTATGTAAATAGAAAAGAAAGTACAGAAATTTCTAAAACTTTCAAAGTCCAATTTGACATCTGCTTAAACACAGGTGGACACTGGTAGAAGTGGTTTTCTCTCCACTTCCACTGTTTTAACATCTTCTCACAAGCTTAGAAACAGAAGAAAGTAAAGCCCTGGTCTTTTAGGATAATACCACAAAAAAATGATGATAAAAGATGATACCTTAGTATAACCTAAAGTTATGTTAAGAACATCATATGTCAGTGCTCTAAAAGGACCCTAGTTATAATCTCATAAGCATGTATTCCCATGCCTTTCTGAAGTGCATTTGTGAATGGTTTAAGAAAGGCAGCATCCTGGTTAAATTACATATGATACAAAATTTTATGTGTTCCACTTCCACTTCTTATTTTATCAATGCATGTCACTAAAATTCACTGTAAATAGTTTTAAGTGCTGCATAAAATTTTATAATATGAATTTCTCCCCATTGTTTAATCATTTCCACATAGTGAAGCTTTCTCTAAATTTGTCACTGTACAGATGTGTAGCCAATTTTGATCTAAGCTGGAAACTCTTATTCTGATAGCATAAGCATCAATTCCCCATGCTACTTAAGCATCAACTCACCATATTTAAAGTATAAAGTAAACTGAATTTTCTCAGCATAATGACATATAATGACTGTAACTATATTAGTCCTGTATCTCATCATTATTGTAATCATGGAATGGAAACTAAGACTGTTAAAGGTGAAGGTCCTTAATGAAAGAAGCATGCCTAGAACCAAAGCCAGTCTCATTGCTTCCTGTGTGGAGTATTCCTCATTATAACTTCTGTTTGAAGGAACAGTTCTTCTAGTGGTGCAGCTGGGCATTCTGAGTGTCTAAAGGTAACCAACCTATCACTAAGACTCTAAAATGCAGTAGTATTTCTGTTACTATTCAAAGTAAACTAATTACACTCTCCTACAGTTTTTATTTATTTATTTTGGGGTGTGTGTGTGTATGTGTGTGTGCGTGTGTGTGTGTGTGTACATGTTATGGCACAGAGAGGATATTCTGGAGATTAAACCCAGGTTGGCAAGCACCCTGGAAGGTGTTTCTACACTCTGTACCAACCTTCTGGCCCCTTCTTCTTTTTACAATTTTTGAAAGTTTTTCTTTCTTGTATTTCTCTTGCATCTTATTCTTGGCAAATTTGACTTTCAGTGTACACACACACACACATACAACTACATGAAAATCATATGCATGCACTTGAAAATACATACATGTACAAAGGCACACACAAGCAACAAGAGGTGTGAGGATTTTTGACCCTGCTAAAGAGCCAACAGTCTTACAATAAGCAACCAGAAATGAATGTCATACTCTATTATTCTTGTCACTGTTGCTGCCACTGGGTGTCACTGTTGAAGCACAGGTTGATCATTTGCCTGGGGTTGTCTCCTATCCTGATAATTGGGTGTGGGCCTCTGGACCACAACATTTTACCCTATCTCATCACCACACTTCCTACTGGCCTGGAAATCTGATGACTACTTTCTGTTCAGTTCCTCTAGGAGACACTTCTATCTGTATTAGAGTCTCCAACACTTACGACACCTATATACAAGACACATAGGTACTCAAGCTAATTTCAAGTATGCTAACCAGCCCACAGTCTCATACAATACAAATACAATGTTGATCTGAACTTACCTCTGCTTTGTGTCAGTACAGCTTCTCTGGATTTAAGCAAGTAGTGAGGGTGAGGAACATCGTACTAAAGACAGCTTCATTTATTTTGAACTCTCTCAGCCATAACGAATTTCTTTCCCTGTTGGATGTGCAGCAGAGCTGGTTTCCTAATCAAGAAGGGATGGGGGTAAACTTACTCCTTTTCCCCACCCTCTACCAATCCTGGAAAAAGGCTAAAAGTCTTTATGATATTGGGGAGGGGGAAAATCAGTTGTTTTTGTTATGTTGCTTTGCGTTTTTTTAGAGGTGAATTCTTTTTCTTTGTGTTTCAGAAGTTCACAGTCTTCTCTTGGGCAAACATATTTTCTTTTATAGAAAGGGGACTGATGTTTTAGTGGTTGAAAAGAAAAACAACCAACTTTAAAGATATTACCAAATAAGTTTTTATAATTGAAGAAGAACTTGCAGGCTCTGGTACAATACTTCTATGGGCCAATTAAAAGAATTGCTTTCTAACATCTAATTCTAGATGTAAGGGCTAGTTAACAATATGCTTAAACTATTAACCAACAGTATTGCAAATAATATATCTTCTGTGTGGTTATTTTGGGTTTGAACAGCCTCGCACAACAGTTTTCCCCCAACAACTTCTGTCTTAGGATTTCTATTGCTCTGAAGAGTCAACATAATCACAGCAACTCTTATGATGGAAAAACATTTGCTTGGGATGACTTGCCTTTTCAGTCCATCTTCACCATTGTGTGACATGGCAATATATGCAGACATAGTGCTGATTGCATCCTGATGAGAAGGCAACAAGAACTGAACTGTGACACTGGGAGTAACTTGAGCCACCCTGACAATGACACACTGCCTCCAACAAGGCCATACCTACTCTAACAAAACCATACCTTCTATTAGTGCCACTCCCTCTGGAGGCCATTTTCTTTCAACCACTATAATTGGCTAAGTTAACCCTGAACAATGACAACAATTGACATCTCAATATGGATCAGGGAAATCTTTTTTTTTTAAATTTTTTTATAAGGCCTCAACCCTAGATGAAAAGCTATAGGCAATTAATGGCTTTTGAGAAAGAGAAAAATCAGTCTTCTCTATGGATATGCCTATAACCTATTCTCTATAACCTATTCTCTAATAGGTTATCTAAACCCAAGTGATCAGCCCTAAACATGTATACATATAGTCAACACTAAGTGGACTCAGCAGGTTGTATTTATAAATGCCTGTGTATTGATTCTTATATATCTATATACTAATAATAATTAAAAAAGAGGTCATACATTTAAAATAGAGTATACAAATCATTATAGAAAGAGTTTGTAGGTAGAGATTTGAAGGAGAAATGATATAATATACTAATTTTAGGTGAAATTCTCAAAGAAAATATTAAAAAGAAATATAAATATGCATAGGAATTATAAAATCATCAATGACAATCTTTTGTTTTTCATGCTAGTAGGTCTTAATCCAAAAATTAATATCATTAATTTTAATACATTAATATCTTCTCTTTCATGCCAATCAGTTTTGTTATTATGTGCCCCACACAAGATTTAAAATTGTTTGTCAGACACTCACAAGAGAACCACAGAGGCAGCCACATTTTCTTTTGTCAGTTTCTCTAACCAAAAGATTTTCCTGTGTAGAATTGTGCTGGTATTTTTGGGGGGACTTCATTGAACCTGTAGATTGCTCTTGGTAGGATTGCCATCAGCTTCATATGGAAATAACAAAAAAACCAGAATAGCCAAAACAAATAAAAAATAAAAAGACTAAAGTCTCAAAAGAGCCTAATATAGACTATATTGTGTGGTTCATGTTTATAAGGATCTATAATGAAAAGGAGCAAGTTGAGCCGGGTAAATTACAAAATGTAAATTTTGAGAAGAAAAAGAGTATCAGGAAGTGGAATGGGATTAAGTTATGTGTTCAAGGAGATAAATAAATAAGAAATGGAATATAAGGATTAGTAACCTCAAGGAAAGATCCCACCCAGCTAAGTTTCCAATTTGGAAAAAGGAACTAAAAGTAAAGTTTAGAACCATATGTGGTTGGGCACACCTTTAATCCCAGCACTCCAGAGGCAGAGGCTGGCAGATCTCTGAGAATGAGGCCAGCCTCGTCTACAAAGGAAGTTCAAAACAGCAACCATGTTGAGATTTCATGAATGTCACATATAAAAGCCATTTTTTTTCTTTTCTGAGAAGACTTTCTTGTCCTCTGGCTCTTAAATTTTTTTCTGTCCCCACTTTCATAACTTTTTCTTGAGTCTTAGGTATAGGTGTTGCATGTATCTCAATTGGGGTATAAGCATCCCAAGATCAGTTGTTCTCTGTGTTTTGATTAGTTGTGGATTTCTGTAGTAGTCTCACGAACAACATGGGCTATGATTATCAGGCAGGACTGGTGCCTGGAATTTGTGCCTAAGATTCAACCTGGGAGTGTGAAGGGGAGATTCTGAGGAACTCACCAGGAAAGGCTGTAATAGGCTTCTACAAACTTGAGCAAGGTCTGAGAAGTGAGGAGATGGTAGAGATGGCCTTAGTGATCCACTCATATTTCTATGTGAAGGAAGCTGGCTAAATAAATTTACTAAGCTGTCAGGGAAAATGGACTCTGTCTTTATGGCTTGTCAATTTGATTATTTACTTTTTTTTCAGCTTACAAGTATTAGGTTTCATTATGATATTTTTAGAAACCAAGTTTGTTTTTGTTGTTTCTCCACTACTTCTACATCCTCTCTTTTCTTTCCTTGAGCCCTCCCTCACTCAGTAACCTCCTTTAAACTTTCCAGTCATGTCTGGATTTTTGCCTTCCCCATTTCTTCACATCTTCTGTTACCCTCTTGTCATTTATTTATTTAGTTGTCATACTGATTTTCTTTCTTTTTAGTTTGTCTGTCTTGATTTTCTTCTTTTTTTAGAAAGAGAGGGAGAAAGAAAGAATGGGAAGGAAAGTGAGGAGTAAATAGTATGATAAAATATACTATGAAAATATTTTTACTGTTAAAAAAGAAGTGAGAATGGGTCTGTTTTGTGTTGCCAATTATTCTTGAGTATGATGCCTACCCTAGAATTTTTTTTAATATATCCAGTGTCACGTCACTGAAAAAAACTGATTGTCCCTCTTTCAGAAGGTCTTAATTGCAGGTAGCTTTTTGGTTATGGGTGGAACTTTGTGTCCACTCTATACTTGGATTTTTTTTGTCTTGAACTTGTGCAGGCATTTTCCCATGGTATCACAGTGCATGTGTGTCCATCTATTGTGTCTCGAAAATACTGTTTTTTGGGGAAAAGAAATTTGGTTTGTGTGTGCACCTTTTTTTTTCTTTTAAAGACAGAATAAGAGCATGAAGATGGCTGGGTAGTAGTGGATAATGCAACAATTGAGGTGATTGAAAATGACAAGGGAGGGGAACTTGATTGGGGGAGGGGAAGGGAAATGGGAGGTGGTGGCGGGGAAGAGACAGAAATCTTTAATAAATAAATAAATGGAAAAAAGAAAATATACTAAAATTATTGCATGTATTTTTAAAAAACAATATTTTAAAAGTGAGACGTAAACAAGCATTTGGTATTCAGTATGACAGTCTCTGAAAAGTTGAAAGAATATTTTAAAAATAGTCCATGCTTTTCTTGGCTCATCTGCCACCACTCTACTATTGCAGTTATTTCAATATTTTTGTCATGCAAGGTCCCTATCTGAAAACATGAGTGAAGAAATTATTGGTAAAATATTTTCAAAGGCTGGCAAGACTGCTTAGTGGGCAAATGCACTTGCTGCCAAGCTTGACTGCTTGAGCTTAATACATAGAACCCACATGGTAGCAGGGGAGCAGATTTCTACAAATGTCACTTAATACACTTAATACACTTAATACACTTAATACATAGAACCCACATGGTAGCGGGGGAGCCGATTTCTACAAATGTCACTTGATTTCCATATATATACCAAGGCACATGGGTGCTCACAAATACATGCACACATAATAAATAAGGAAGTGTATAACAATTCAAAAGGCAAAGGGAAAAATAATACTGTCTTTGTCTAGATAGAATCTTTTTTTAGACACCATAAACAAGGAATCCATTAATTGAATTCAAGACATGAATTTTTCTGTCCACACATTTGATGTGAAGCTTGGTTCAGTTACACTGTCCTTTTATTTTGCATTTCCTTGGACTAGTCCTTTTGGATCCCAAAAGTCAACAGGTCAGTGTCAGCTCTCCAGGTATCAGTTTCCCTACCTGTTACAATGATGCTGTAAGCATCAAATTGCCCAAATTAAATTTTTATCTCACCTTTATTCTTTTCACCTTCTGATCAAACGCTGATGTTTTCTGTGTGAGTTTACTCTTATGTTTATCTCAAAGTCATGTTAGAAATCAGTTCTTTTACCTGTCCAAGATAGCATTTTCTTTCCTGGAATCTCCATTTTTGTCTGTGTAATTAGAATGAATATTGTCATAATTTCACACATAACCATTTTTAATCATCCCAGGGATAACCAATTGATCTAAGCTGAACCAATCTAAGTGTTTTCCTGGAATTTTTAACTTGAGTCTGGAGCACAAGCCTGACGTTTCTTCTACTGGTTAAAATGTGAACTATATGACCCTACAGACTTCCAGAAGACATTTCCCTGACTTGGAACCTCCTGTTCTGATCCTGTAATCAGATATACTGAGAACTGAATGATCAGTAGGCACTTTGTTTCCTGTCAGTCCTGAGAATGACCGAAATGTTTACTCTTTTCATACCTAATGGGTTCAGCACTCAGAACTATGTTTCTGTCACTTGTTCTTCCTCAAATGTCTTGAATAAAAAAAGCCATTCCCTGTGAAGATGGTCATTGACAGCAGCTAGTCTGCAGTTTGTGAGTACTTGGGTGCCAGTATTTTGGAGAAATGAATTCATAGTTACAGAAGTGATTCAAGTGGACAAGAGAGATCTTAGTTCCCACAGGAAAAAAAGTACATTCTTCATTGTTTTACTGACTTCCATGTCTGTGGTGTGAAGATCTTCTCAAAAAATTAAAGAGTAAGGTCAGAGTTCTGATGTTGGCTGAGTTCTGGTGCCTTTTCCTTCTGACTGCAGACCTAGAGGTTGGGAGGGTCTAAGCTGTTTCTTTTGCTAGAGTTTAAACTGTACTTTGCTGTTTATCTATACCATTTCCCATATTTGTAATTTTATAAAAACTGAACTTTCTTCAAATTTACATAGTTAAATTTAGCAGTACTATCTGAGGCCCTGACTCACATAAAGACATACACACAGACACACACACAGACACAGACATACACACACACACACACACACACACACGCACGCACATATACACACATGCACACTCTCTTTTATTGAAAATAAATTTTTCATGCAATTTGTTGTGATCATATTTTCCCCTCCCCCAGCTCCTCCAAAAGTAATCTCACTGACCCCCCTTCCATTGAAATCTACATCTTTTCTCTTTCATTCAAATACAAATATAAACCTTAAAATAATAATAAAACAAGATAAGATAAAAGTAAATAAAGGAGAATAGGACAAAACAAAGAGAAGAAAGAGAATGAGATACACATGTAGACAAAGTTATATGAATGTTCATACCCACAGGGATTCCAGAAAACATAAAACTGGAAGTCATAATACATAGGCCAAGGACCGATAAGATATGAACAATATGTATGTCAAAACTTAATGAAACAAAAACCTTCAAGGACGCCACTGAGTTTATTTTGTATTGGCCATCTACTGCTGGGCTGGGACTTGGCCTTAAGAGTGGTTAGTATTCTTAAGACTCTATTAGAGAAAGATAATTTTTTTATTTGTTAGCAATTATCAACTGGACATGCTTCTGGGGTAAGGATGGGGCTTGTGTCCACAGCACCAGGGTCCTGTCTGGTGAGGTCATGCAGGACTACACAGGCAGGCCTTATGCATGCTGCCATAGTCTCTGTGAGTTCCTATGTGTCTCCATCTGTTTTATTGTCTTGCCTACTCCTATACCACTGGGGGCCCTGACACCTGATTGGAAGGATTTGATGGAGACATCCAATTTTATGACTGTTTCAAGGTCTCTTACTCTCTGCACATTGTCCAATTTTAGGTCTCTGTATTTGTTCTTATCTACTGCAGGAGGAAACTTCTCTGATGACCTATGACTGTAGAAGAATGTCTTTAGAAGTCATTTTATGGCTATGTTTCTTTTTTTTAATTTTTTATTTATTTTTATTTTTTATTAATTTATTAATTATTTATTAAAGATTTCTGCCTCCTCCCCGCCACCGCCACGCATTTCCCTCCCCCTCCCCCGGTCAAGTCCCCCTCCCTTGTCATCCCAAAGAGCAATCAGGGTTCCCTGCCCTGTGGGAAGTCCAAGGACCACCCACCTCCATCCAGGTCTAGTAAGGTGAGCATCCAAACTGCCTAGGCTCCCACAAAACCCGTACGTGCAGTAGGATCAAAAACCCATTGCCATTGTTCTTGAGTTCTCAGTAGTCCTCATTGTCCGCTATGTTCAGCTAGTCCGGTTTTATCCCATGCTTTTTCAGACCCGGGCCAGCTGGCCTTGGTGAGTTCCCGATAGAACATCCCCATTGTCTCAGTGTGTGGGTGCACCCCTAGCGGTCCTGAGTTCCTTGCTCGTGCTCTCTCTCCTTCTGCTCTTGATTTGGACCTTGAGATTTCAGTCCGGTGATCCAATGTGGGTCTCTGTCTCAGTCTCCTTTCATTGTATGGCTATGTTTCTTTTTTTTTTTTTAAAGATTTATTTATTTATTATGGATACAACATTCTGCCTCCATGTATGCCCACACGCCAGAGGAGGGCGCCAGATCTCATTACAGATGGTTGTGAGCCACCATGTGGTTGCTGGAAATTGAACTCAGGACCTCTGGAAGAGCAGACGGTGCTCTAAACCACTGAGCCATCTCTCCAGCCCGGGCTATGTTTCTTTAACAGAACTATATTATGTGGTTTTTCCACTAGGTCTCTAGCCTTTTTAGTCCCTGGTTCTTGGATACCTGAGTAGTATCAAAGAAAGGTTCCATATCATGGACTTGGCCCTAACTCCAATAAGATATTGGTTGGTTACTACCACAAGCTTTGTGCCACTATTTCAGTAGTATATCTGGCAGGCAGGTCATCATTTTAAATAGAAGACTCTGTAGCCTGGTTGGTGCTTACTTTTCTCCTTTTGTAGCATGCCGTCAAGTACCATGAACACTAGTTCATCTGTGTTCAATAAGTTGTGAAGGTGTTATCTTCAGTAATAAGACATTACCTTGAGTTTGTAAAAAATGCCCAAGAGACTTAGAAATAACCTGGGATGTTTGGGGTTCTGATGGGTCCCCTTTGGCCAATGACTCAGTTAGATGTAACCCATTTTTAGCTCTGGAAGCTTCATTTTGTGACAACAGAGTTCCAGTTAGTTTTCCATCTCCCTTGTTATTTTGAAATTTCATTCAGATTGCTTTCATTCATATGTATAGTTTAGGAAACTTCTACTGTACTAGTTTTCCATACAACCCCTCAAATGGCCTCAAGTTTTAGATTCCTACCCTGCATTCTTTTGCTTGCTCCCTTTTCCCTCTCCCTTCTTCCTTTTTGTGGGATCCTCCTCTTCCAATTACCCAACCAATCTATCCATAATTATATATTTCACTTCCCCTTCCTAGGAAGATCCATCTCTCCCCCTATACCCTTACTCTATACATAACCTCTGTGGTTACATGGATTGTAGCTTGCTTATCAAAGGTTTAACAGATAACATCAACATAAAAGTAAATACGTACCACATTGTAGAAATATATATTTAATGCAGACAAAATGAAGCCTATGGATCTGAATCCTGTCACTAGGAGATATTCAACATAAATCTCTAACAATAACAACATATCAAGAAATATGTAATATTTAATAAAGAAATATAAGATTTAGCAAAAGATTTAAATAATCTCTATATTCAAATAATTTTATTTGCATAAAATACTAAAGTACACAGTAAAAATCACCATCGCATAAAATAAAATATTTAGGCTATAAGATCAATATAAAGATACTAATAATATTTCTGTTTTTTCTTTTATTGAAAATATATTATTTTCTTACACAGTCTGTCCTGATTATGATTTCTTCTCCTTCTATTTTTCCCAGTTCTTCCCTACCTCTCTTTCCATCTAGATTCAATTTTTTTTCTGTCTCTCAGTAGAAATGAACAGACTTCTAAGAAATAAAAAACAAACATGTACAAAATGAAATATAATAACATGAAGCAAAAACTTTCATATCAAAACTGTACACAACAAGTCAACAGGAGGAAAAGAGTCCCAGGAGCAGGTAAAAGAGTCAGATACCCACTTGTTTTTACAGCCAATAAAAATACTAAGTTAATAGCTATAATATACATGCAGAGGACTTGGTGTAGACCAGTGTAAGCCCTGTGCTTACAGCTTCATTATTTGTGAGCTCAGATGTATCTTTCATAGTTGACTCAGAGTACCTTCTTTTCTTGGTGTCCTCTATTCATTCTGACTCTTACAATCTTTTCCTCTTCTCTTCCAGGGGATTTCCTGCACTCTGACAGGAGGAATTTGATAGAGACCATCAACAAGTTAGACTTTCTTTTTGTTTGTTTGTTTGGTTTATTTTATTATTTTTTTTAGTTGTTGCAAAAAAAAATTCCGCCTCTTCCCCCGTTTCCCATTTCTCTCCCCCTCCTCGCACACATCGTCCCCTCCCCCCACTCCCCTACCTCTCTCCCCCTCCCTCCCACTCCATTCCCCCTGAAGAGCAGTCCAGATTCCCTGCCCTGTGGGAAGTCCAAGGTCCTCCCACTTCTATCCAGGACCAGGAAGGTGAGCATCCAAACAGGCTAGGCTCCCACAAAGCCAGTTCATGTATTAGGATTGAAACCTAGTGCCATTGTCCTTGGCTTCTCATCAGCCTTCATTGTCCGCCACGTTCAGAAAGTCTGGTTTCATCCCATGCTTATTCAGTCCCAGTCCCGCTGGCCTTGGTGAGCTCCCAAAAGATCAGTTTCACTGTCAAAAAAAAAACAAACCAAGTTAGACTTTCTTTCTGCATAACATAAAGCCTGGGTGTAGGTTTCTACGTGTATTGCCATTTGCTGACAGAGGAAATCTCTCTAATGAGTGAATAAGGCACTGATCTATGAGTATAGCAGAATATCATTAGAAATAATTTTTATTGATTTTTTTTTCAGACTAATCATGTTGAAAGAAGGCTGCTTGTTTGGTTCCCAGCCACCCAGCTAGCTCAGACCCAAAATAATCACAAGGAAACTGTATTATTTAAATCACTGCTTAGCTCATTAGCCCTAGCTTCTTATTGGTTAACTCTTACATATTAATTTAACCCATCTCCATTAATCTGAGTATTGCCACATGGCAGAGGCTTATCAGCAAAGTTTCAGCATGTCTGACTCAGGCAGCTCCATGGCATCTCTCTGACTCTGCCCTTTTTTCTCCCAGCATTCAGTCCAGTCCTCCCTGCCTACCTAAGTTCTGCCTTATCAATAGGCCAAGGCATTTTCTTTATTCATTAATGGTAATCACAACATACAGAGGGGAATCCCATATCATAGTTACGTTTACTTTTACCTTTGTCTCTGGACTATTTAGTCTCTGGTTCTTGGTTAAATAAGCAGTGTCAGATTTGGGTTTCTTTTTATGTAGTAGGCCTTAAGACATGGTTGGCCACTCCCACAAGTTCTGTACCACCATTGCTCTAGCTTATTTTGCAAGCAAGACAGATTGAAGGTCAAAAGTTTTGTGACTAGGTTGATGTCCACATTTGTCTTTTGGTAGCCTATAGTGTACCTTTTCATACCAGAGACTAGAACATAGGGATGATGATGTGGGAGTGTCATATATCAATCTGTTGATTTCATTGGCTAAGCAATAAAGAAACTGCTAGGCCCATTGGATAGGCCCACCCTTAGGTGGGTGGAGTAAACAGAACAGAATGCCGGGAGGAAGAGGAAGTGAGGTCAGACTCGACAGCTCTCCTCTCGGGAGCAGACGCCCCAGAGAGACGCCATGCTACCTGCTCCAGGGAAGATGCACGCTATGAAGCTCCGACCCAGGATGGACTTAGGCTAGAATCTTCCCGGTAAGACCGGTGCTCACAGATTGTTAGAGATGGGTTGATTGGGATATCAGAATTAGCCAGTAAGGGCTAGAGCTAAGGGCCAAGCAGTGATTAAATGAATACAGTGTTTGTGTAATTATTTTGGGTAAAGCTAGCCGGGCAGGCGGCTGGGGTTTTGGGGACACAGCCCCGCCGCTCCATATTACTACAAATGACGCCCAGACGTGGGGCTAACTAAATCCACTTAAAAAACCTGAGAAGGCTTAAAAATAAGGGAGAGAGCGTTTAACACAGATTTTTGCTGTTTGTTGGTGGCGTGCTGTAGAGAGATTTCCTGATTCAGCAAGAGCAGCAGAAAAAAAGCTGCGTTATTTTAAAGCGCGGCTTCCTGGGGCTGTGCCGCCAGTGCAAACTCTGGCTTTATGTTTGTGTTCCCGCTTGGGATCGGAAGGAGAGTGCTCTGAGACCTTGACGATGACTCAGAGCTCCCCGCCTGCTCCTGGGCAGAAGGCAGAATCAGGCTTAGGCAGGCGGAAGAGCATGGCGGATTCCTGCTGCCATACAGGGACGTGTTTTCAGACTGCACAGTGCTCTGCGTATCAGATTTGGATGTAACTTGGATGAAAAGAATTTCTGTGCTGCACGCTCAGTCTCAGAATTAAAGTGCTGAGTGTCGCTCCTACCTGGTGGCCCCAGAGCTAGCACAAAATGGTACGTCCTCCATTTTGAAATTTTCCTGACTCAGCAGCAGGAACAAACCTGTGTTGTTTAAAAATGCCGGCTTTCTGGGCCATCCTGCCAGGGAAAACTCTGACTGTTTGAGGCAGGAGGGCCGGCTATCAAGAGAGGATTTGAGTGTTGTCTGTTGTAGCTCGCTGGCTGGCAGGGACCTTGAAATGCTATAAACATGGCTGCAGCCTGTATATCTGCCATGAGGCTGGAAAGCTAAGGAATGGACTGGATCTAGCTGGCAAAGCCACGCCTTTAGTCCTACTGATATTGCTTGGTAAATTAAAGCCTCATGTGGTCAGAAAAAGAAAGAGAGATATACAGTAAAGAGAGATTCAAAGACAGAGAAAATTTCTGAATGGTTTAAAATGTGTTAAAAATATATGCAGACTAAAAGTTAAAATTCTTAAAGTAAACCTCTGTGACTTCAAGGTGTGGTAGCACACGCCTTTAATCCCAGTGCCTAGAAGGCAGAGACAAACAGATCTCTGTGAGTTCAAGGTGTGGTAGCAAACACCTTTAATCCCAATGCCTGGGAGGCAGAGACAGGCGGATCTCTGAGAGTTCAAAGACAGCCTGGTCTACAGATGTACGCTCAAAAAGCAAAAAATTAACTTAGGAATGTCACAGCTTAGATTCTTAAGCGCCTAGTGATTTAAAGGCGCAAATCAAAAGTGCTCCTGGATAGTAAAAAATTGCAGATTCACAATAGGACAGATTCAGACCACTAAATGAGTCACACTGTTGGATGAATGTACGTAGGCTTGGGAAAGAGAAGAAAAAGAATATAGAGAATAAAGTTAATGGTTTAAAAAAAAAAGGTAAAGTCTTTAAAGAGACAGAGTACAGATAGTTAAGAGATTAAAAGAAATAAAGAAAAATAAGCCATATAAAAATGAAAAATTCACAGAGAGTCTGGATTATGTACATTGTGTTTTCTTTAAAATTTTTGACTGTGAAGGAGCTAAGTACAGAGAGACATTTCATTATATGGGCTGCCCAGTGGAACCAGAACGGATATCATGAGGGTATGATTTCAGAATTTGGATCTAAGGATATGATACTTTGGAAAAGAGATTCTTCTTTTGTTTTCACAGAGGATGAGACTCTATGGATTTCTTCTATTCCGATTTGGTATGATGGACCACGTCCTCCTGAAGGGTTGCTGTGAACATCTTCAGAAAATGCTTTGCTCAACTGCCAACTGAGATGAAACTAGCACACAGGTTATACCATGAAAGTCCTAATTAACGACGCCCCCATTGAGCAGGAAGCAGTTTGGAGAGAAATAACTGCGCCCATAGTCCCAAAAAATGTTTATAAATGTTCTTTTACATTTAAAGGGGGATATGATATAGACATGAATAATTTGCATTAGTATAGATTTTGCTTTATTGGTAGAGATTTACGGTCAATTTTGTTATATGTATGAATGTTTCTGATGTAATTTTTACTTGATAACTGTTTTGTTATATGTAATTTTGCTATGTTAAGGTTAAAGCCTTCCTTTTTTTGTTTAAACAGAAAAAGGGGAAGTGATGTGGGAGTGTCATATCAATCTGTTGATTTCATTGGCTAAGCAATAAAGAAACTGCTAGGCCCATTGGATAGGCCCACCCTTAGGTGGGTGGAGTAAACAGAACAGAATGCCGGGAGGAAGAGGAAGTGAGGTCAGACTCGACAGCTCTCCTCTCGGGAGCAGACGCCCCAGAGAGACGCCATGCTACCTGCTCCAGGGAAGATGCACGCTATGAAGCTCCGACCCAGGATGGACTTAGGCTAGAATCTTCCCGGTAAGACCGGTGCTCACAGATTGTTAGAGATGGGTTGATTGGGATATCAGAATTAGCCAGTAAGGGCTAGAGCTAAGGGCCAAGCAGTGATTAAATGAATACAGTGTTTGTGTAATTATTTCGGGTAAAGCTAGCCGGGCAGGCGGCTGGGGTTTTGGGGACGCAGCCCCGCCGCTCCATATTACTACAGGATGAAGGTTCCATGTACACACCAGCTCAGCTTCTCCACATTCAATAAATTGTGTGAATGTTGTCATCAGCAATAGGACAGTGTTGTCAGTTTGCAAAGAGCAATCCTTCATTGCTGGTGGGAGTACAAACTTGTACAGCCACATGGAAATAAATACTCAAAAAATTTAGACTCAATCTACCTCAAGACCCAGCTATATACTACTTTTGGGAATTACCCAATGGACACTCCATGCTACCACAAGGGCACTTGCTCAACCATGTGTGTGAATGTGTGTGTGTGCGCATGAATGTGTGTGTGTGTATATATGCCATTTTTTTATGTGGTCTCCTGTTTAACGCACAACTCATTGATTTGGCTATGCTGGCTAGCCATTGTGCTGTAGATATCTGCCTAATTCCATCCTGCTCCCAATCATAAGATTATAGATGTGCACTGATACTGGCTATCTTTTGTGCAGTAGTGAGGATCCAAACTTCTACATTCAAGTTCTCACTCTTTTATAAAAGATACTTTATTAATTGAGACATCTACATAGGGTCTTAACCATGTATTAATCCCTACAAATATCTCAGAACTTCATATCTATGAATACAATAAATATCACTTTAAATGAGAATAAAAATAAAAAGGCAATGCCATTTATTAAAAAATATGAAATATAATAGATATAATCATAGCAGAGCTAAAATAGATAATTCTTCAATTACTCTGAACAGCTTAAAATAAACCTTATATATTTTCCCCAATAACAAATATATTTGATAGACAAATGTTTTATTACTGAGTATCAAGGGTTAATAAAACATTTTTGTCCTGTTGTTCTTGCTGACTTTTTAAATTTCTATAATTCTAATATGGGTACATAGGGTAGACAGAAAGCAGCAGACTTTTTGTTGGTCTTCATGAAACTATTTAAAAGCTAAATTGTGAAGATTTTATGGCAGTGGTTTGAAATATTATCCATCCTTATGAGGATGTTTTTAAAGAGTTGTTCACAAAAGTCCTTTCGCCAGGTAGCACCCTATCTCTTTGTTCATTTAAAGAAAACAAAAACCCATGATGAATTAAGACAAAATTAATTTCTAATTATTGTGTTTATGTTTGTTATCCTAAATAAGATTAGGGAAGAGAGAAGGGAAATTAGTTGAGATATTTTTTAATCTTAGGGCTTCTGTTTGTTGAAGTTATGGACTGGATCTGTGACTTTCCAAAATCCAAACCTTGAAGTCCTAATTCTTAGTGTGATGATATTTGGAGGTTAAGACTTTGAGAGGTAAATAGGTTTGTGAGGGCATAGGAGGTATTACATTATGGAAATGGTGTCCTTTAAAGAACCAGCCTCAGAATGATGCCCTCCCCTGCAAAGTGCTTATACACCAAGGGAGGTTGTACGAGTGAGTGAACAATAGGGTTACTAAGTCAGAAATGAAATTCTCATCAGAAGCAAAATTGTGAACTTTGGATCTAAGACTTCCCAACCTCTAGACAGGGTGAAAATAAAATTCTTCTTCCTAACCCACCCAGTCTGAGTAGATTGTCACGGTAGTTCAAGCAGACAACTGTTCCCTTGGTAGACAAAGCTGAATCTTCTAAAGACTCAGAAAACAGATTTCTTCACAATCTTAAAGACTTGCCAAATTCTAATGAATCAGCTGGATGAGTACCAGAAATAAAATTGAACAAGCACATGAGATATAGACTTAAAATATTTTTTAATAAACAGAACAATTAATCCTTAAGTATATTAGTTATAGATTATCCTATTTCAGGTTGAATGCCACCAAATGCTGACTTTGTTGTAGTTACCATAAACATTGCTCATGTACTGTAGGTGAGAGATATGGTGGCCAAGGAGATAAGCATCCAAAAAGCTTAAGGCTTTGTAGTGATTAACATTTCTTTTAAAGGAATGGTGTGTGTGTGTGTGTGTGTGTGTGTGTGTGTGTGTGTGTGTATTTTAAGTAACTCTGTGTGGTCTGTACTGTATGGCTTGTCTTTAAGATCCACTTTGACAAATTAATTGTAGACTAGCTATCTCATTGAATGTTGCTTTCTTTGTGATGTGTAAATACATGTGTGTACAAATGTGCATTCAAATATGTACGTAGTATATGTATAAGTATGTCAGAGGACAACTTTGAGTGTCTTTATTCAAGTGTTGTCTACCTTGTTTTCTTTTGATAACAGGGTTTCTCAGTGACCTATAATTTACCCAGTGAACAAGGCTCTCTGGCTTATGAGTTCTCAGGAATCAGCATGCTGTCTCTAACTTTTCATCCCTGGGATAACAAAAATACTACTATGCCCAACCTTTTAAAACATATTTATGTGGTGGTTTGAGTAGAAATGGACCCCATAGACTTCTGCTCTGATGTGTGATATCAAGAGAAATTCTTTCATCCATCCAGATGATAGATATCTTCTCTAAAGCTCAAGCTATTTTTTGACATTTAAAATAAACAAAGGATTAAGCCACTTAGCTCTGTGCCTGACTTAAGGGATTATTCAGGAAATTCAGTTATAGTCACCATCAGCATTAAATACAAAAGATCTAGTATACTTGTATGTTCTTCTTTTAATTAGGTATTTAAATATATTTCTAAAATTGTAACCACCAATTTAATGCACCTAATATCTCTTGAAAATTATCAATCTTTCAGAGATATCTTCTCCATTAGAATGATTTTACCAAGGTGTTTTGATGAAACATGTCTTACTCTAGATATCTTTGGTATTATCAACGTGTGCTATCTAAATCCACATAAAACCTGAGAGGGCTTGGAAAGGAATTCTAGACACTAAAAAGCAATGTTTAGTCACATTTATTTTCCCAAATGGGCTTTGCTTGCTGGCAGCATGCTGTGACTCCTTTAATAGAGATTTTCCCAATTCAGCAGTTGCAGAAAAAAAGTTGCAGTTTTGAAATGCCGGCTTTCTGGTCTGTGCTGCCAGTGTAAACTTTGACTCTTTCTGGAGGTACGGCTATGGAACACTTAATGGAGTTTGTGAAAGACGTGCTACAACTTGCTTAATGGCAACATAGACTGACTGTGTGCTTAAAAATGGGGCTGTGAGCATGGCTCTCAGAGGCAGCCAACAGCTCTGCCATGCTGAACCAGGTGGAGCAAGCAGGCAGTGCTGAATTTGACATAGCAATGCAGCAGCTTAAGTTTTTAAGAAGCAGTTAGCATTTTAAGAAGCATGCCTGGTCAGAAAATAATTATAAATACACGATAAAGACAAATTCAGATGGAAAAGACCTCTAAATGGGTCATAATGTTGGATAAATGTATGTAGACTTGAGAGAAAAAGAAAAAGTGTATGATTTTAAAAAATAAAAAGTCTTTAAAGAGACAGAGTACAGACAGTCATAGATTAAAGGAGTAAAGATAATAAAATAAATATTAAAAAGTAATAGAGTAAAAAAATAATAAGCCACGTAAAGATGAAGTAAACACAGAGAGTCTGGATTATGTATACTATTGTGTAATCTTTGAATTTTTTGACTGCAGAGAGACATTTGATTCTGTGTGGGGACTGCAAAACTAAACCAACATATATGTTTTAAAGGTTTATTGACTTCAAAGTTTGAGTCTTTAAATATGTTGCTTTGAAAACGAGGTTCTTATTTTGTTTCCATAGAGGATAAGAACATGTGGATTGTTTCCAGACTAATATGGTTTGATGGACCAAGATCCCCAGAAAGGTCATCTTGAATACCCCTCAATGTATTACTTTACCCAATAAACAGCAGGGAGTCGTTTGGAGAAAACTACACCCAAATTCCCAAATATTGTTTATAAATGTTTGTTCACATTTAAAGGGGGATATGCTATAGAGATGTGCATTGGTATGAATCTTGCTTTATAGATAGAAATTTAAGGTCAACTTTGTTATATGTACATTTCTGCTCTTGATTAAGGTATTGTGTTTGTGAAGCTCATTTAAAAGTATAATGTGAGTTCGAGGCCAGCCTGGTCTACAAAGGGAGTTCCAGGACAGGCTCCAAAAAAAAGCTACAGAGAAACCCTGTCTCAAAAAACCAAAAAAAAAGTATAATTGGGAAATATGGGTTAATAGATAATCATCTATAATAGTCAAGCTTGTAGTCATGTTAGTTAGATTTTCTAGATGTACAGAGAGGTATTTCAGATGGGTAGGCATTCTTCAAACCTTTCAAAGACTATAGAATATGGCTTTTAAAATGTTTTAAGAACTTAGGACTTTTCATGACAGTGAAACACATCTGCTCCTGGCAACACCAATTACTTCAAGAAGATGATGGGCACTGAAGAAGCTCCTTATGGTGTTGGTTAGAAACATTGTAACTATAATTCTTGCTTGATACCTGTTTTGTTATATGTAATTTTATTTTGTTAAAGTTGAAGCCTTCCTTTTTGTTTAAACAGAAAAGGGAAAATGGTGTGGGAGGTCTATCTGTTTATGTGTTGCTTTTATTTGTTAATGCATAAAGAAACTGGCTTGACCTATAGTAAGGTAGAACTTAGGTGGAGAAAACTAAACTGAATGCTGGGAGAAAGGAGGTAGAGTTATGGAGAAGCCATGTAGCCTTGTCAGAGACAGACACTGGGAACTTTACCTGGTAAGCCACAGCCACATGGTAATACACAAATTATTAGAAATGGGTTAAATTAAGATATAATTGTTAGCCAATAAGAATCTAGAGTTAATGGACCAAGCAGTGTTTTAAATAATATAGTTTTTGTGTGATTATTTTGGGTTGAACTGCTGGGTGGCTGGGAAACAAATTAATGGCCTTCTTACAACATTCCAGTATAGGATACTTAGCATTATTGTATGTTATAGTTTGTTTTGTGATGTTGTGATAAACACCATGACCGAAAACAACTTCAAGGATGAAAGTGATTTTGTTGTTGTTGTTGTTGTTTTATACTTCCAGGTCACAGTTCATCATTGATGGAATCAAGGTAGGAACTCAGTAAATTGAAGAAGCCATGGAGGAGTGCTGCTTGCTGGCTCACTTCCAAGTTCATGCTTAGCTATCTTCCTTATATATCCCAGGAACACCTACCTAGCTATGGTACTATCCATGACAACCTGAGCCTTTCTACATTAATTAACTATCAAGACAATTCTTTATAGGCCATACCAACAAACCAATCTAACCTGGAAAATCTCTCAATTGAAACTCCTTTCTCTAGGATGTGTTCAATCAACAATTAGAGATAACTAGAATGTTATGAACATCAAGACATAAACTGACTAAGTGGATTTATTATTTTGAGAGAGGATCTCAGGTATGCTCGGCTGGAGTCTAACTTTCCATATTAATCAAGATGACCTTGAATTTCTTGTCCCACACTTCTATATTTTGAATGCTGATCTGGCAACAGGATATCTGGTTAATAAGATGCTAGAAATCAAACCCAGGGTTTCATGTAGCTAAGTAGACATTCTACTTATTGAGTTATATACCTATTTCAACATGAAAGTTTTGCAAAGATTGTAAAAGTTGCATTATTTTTTGTTTCATTTTTATAAAGATATAACAAAATGAATGGAAGTGCTCTACAATGATTATATGGTAGACTTATAATATGTATGCACCTATGTGACTGGCACACAAAGCCAGAAATAGAGCATGAACACCATCGCAAAATACCCTCTCCCATCACTTTTCCAAAGTACATTGATTTCTAACACAGATTAGTTTGAATTTTTGATATTTATTTAAATGAAAACATAAACATTTGATATTTGTAGTTATTTTATATTCTTTTCAATGTTGCAAACACCATTGAAATGGTTAAGTGAACTTAGTCATAGTTTTTCCTTGCTACTGTTATATACTATTCCAATGTGTATATATAGCAAAATACACCCATTAGCCCCTGATGACAATTTGGCTAGCTTCTTATTTCATGCTGTTACATCTAGTATTATTGAGAATGTATTTGAGCCAGGCGATGGTGGCGCATGCCTTTAATCCCAGCACTCGGGAGGCAGAGGCAGGTGGATCTCTGTGAGTTCGAGACCAGCCTGGTCTACAGAGCTAGTTCCAGGACAGGCTCCAAAGCCACAGCGAAACCCTGTCTCAAAACACCAAAAAAAAAAAAAAAAAAAAGAAAGGCGAATGTATTTGGATGTCTCTTCAGAGGAATACATATAACTCCAAGGCATTTGTTTGAGTATGAGGTACCTGGCTTATATATTTGCTATGTTCTAATTTAACTGGTATTGCAGAAGGTTCTAAAGTTGTTCCATGTTCCATTACCAATAAATTTATAAATGTTTTGCAAACTGTATATTTTATAAAGTAAATACATATAATATAATTCAGATGATAAGTTAGCATTTTAACTGAAATATATGAGCATAAAATTTATACTGAAATTTAAAGACAGTACAAAAAACTTTAAACTATTTTGTTAGTAATAATATTGATTAAATACAGTAATAGCTGGTATAAATTATATGCATGATTAAAACCAAATTCACATTTATAAATACCACTAATAGTGATTTAAAATTACATATGTGTCTTAACTTATAATTATATTGAAAATAGCTGATATTTTGGCAGTGCTGATTGCTTACTGGCTGGAATTTTGTGGATATGGTATATTTTCCAAACTCTTTGAATTTTCTGCAGTTACAGAATAACCTTCCATTTCATAGCTATGATGACTTGTATTAAATGCTCAGTAAACATTAACTGTCACTAACTAATATTTTGATGAAGACTTGATGATCAGGAAGATTAAAATGAGGGCATTTACTAAGTATACTCAAATATTATTCCTCATAAAGGTCATGTATTGAACATAGATTAATATGTACTCTCTCTGTTATAGATCATGACATTAGAGGTTAAAAATATCTCAAAATCATAGTCTGTCTGACAATGACAAGAATTTCTAAGAATTTATCTTTAAAATATTTTAATGCCTCTTTAGGATACCTATTTAATTTCCTTAGAAGTCATTTTTTAATTAAATGAAGTGTAGATGTAAATAAGCCTAGACTATGCTATGTTTCCATAGGGAAGGAGACACACCATTTCCCAGTTTTGTACCTATTTTGTATTTTCCTTTGTTTTTTCCTGAGTTACATGTAAAAGTTACATATACATTGCACATATTTTTCGATCACAATTTTCACATTGATTTGGATATACTGACTTATAAATAATACATTTTAACTCCATGACAGGAGTTTTCAGTTTATAGGTCACATAATCATGTGAAAGTTCAATCTGACTTTGTAAGCCTCTTTTAATGTAAACATGAGAAATAACTACAACTCAGTCACTTCCATTCAATTCAGCAATGACCATTGTGAATCCCACATAAGCTGGCAGCTACGCTTATAATGAACCAGTATCACCTCTTCCTCCACACTCAAATTTCAGTCTCATCTAAACACTCCACACTCAGAGATTCTGGCTGTAGAGAGCTAACCTTTTGCCACACAGATAAGACATCCTGGCAAATCTACTTCTGAGTTTGTAACTGGTGATGTTGAGCTGGCCACAGAAAGGTCATCATATAGGGAAGCAGTCTACTTCTATGTAGGTATCTATACAGTAATGTTCTTATGCTCCAATTAAACCAATAAAAAATAATAACCAGACTAAATGCTATTCTTAATTTAGAATATATACATCTTTCCACAAGCACCAACATATTTAGGTATCTGGGTTGGCAGCTCAGCTAAAAAAAAACTTACAATACAAGAATGAAGATCTGAGTTAGGATTCTGTGTTCCCAAGCACCCACATGAAAAGCTGGGCATGCCTATATTACTAGCACTACTGGGGAGATAGAGACTTGGAAGATCTCCAGGGCTCCTTAGATAGCCAGTCAAGCAAAATTGTCAAGTTATAGTGAGAGACCCTGCCTTAAAAATGAAAGTAGAGACTATCAAGGAAGAAACATGATATACACTTCCTGCCCCCCCCCCCAAATAATGTGCACACACAACTACATACACATATAAGAAATTGTGAGTCAGTGGTGGTGTTGAATTCTTTTAATCCCAACACTCGGAAGATAGAGGCAGGTAGATCTCTGTGAGTTCAAGGCCAGCCTGGTCTACTGAGAAAGTACCAGGGCAACTCTTTCTCAGAAAACAAGCCAAAAAATTAACCAAACAAACAAACAAAAATGAAAGCCAAAACAAAAAAATTATAAAACTTCACTTCTCCTATAAATTTAAAGTGCTGGATCTAAAGTTGTTTCATTAAATAGCCACAGAAATTAAGGAATGCATTTCATGCATGGAAAATGTCTCATAACATGACAGGAGTATCTCAAGCACCATTGTTATATCCTGTAGTTTACTTACATGGAGATGTGTAGTAATAGGAGCGACGAGGCTGCGTCCCCAACACCCCAGCTGCCTGCTTGGCTAGCTTATGCCCGAAATAACAACACACAAACTGTATTCATTTAAACACTGCCTGGCCCTTTAGCTCTTGCCCTTACTGGCTAATTTTGATATACCGATCAACCCATCTCTAATAATCTGTGAGCACCAGTCTTACCGGGAAGATTCTAGGTCGGAGCTTCATCGCGTGGGGCATGGCGTCTCCCTGAGGTGTCTGCTCCCGAGAGGAGAGCTGTCGAGTCTGAGCTCACTTCCTCTTCCTCCCAGCATTCTGTTCTGTTTACTCCACCCACAGGGCCAAGGCAGTTCCTTTATTAGCCAATGACCTTCCTCCATCAGAGATGTTTCTTAATATCATTGTTGTGCAGTCTATCCCTTCATGTAACACCTAGAATCCTCCTGAGACATGCTATCTCAAACAAATTCAGCTGCTGTTCCTAGGACTGTTTCATTGCCCAGGTTTTGGAGTTGTAAAGAAGGCAGTTCAAGACAAGTGTCTCATATACTTGTAATTTTGTTGATACTTCAGCCACACTATGCAAATGAATGACAGAATATACCCGAAGATAGCACTGCTAGGAGGAGTGCATGGGATAAGGCAAAGAGGAAGGTCCATAAAACACTGAGCAGACAGCATAAAGGAAGACTGTGGAACCTTGGGTATGACAATAACACCAGCATCTAGGATTTCCCAGGATAAAAACAACTGGAGAAATGCCATAAATGGGTTGTCATTCATACTTAAATATTGCTGGGGCATAAATGACGATAATGGAAAATATAGTCATTCAAATAAATATAGTCTATATCAAATATAGTCCATTTCAAAATATAGTCTATTTCAAATCTAGAAAATGTTTTTCAGCAGGTGACATTCTGCCTTAAAATAAGATAAAAGTTTAGAAAAAATTGTGGATTAATGGGGGAGATAATAGCATAGCTTGGAGTAGTCTATATAGTCTATAAAAAGTTACCATTGTTTTACTTGGTTCTTTGTCAATATATTTATATCATATTGAAATTTACATAGAATTAAAGGTTTAACGATTTTTTTTTTAATTTGAAGCATGGATTACAAATGTTTACGGACATTGATAAGATAAGTATGTCTCTTAGGTCTGAAGATTGCTTAGTGCCAGTCCTATTAGTGAGCAGTTATCTCCAGTCTACTACAGAGGAAAGACAGTGTGGTCCTTGGGATTCTTGTTGGGGCAGATAGCGAATTCAGGGTTTTTTGAGGGGGAATTCAGGGTTTGTTGTCAGTCACAGGTGTTTAAAACAGGATAATATACATTTTGGTAAGAAATGAAACCTTGTGTGACATTGACAAAAGAAGCTCAAGATCCCTACTTTCCTTTATATCTCTTGACATGTTTTTCATGGTTTTATTAACACATTCTTGGAACATAATAGGACTAGAGAGAATATTTTTCTTATATTATTTTCCAGGGCTCATAGGTCAAAAGAAGTGATAATTAGTTCTGCCTCTTTCCCTCCACATTCTGAATTTAGATACAGTTAAGAAAAATGGTCACTATGAGTGAGAAAGATGAAAATAAAATTATTGATATTTTACTGATAAAATTATTTAAAAGAGAGAAACTTAGCCTGTATGAAAGGATTTCCCTCCGTCTGTAAGTTACAAATTTTTGATCTAGGGAACAGATGATACAGACCTATACTCTAAGATTCACATTCAGCCCTGTCTTGGCTTAGTTGTCACTAGAAAATTAAGAGTCTAAGGAAGAGGAGACATGGAGTAATATGGTGATAAGTCAGTTATTTCAGTGTGACACTGTGTTTTTGTCTCTTAAGGAAATTCTAGAAAGAATGTCAGAAACATGCTTTATTTTTATTCCTCCTAAGAGTCAATGGAGCTGGAGTATTTAAAGATGGGGAAATTTTCCAAGGTAGAATTAATTCTGAAGTGTTCCTGTGAGTGCTTAGGCAGAAGGAATGCTTGTGATTTGGACGAAAACACCCCAGACTAAGAGATGGAGATATTGGTGACTAAAAATTAACCACAGAAGACAATGAAAAAGATGTGTTCAGGGACTGATGTCTACCACAGGTCCACAGACTGTTTAGAGTGGGATTATTCTCAAGTCTAGCATTGGACTCTGAGCTGGACCCACTGCTTGCAGTAATGAAGCAGAAACAAGCAAGAAGTCTTTAAACTTTTCAGCAGATATGTTACAGAAAAAGAAAAGGGAGTCAGATAAATAATTTGAGAGTCATTTTTTGGGCAGTATGGGAGGGCAGAATGCATAGCTGAAGGGACTTTCTCAGAGCAGTCCCTTTGGGAGAGGGAAATAAGGTTTGCTCTGGGAAGGTTCATTGTAAAAACATGAGGGAAGAAACCAATTGTTTATGGCTACAATTGAGATATAAAAGTTAGAATTATTTATTAAATGTAGTAATAATTGTAGAAACTGACAGTAATAAAGGAACATGATGAGGGATTCCCCTCTGTATTCTATGAATATATTTTATAACCATTGTTTAATAAAGATATTGTTTTGGCCTATAACAGGGAGATTATAACCAAGCTGGAAGAGCTATAAAGAGAGAGTAGGCGGAGTCAAAGGAATATCACAAAGTTGCCAAAGGAGAAAGCATCAGTCAGAACCTTATCCAGTAATCCAAAGCCTCGTGAAGTTGCACGGATTAATAGAAATGGGTTAATTTAATATATAAGAGTTAATAAGAAGCCTGAGCTAGTAGGCCAAACAGCACTGTAATTAATAGAGTTTTTGTGTGATTTTTTTTTTTTTTTGGTTATGAGATGCTGGGAAACAAGCAGGCAGTATTCACTTACAGAAACAATCATCCAAACAATAAAAGTTTTCATGTTTTGGAAAGAAGTTTTCATGATGAGAAGACCCTAATGTCTCTGTACACATGTTGGTCTTTTTACGTGACTAGTGTTTTCCAATCCCTTCCCTACAAGTTATTCTTCCAGAAAGTAAGGATTTGTCATCATGTCCCTAAGTCCCAACCTGCTATAGGTTGCAGTTGAAGGCCTTGGAAGCAGAACAAAGAAGGAAACACAGTGTTTAGTTTGACAGTGGGATGTTTTGTGCTGGTGTTGGGATTAAGCAAGTATGGTTTCCTAAAGGTAGCAAAGAGATGAGTAAAGCTACAACAAGCAGTAAGAAGAACAGATTTTGTTCCTTTTCTTTATGTGACTGGATAAAGTCATGTGTTATATGGTATATTTATCAATCCTTTATCCTGCTGAAATAACTCACAACTGTATGTCAATGTTAATATTATTAAATATTAATATGAATTCTACCTTTAAGAAAGCAAGGATGATAAACTGTTATAGCAAATCACATGAAAATGCAGTGGCTCTGCTGTGGCTAGAATGTTGGTGTTTTCCCAGTATCCTTATGTAAAACTAAATGCTCAGGATAACAGCAGTGGGAGGTAGATCCTTTAGGGGGGCACTGAGTGTGGAACCTGATGAATGTCATTAGTACCCTCATACAAGTGACCCAAGGAAGCTCAATGTCCTCTTTCATTACATGAGGAGACAGTTAGGAGGTTCTAATAAGTCATCAGCAGGAACTATCCTTGACTTCTCAGCTTTCAAATCTGTGAAAACAAATTATTGTCGTATAGTTGGTTATTTTTTTCTTAACTCTTGATTCTTCGCTCTTTGGGGGCCCACCACCCAGGTCCCAAATAAATCACATGGAGGTTTATTCCTTTTTATGAATGCCTAGCCTTTCTTAACTTAAATTATCCTGTCTACCTTCTGTCTCTGGGCTTCCCCCCGCCCCCATTTTATATATCTTACTTTGCTTCTTACTCATTGGCTGGTTGTGTGGCTGGGTGGCTGACTCCTAATATCTTCTCTCCTTCTTTTCTTGCTTCTTGATTCCCTCTTCCAAGATTTCTTCTCTTATTTATTCTCTCTGCCTGCCAGTCCCACCTATTCTTTCTGCTGCCCAGCTATTGGCCATTCAGCTCTTTATCAGATCAATCAGGAGTTCTAGGCAGGCAAAGGAACACAGCTTTACAGAGTTAAACAAATGTTATATAAAAGAATGCAACACATCTTTGCATCATTTAACAATTGCCCCACAGCATAAACAAATGTAATACATCTTCAACTAATATTCTACAACACTGTTGTTTTTAATTTACCAACTTATGATATTTTGTTGTAGCAATGCAATGGGATCAATACAGGCTCCATCAATTTATAAGTTCCTCTTTAACAGTTCAGAGGCAGGCAAATTGTCCAGGATGGGTGGGTGACTCTGTCCAAGGTCCAAGATTGATCAACCTTATATTCCATTGTTTTCAGTATGTGGTCCTATGCGTGTTGTTCCAGCTGCTCCTATCATGCCTTCTAGCTCATAGCAAGGATGGATCAGAGCAATGGGAGCTACATAGTTTATTTTGAAGACTGTGAGGAGGAAATTGTCCACATCAATTCTCACATATCGTAGGTCAGAATTTTCTCATATGATCATGTTTAAAACTATAATGGCTGTTAGGAATTATGCTCTTTCTCAGACTATTCCTGTGTATTTCCAAAACTGTGGTGGTTAAACAATTACTAAAAGGCAGAACAGAAGAGTAGCTATTGGAACAAACAGAAAAAGCCAAGAACACCTAGCAAAGTTTTGGTGACTGATTTTATGAAAATTCTGTCCTATCTTTAAATAAAATGTTAGTTGTGTCCTAAAGTCCTGAGTATTACACTTACTTTTATATTTGTTTACTATGACATATTGAGAGCAAGTTCAATATTAAAGTGATTTTGATAATGAATACCACAGGATTTTATTGTAGCCTCATGAAAATACAGTATTATGATTTTTAAAGTAATTCAATGCAAATTTTACTGTCGATTTTGCAGTTTTAGAATCTCTTCTTTATTCATAAGCATTCAAGACATGTATATCTTTTCATATTAGTTTTCATTTTTGCCGAGTAATATTTACTTGAATTTAGAGTGACTGACCAAGCTTTTAACTCTCTTCTAAAATGAAACTTAAATAATAGTCTGGAACTCAAGTCAGCATGTTCATGTGGATGTTCCCAGATATGTGATCCTAGACCACCTTTGGTCTCTCTTCTGTCACTGAAAATCTGGTTTTCCGAACTCAGTATCTAATGTGGTACTCTCTAAAATCATATTCAGAGTGAATACTCAATACTCTTTATAATTAATTCAGAGTGATACTGGTTGCATGATTGATTACTATGGCCAGAACCTATCAGAACTATCTTCTTCCTCCTAGATAAAAGTGAGTTTTTGTTGATGTTTATTCAACAATATAACAGCTTATTTCAAATGAATAAATGATGTATTAGTAGATATGGTGTATAAATATAAAATATCAATTGTTAGATTTTCAAAAATATTTCTGTTTTTAAGCAAAACAGTGCCTAGTATAATAGATTCTTAGTAAATCGGACAAAGAAATACATTTTTCAACAATAGGCAAGAAAGGAGACCATAGGTGTCTGGCAATCATTCTTTATTTCAGTGTTAAAAGACTTACTACATGGAAATATTTCTCTTTCTTGATTCAGAGAAGACATTGCAATGTGTAATTTCAATAAATCTTGGTTTGAGAAATACAATTTACACAAATATCACATATAAAAGTTTTAAATAATTCCCCAATTGTTATTCTTTTTTGAACTGGTAACTAATAAACTTTTTTTTGTATTGTTTTGTTTTTTTGTTTTTTCGAGACAGGGTTTCTCTGTGGCTTTGGAGCCTGTCCTGGAACTAGTTCTGTAGACCAGGCTGGCCTCGAACTCACAGAGATCCGCCTGTCTCTGCCTCCCGAGTGCTGGGATTAAAGACGTGCGCCCGGCCGAACTAATAATCTTTTGCAGAACCTTACAGCCTGGTAAGTTTGCAGGACCTTCATAAACTGCGTTTTTTTACTCAATTTTCTTTCTGGATTTTGCACAGAAGAACTTTATGGGAAATTCTAGAACCCCCTGATAGATACTAAAGAATATTACAGAAACAGCATAAAATATCTTTCTCGTATTGATATAAAAATTAATCTATTTGTTAGGCAGTGGTTATCTCATTCTTTCTCTTTCAAAAAATGATTCAATTCTTTATTTTTCCCAGGGTTCTTTGTAGTAAGACATTTGGCAGTAGTTGCATGTGTTTGCCCTTTCTCTATCTCCCAAACATTTTAGACTGTGTTTAATACTAGCAATTGATTTAAAATTAGCAATTTAATGACATGTTTATTTTGATATATAAAATCATTGCCATTTGTTCCTTAATTCCTTATCTTTATTAACATTTATACATTTCAATTCTTCTATACCAATGTAAAATTTATCCATGTTTTCCCCAAACAAATATTTGTAACAAATTTTAGTGTTTGGAAAAGCCTCTTAACTATGAGAATAGGCAGAAGTGGGGGAGACGCTTATTATTTTTTCTGGACAGATTATAACAGATTTATTTTACAAACCAATCTCTTCAATCCATCCTCAATTCCACAAAAGTTTATCTAATTACACACCTACTTAAAAGAAAGTTTGTTGGTAAAGGTAGTAGTTTTAATGTTTTTTGAACAAATAACCTGGAATTTCTAAACAAACAGTTAAAGATTAAAATTGACTTTTTAATGTTTTCCCATTGAAATGGAATCAAACTGGCAATAATACTTAAAGAGAGTGAGTGATGTTTCTCTGCTTCTAAATCCTCAGCTCACACATAGGAATTGGCACCTATTTTTATGAGTTTTGGGTTGTAGGAGCACTGCAGTTTGTTATATTGTTTCTTGTAGCAGTATGTACTGTTTTGTACATAGTATTCCTTACCCCACCCAGCAGGAAAAAAAAAATCAACAGCTCTGACACACACACACACACACACACACACACACACACACACACACACATATATATATATATGCTTTTCCATCTAGATTTTGGTGTTTGTCCTTTTGTGTTGCTGTTTTGTTTGTTTTTGGTTTTTGGCAGGGTTTCTTTGTGTAGTTCTGGCTGTCCTGAAATTCAGGCTAGCCTCTAATTCTCAGACATCCTCCTGCCTCTGGCTGGGATGAAAGGCATGTGCCACCACTGCCAGGCTGGTGTTTGTCCCTTTATAATAGGCTGTTTCTAGAAATGTGTTGTCCATCCACCTGGTTTATATTTTTTTCATGAACACGGTAAGTGGAAATTACTTCCCAAGAAAGAAAGGGACTTGAATTTTCCTTAATATCTAAGGTGCCTTAATGCTGCTTTTGAGGATGAAAAGTGGAGTTGGTTTTGGCTCTTTGCAATTCCATTAAACTCCTCCCCCGTGTATTTTCTAAGGTTTGCTCATTATAATTGTTAATTATATTTTTAAAATTCATTTTTAACAGCAGGATGTGAGCCTGACTCTAAGAGCCAGCAGCAGGCCTATGAGCTGCGTGAGGAGGAAGAGGGTCTCTGGGGTTGGACCGAGCGTGTCTGGAGTTGGCGGAGGGGAGCGCTCTGGAGGGGAGGCACACACTGCAGTCACAGTCCCTCCCAAGGCTGGTTGAGGCACCTCACTGGTGACGGGTCTGAAAGCACGTGGCTACGTCATGGAAAGCCAGTCTTTTCAATGCAAACTTCAACTCCTCCTCCCTCCAATGCCTGTAACTCACAGCCAAGGCTGGGCGAGAAATACGGAGGAGAGATTTTGCTCATGCTGGAGACTGGAAGGAAGAGTGTAAGGAAGGAGGAAGGAAATTTGTGGCGCTTTCTACCTACTACGAGACTGACAAGGGGAGGGGGCATCTATATTACATCTTCTCTTCGTGATTAAGAACTGAGGTTCAGTCCAACCCCACGGAGCTCTGGTGACTGCTTACTTAAAAAAAAAAAAAAGAAAGAAAGAAAAAAAAATTGGCCGCGGGAGAGAGAAGGCTCAGTCTTTGGCTGCCAGATCCATTTAGGAGGTGGTATTGGTGTATGAGTGTGTGTGGTGGTGTTTTGTTTTTCTTTCTTTCTTTCTTTTCTTTCTTCCTTTTTTATTTCCATCCCCCCCTCCTTTTTTTTCCTTCTCTCCTAGGGGCTACACAATGGCAGACTTCTCTCGCTAAGATGAATCCGGCTTGCCTTCTGCAGATCCGCCCATCCTCAGTTCCATTGAGGAAAAGGCTATGATTTTCTCTTTGGGGATCTTTTGTGCATTACTCTTCTTCCTGATTAGTTCTCGTCTCGGTTGGGATTTCTTTGCTTTTTCGGTTTGTCTTCATGTGACAGGATTTTTTTCATGTGAAAGGATTTTTTTCTCCCCAACCCTTTGGTCATGATCCAGTGGTGATCAAGAGGGGATAAATCATTCACCCTGGCCGAGAAAAAACAATCGCTGAGAAGTCTCAAAGAGATATACCACGTGAGGGGAAAAAACTGGGAGAAGATCCGGAATATTAACGTTTTTCCTATGGTAAAACCGGTGCCCCTCTTCAGGAGAACTGATTTCAAGTTATTATTATGCAACCACAAGGGCCTCTTTTTTCTCAGGGTGTCTAAGCTGCTGGGTTGCTTTTCGCCCAAATCAATGTGGTTTCTTTGGAACATTTTCAGCAAAGGAACGCATATGCTGCAGTGTCTTTGTGGCAAGAGTCTTAAGAAAAACAAGAACCCAACTGGTAAGCAAAGCATGCATCATATTCTGTTTTTCCTCGTAATACCCTGTCTGTTGCTCACCGAGCTAGGTCTGCAGTTTTGCTATGCAGGCCAGGGAACATGCAAGGAACCCGGACAGTGTTGCATACAGAGGTGTTGCATGAATAAACAAGTAGCCACCGCCGGATCTACGTCCTCTCGACCCGAAAACCCTGATCAACAGCTCCTAGCTGTGACACGATCCATCACTAGGAGGGAGGAGTAAACTTTTTTAGAATCCCCCCACTAAATGGATTTGGTCTCCCGTGTCTGGTGGAATATTGTAGGGCTTATGGCTTATGGCTGTGCCAGGAGAAAGAGCGGAGAGCTTGCCTTACTTCTGCTCCTGTGGAGACGTAGCTTTAGACTTTCTGATTAGCTTGCACAATATTCGCCACCCCATCACCTTTAGCAAAGTAAAAGCGCCCCCTCCCTCATGACCTGGCTCATCCGTCAGCCCCCGCCTCCCTCCCCCGTCCAGCTCTGGGTGTTATTAACTCATTCCCTAGTCTGCCTCTAACACATCCAGCCTGCGAACAGTGAACACTGGAGCAGGGCTTGTGCCTGGGGGAACCAGGACCCAGAGGACAAGCCCATATACCTCTAGTATATGCCATTTAAGTCCCTTCCCTTTTAAAATCCCGTGTGGAAACCCTGTGTGTGGTTCCCAGAATGACCAGCGGGTCCCTGACTTATGCCTCCTGGAGATCATGCGCCTAGATTTCAAAGGGCTCCAACCAGGGAAACTTGCAGTGTATTACATAAGAAATGCAAATGCAGGTGATTTGGGGAGTCGGTCCCAGGGGTTTACTTCCCTGTGTCTGGTATGAGGCATTTGGGACTAACGGAGTTGTGGGCGAGTTACCCTCAGGCAGCCAGGCTCGGAGGGCTGCCTGGTGGTGGCAGCTGTCTCAAAGGAGACTGGGTGAAGTCTTTTCTCAAATCAGTCCTGCTGTCCACAAGGAGTGTGCGGCATCCCTGGCTGGCCTTGTGTGGGAAGAGACCTGCAGCTCTTTTCTTTTTTCTTTTTTTGGTTTGTAGTCGTGCTGGAGGGCGGGGAAATCATCTGTCCTGCGGCTGCAGCGGGGCGATTAAGGCTGGCACTGCGGCGCACTAGATCATGGCTCTCCGCGGCCGCCCTGACACCTGGAGCTCAGAGCCAGCCACGCTGGCCTGGCATCCAGACCTCCCACGAACGGGCAGCAAGTGGCTGCTCGCTCCAAGCCTCTGAACCTAGCAAATGTAGCATCGCCTGGATGACGCGAGCAGAGGGGGCTGCGGTCCTGTGGCTGCAGGGAGAACAGTGGAGCGTGGGTGGGCGGGGTTGGAGGCAGTGGGTGTGGAGGTCTAGGACGCTTTGCAGGCACCACTTCTGCAGCAAAAGGCAAGGTGCATGACTGTTGTTAAAGAGTGTCCAAAAGGGCAGATGTTCCTATGCTCAGGCCAAGGGAAGTTGCTTCTAGCTGGGAAGCTTAGAGGACTGTGGAGGTTCTGAGAGGAAGCAGCTGTTGGCTTCCAGGAAGGTTCCCTGCTGCAGTGGAGTTGTTGCCTCTACCCTACAACCAGGGTCCCTAAGTTCTAGATCCACACCCTAACCAGCCTCCTTCACTGTTTCCTGTCCTTTTACTCTTCTGTTCCTTAACTAGCCAACGTTTAGTGACTCTGGTATGGTGTTCTCATCTTGAGACTTGTCTAAAGGCACAGCAGACTGGACACTTTACTTAGCAGAGCGTTGCTGATTCAGGCCCAGGGTATACTCCTGGTTCTTGGCATTCAGTCTAACATTATAGATGCCTGGTTCAATTACCCACCTACACCTACAGCACTGGTTCATGCCCTGGACATGAAAATACTGCCTGCAGGACTTCCCAAAGTGGGACAGGTCAAAGGGTATAAACCTTGTGTTTTTCTGTGAAAAGATTTAGCTCTCCTCTGAGAAAGGAACACAGTTTTTTTTTTCTTAAAAAAATCTTCTTTTTTTGAGACTTGGCTATTTGTCTAGGTACCTTGAAGTCAATCCTTTCAAAATATTGTTTGGTGAGTGGGAAATAATTCAGCAGGAAAAAACAGAAAGTTTGTTTCGAGGTCTTTATGTTTTTATTGTAAATAATTTTTACTGGAAATGCCAATCCTCCCACCACTCAGCTCAATATCTTTGTATTGTACTTCTCCTCCCCACCTACTTTCATCTCTCTAGAGTAGTTTTCTCTCTCCAAAGTGTTTTGGAAGGCACTAAACAAATGACTATTTATTTTCAGAGCAATTTATTTTGCAGCCTATATTTCACTTGAGTGTGAAGTGATGGGTTAACTTATGGTACGTCTGACGACATCATCACATAGTCTAATAGGATAGTTAAGTCTTAGATTGCCAGAGATTTGAGTTCATATTGGAAGTCTGAGAATTTAGGAGATTTAAAAAAATAGAACATTGATGTATCAAACTATGCAACTGTTATTTAAAGGCTTTGATCATTTCAGCTGTACTCAAACCCATGCCTGCCATTTCCTATGAATATTGTACGTGGTGAGTCTATTTTCCTGCTATTAACACAAAACCTATAATCATTTGCAGCCTTTTGATCCCAAGATAGCAATACAACTAAGAAATTAATTGGGTAATAAAAATAAAACAAGGACTAAACTCCTCTTAACTGTTAAAAGCAAAAAGAGCAGATTGACTACCACCTATTACATTATCTTGAATCTAAAAGGAGGACAATTAACTGGTTTCAAATGAAAAATCTTGACAGAATTCTGCCAAGCACTAGGGAATTGGTGCAAAGCATTCTTTATCATTTCAGAGACATATTTTAAGTTGGTTTTTCTTCTCTATTTTTGCAAGTTATAAAATAATTTACTGATTATTTTTAGTTCTTGAAATCATCAACATGTATGGGGAGTTGGGCTAAAGGTTTTAGAGCAGGTTAGTGTAAAAATAAGCAGATAATAAAAGGAAGGATTTACTACTTTGTCCTGTAGTTGTGTTACGTGATCTCTAATGAGAAGAGAAGTGCAGCATGTATTTGTGTTACATATTCTTTTAAAAACTAAATCACAATAGTTTACAACGTTTGAATGTAAAGTAAAATCTACTAATTTGACAAAAGTATCTAGTGCTTCAAAGTACAGTGATTATCAGAGAACACATTTGGGTGCACACACGTGCTCAAATGTCCTACTTTCTGCTATTTCCTAGCTGAGCAATAGCTGTGCATTTAGAAGAAATGTTACCTGCTGTAGCTTTTGCTGTATGAGTCATGAAAGGTGACTGTATTTTAG
Source organism: Microtus pennsylvanicus (assembly GCF_037038515.1). Lineage (NCBI taxonomy): Eukaryota > Metazoa > Chordata > Mammalia > Rodentia > Cricetidae > Microtus > Microtus pennsylvanicus. Next base: position 73,077,277 of record NC_134593.1, on the reverse strand, counting down.
GCAAATAATTAAATAGGAAGAATACTAAGTACAAGGTGCTTATTTTTTTCTGGAGAAGGTTCGGTATTATTATTTTTTTTTTAACCAGTGAAATAGTTTAGAATGACCAGTAACAGGCTGGCTTAGAAAATAATCTAGGTCACTGCTCTTGAAGCAAAGAATTATAAGGTAATAATATGAGTGATAAGCATAAGGTTGTGTCATGCTATCTCTTCAGATCTATAAAACAAGCAAAGGAAGCCAGGGACTCTTTCACACGCTGTACTCAATACACTACATAAAAGACCCCAAAGCCTCTTCACCATGCCAACACTTTGGAAAACTCAGATTTTGAAATACTTTACAATGTGTGAGAATATTCCTGAATACACATGTTTGTGGTAGGAGGATATATAGGAAGCAAATTACCTAGACATGGTTCTATATATGTTCTGGGAACATTGCACAGACTCGTGGCTTTGGTGTTCTGTCAGAGCTTTTTGAAGTGAGAAAATAGGGAGATAGGGAAGGAAGAAAGAATAAGCACCCTCTTTCCATCATTCTCACCCTGAATTCTTATTTATTCTGTAGAGCTAGGTGAGCCACAAACTGGCAAGACCTGCATTTCTACACACCAAGTGTGCAGCAAATGAAGACATCAAATTCAGATAGCATAGATAGAACAAGAAACAGGTGGAAAGTTCTTGTAACCTTCTTAAACTGAGTTCCAGAAAGTTTTAGTTGCTGAGGTGGTAAAGTGAGCCATAATGAGCAGTGGCATTTTATCAACCAAAGGTGACATTTTTAGCAAATTCTAAAGAATTTCTAAGAACTGAATTACAAAAAGAATGGATTTCCTTTTCTTTTCTAGATGTTAACATCCAAGTTAACAAGTATACAACTTGTTATCAACACCTAATAATGTGCACTCACCTTCAATAGTGAAGATGATGTTGTTCAAATGATGCATCACTCTTTGAATGTATTAAAGCTAACTGTATACTGTGCTTCACTTTCCAAAATATCCATAATTTAACAAGACACGCATTGGAAACTTCTGTGGTTTTATACAAATGGTAACAAGGACAACCACCAATGTTTTTGCTCCTTTGCTAATTTTGGCATCATGCCTCACTCACCCTGACTCATAAGTTTTCTATAAATGCTATGTATATGTATCAAAATGGAAGCATTTTTTCCAGATACTTTCTTATGCTTTACAGGGAACTGTTGTGTTTCTTGAAGAGTGGGGCAAAAACATTCTGCCTCTGAGTAGTTTAAAATAGTCACTGCATTGTACCTAGAGTTAAATAACAAATAAAAAATTTGAGTCCAATTTAGCCCTACCCTCAAGTCAATGTGGGTCAGGGATAAATACATTGTTCCTTAACTTTGGTTTATGTGTAGATCCAGATCTGAGTTGAACCTGGGCATTGACTTTTTGGGCATTTTCTGAGTAAGATGCCTCAATTTCTTAAATTTCCCGAGATGCAGTTCCAGAGTTTTGCTATTCTATTTTGGAAGAGTCATTAATCCTTATGTTCTCCCTGTGTGTTTCTCCAATTGCTACAAAATAATGCTTTTACTTTGGTCAAAGGTGGTTAGGGGAACTTCTAGGATCTTTGAACATGGAGGTCAAAAAGAAGAACAAGGAACAGGCTTACAGCACTGACAGTGGTTTTGGATATTACTGTACTTCCCATTTCCTGACAAAGTTTCTGCTTGTAATATGCAGCACACTTGGAAATACTAAGTAAGACGAATAGTCAAAAGGTGATAGTTCTAAAAGCTGAACCATGGAACTCTGTCACTGTCAGTATGATAGCTGGTCAAGTTTATTCAGTGTTCACTTCTTTTCTGAATGATGAGAACAAAACTAAACTGAACTAAAAGCACAAATATAAGTAGGTAAACAAAAATGCCAGCAATGACATCAATGTCTGGCTCTTTGGATACCTGAGTGATTTTACAGAAGTGTCCTGAATCCAAAAAACCTGAGGCAATGCAGGCTATTCCTCATACTTGACCCTTCTCTAAAAACCCAAGTCATGGGATTATTGCATGCGCTCTGTCAAACTTGTCCCTAAAATTCACAAATGAAGTTTGAAGCCCTTCCAGTACCCTATGTGGCAAGGTCTGCTTCATTTTATTTTCTGATCCTTTCTTCTTTCTTTTTCCTCAAAAGTTGAGTGTTTTGTTCTTCTTTTTCTCTTTGGAGCTCCTTTCTCTAAGGCAAAACCTAGGACCCTTCTTTGTGGTATTTATTTATCATCTAGCTATCCACCTATCTACTTGTTCATTATCTAATTATTTATCTACTTATCTATTTATATGTTGTCATTGTTGAGTTGGCAGCTGTCTCTCAAGCAGCCTTCTCACTTCTAGTATTTCTTTTGCAGCTGAAAAAAAAATGGTGATTTTTCCAACTTTTTTGCTCCATCCACTACCAACTACCAAACTAGTCTGCTTTTATCCAGGAGCCACTTTAGTAAGGTGGAGGATGCTGGGACACAGTGCTCTTGGAATGAATGAGAGGCTTGGAGTATGTATCAGGCAGCGACTACAAAGCTTGGTAGAAGCTATGGCTTTGGGTGGAGGCCCCTGGTCTCCAGAGAACTGTTAACGTTATTTGTTCTGTTCAAAGCCTTAAACTCTGCAGCTGTTCACAACGTGGAAACCCGTTGGAGATCTGACTGCTGCGAGGGGCAGGCTTCCTTCTGGCAGGGTTGCTGGACTGAGACTCGCAGGTTCGAGCCTCAGGGGCTCTGCTAAGCAGCACAGTGGGGCTGAAGCTGCCGCTGTAGCAGCCTTCGCGCAGGAAGTTTCTGTTGCCACGGAGATGACCTCTGACCCCTAGAGTGTCTCCGTGGCCCCTTTGCGGGTGCTGTGGTTGCTATGGGAACTTCAGTAGCCAGGATCCTGGGACTAGAGCAACTAGTGAGCAAGGACAAGGCCTGTGGCAGCTGCTCTGCCCAATTCCTTCCTGGCGCAGGAAGCATGGTTGCCCTGTGGACCCGAGGGTAGGGGAGCTCCACCTGCTGATGACAGCGCAAGAACTGAACCTTGGTCCCAGCCCACAGGTGGCCACCTCTGCCGGTTCCTCTCCTAGGCTGTTTTAAAGAGAATATGCTGCAAAAGGGAGCTGGGCTGTCTCCTCTTTGTGTGTAAGCCAGAGATTGGGAGCCTGTTTCAGAGTCCAATTCTAGGCTCTGTTTCCTCATTTACTTTCAGGAGACTTGCATACATTCCTGAAGTTTTCTGTGTTCCAGTCTGGGTGCAGTCCGAATGGATTTGATTAAGAATATTTTAAAAGCAGTACCACCTTGCATAGTTTTGATTTCTGAAACCGTTACATTTAGTCTACTCCCGTCTCCCCTGTCCCCTTCCCTGTGTCCATGTTGACTACATCTAAGCTGCGTTTTAAAATTAGTACTTATCAGATGTGGGGCCACTTTCAAGCTCATGAACGGCTTGCTCTTCTTCCTAGTGTGTCGGCTTCTCACTGGGAATACTAGTGACTGCAAAGCTGGTTCATAACCGTAGGCACAAACACAGACAATGCCCCTCAGACCTGGAAAAAGAAATGACAAAGAGCTACTCAAATGTTTCCTAGAGCTGTGAGTTTGCTGTTAAGATGGTGTTATCACTTGATCCATTCTGTCAAGATGCCTTTCCCTGGGGGAACAGCTAAGCATTTTGAAGGATGGGATGAATGCACTGCCCCACTTCCTCTCTGGGTTTAACCATCTCAGTTATTAATTTAAAAAGGAGAATTCTCAGGTATACTTCCAACTCCGAAATTTATGAAGTTGTTCAGGACCACAGGTTCTTTGTTAAGCATACATTGTCCACCACCCCCCGCCCTTCTCTTTTGCTGTATATTCCAGACTAACATAAACTCACCATTCTCTTGCCTCAACAGAGTACTGGCATTAGAGGCAGGTATCCAGCACACTGTTTTCTAAACTTAATAAACTTAAAAAGTTCTCCTTTGCCTCAGGTGTTGCTGCAGAAGAAGCAAGATGAAGAGTTCTAGCATGAATTTTAGAGTAGACACAAAGCTGTCTCAATACTAGTTCAGAGCTGTAGGCATAGAAAGAAAAGCTAAGGATCAACAATGACAATATAGAAGGCTTGTTATAGTAAACAAAAATGAATTATAATGACTGGTTAGGAGTTAGTCACTAGAGAAAGGCTCAAGATGGATTGGCATGAAAAAATCAGCATGGCTTAAGCTTTGAGCACGTAAGAGTAGTCTACTAAGAACTGAAGTGAGAGTAGGGAGTGGGAAGTGGTGCAGTCAGAAGGTAAAGAAGAACAGATCATGTGTCATTGCGGCAGCCCTTATGCCACAGTGTGGAAAACAGCTTTGAGACAGGCGAGACTGAAGAAAGGGCATAAAGAAAGCAAATAATATTCTAAGAGATGCTGTGGGTCCCAAAGGAAGGCTCTGGAGAGGAAGTGGAGTCAGTCAGAATGAAACAGTGAATTTGTAAAGAAAGTCAAAGGAGTCTAGAATTTTCTGTCTGTAGGCTTTAAGCCTTCAGCAGTTTATCAGTAATACATTGATTTTTGCTTTGAAACCTGAAAAGCTGTCCAGACTGTCCTGTTGAGGATTCAAGAAACTTAGTAACAAGTCAGAAACTTTGACAGGTTTCTTTTTATGTTATTATTAATATTTATTTCATTTATTTTATATACTGACCATAGTTTCCCTTGCCTCCTATCCTCCTCTCCTCCCACCTCTAATCTATCTCCTCTATCTACTCCTCCTTCATCTCTATTCAGAAAAGGGTAGGCCTCCCATGGGCATGACAGATCAGGTTGAGGCAGGACCAAGCTCCACTGCCTGCATCAAGGCTGGATGAGGTATTCCAGAATGAGGAACAGGTTCCCAAAAGCCAACTAATTATCAGGGACAGGTCCTGATCCCACTGCTAGGGGCCTTACAAACAGACCAAGTTACACAACTGTCACAACCATGCAGAGGGCCTAGGTTGGTTCCACGCAGGCTGCTTAAGTGCTGGTCCAGAGAACATCCTCCCTTTCTTCAGGAGGACTCCCAGAGCTTGCTGCAGTGCTTGGATGTGGATCTCTGCATCTGCTTCCATCAGCTACTGGATAAAACCTCTCCGATGACAATTGGGGTAGTCTGATTATAGTAGATGGTCTGTTCAGGTACCCTCTCTACTATTGCTGGGAGTTTTACCTGAGGTCATCCTTGTGGATTCCTGGGGGTTTCTCCTAAACCTCAAAATGGGTCCCTATCAAGACTTCTCTTTCATTACTCTCCCCCTCCTTCCTGTCCCCAACCTGCACCCAGCCTGCCCAACTGACTCCCTCAAGTTCCCACCCCTCTACCCCCTCACCTAAGAGATCTCCTCTATTTTCCTTTCCCTGGGACATCCATACCTCCTCTTTGGCACCCTCTTTGTTATCTAGCCTCTCTGGGGCTGTGGATTGTAGGTTGGCTCTCCTATACTTTGCTCATATTACCTACTTATGGGTGAGTAGATACCATGTTTGTTTTTCTGGGTTTCGGTTACTTCACTCAGAATGATTTTTTTTTAGTTCTATTTATTTGCCTGTAAAGTTCATGAGATCATTGTTTTTGCAGGTGAACAAGACTCCATTGTGTAAATGAACCACATTTTCCTTAGCTAGTCTTCAGTTGAGGGGCATCTAGGTTGTTTCCAGGTTCTGGCTATTATGAATAATACTGCTTTGAACATAGTTGAGTAATTGTCCTTATGGTATGATTGAGAATCCTTTGGGTATAGTTGGGTCTTGGGGTAGATCGATTTCCAACTTTCTGGAAAACCACCATATTGATTTCTAAAGTGGCTGTACAAGTTTATGCTCCCACCAACAGTGGAGTAGTGTTTCCCTTACTCCACACCCTTTCCTACATAAGCTGCCATCAGTGTTTTTGATCTTAGCCATACTGACAGGTGTAAGATGGTATCTCAGAGTCATTTTGATTTGCATTTCCCTGATGACTAAGGATGTTGAGCAATTCTTTAAGTGTATTTGAGCCATTTGAGATTCTTCTATTGAGAATCCTCTGTTTAGATCTGTATACCACTTTTAATTGGATTATTTGGTATTTTGATGTCTAATTTCCTGAGTTCTTTATTTTGGAGGTCAGCCCTCTGTCAGATGTGGGGTTGGTGAAGATATTTTCCCATTCTGTAGGCTGTTGTTTTGTCATATTGACAGTGCCCCTTGCCTTAGAGAAATTTTTCAGTCTCAGGAGGTCCCATTTATTAATTCTCAGTCTCAATGTCTGTGCTACCAGTATTATATTCAGGAAGTAGTCACTTGTGCAAATGTACTCAAGGCTACCACTTTCTCGTCTGTCAGGTTCAATATAACTGGATTTAAGTGGAAGTCTTTGATCTACTTGAACTTAAGTTTTGTGTGAGGTGTTAGATATGGATCTATTTGCATTCTTCTACATGCCAACATCCAGTTATGCCAGCACACTTTGTTGAAGATGATTCTTTTTTTCCATTGTATAACTTTATCATAGTTGTCAAAAATCAGGTTTCATAGGTGTGCAGATTTATGTCATAGTCTTCAAGTTGATTCCATTGATCTGCCTGACTTTGACAGGTTTTAAGTCTAAATTTAAATTACTGGGAACCTTTCTGTAGATAATGAGTTAATTTTTATTGATTTTACTCTGAAAATCATAGGGATGGAAAATGCTTTATAATGAAGACAAGCCAGTGTTTTTTTTTATGGTTGTATACAGTTTTCTGTCAATAGAAGGCACTTTTGTACAGACATTGTTCAATTTGAGGAGCCAAACAGTACAAGTAAAAGCCAGGTTTTCAGATGATTGTTCCAGTCTGTCAGGAAAGGAGAAAGAAGCCCAAACCTTGCTGGATTTATATACGTAGTGTATTCTTGCTTCCCAGATGTAAATGAAGATGCTTGTAATTAAAATGTCTTTTCCCTTCTGTAGCATTTTGTTGTCTGAGCAATTATAGTGGATCACTGAAGTGAGCCATAGCCTTTTCTGCAAAACTGCCTCTTAGATAAAGTGTAGCTTGGAAGGATTCACCATCTCTGTTCTTCCTACTTTCTGTATGTAGTACAGTATTGCAATGTACTTTTAAAATAATAGGATTTAAAACCAAAACAAAAATAATATTCTCTAATTGTGGGATTAAAATAAAAACAGTCTGAACCTTGTCTTCGTTCATTGTGTTCCTCTTGAACATCAAGTGTTATAAGTTTTAAGCAAAGAAAGGCTGTGTTTACTGGGAGACCTTGCTAATTTTGCTAATTAAACATTCAGCAGTCATTATCATTCTGTATTACAGTTTTCTCTCAAGGTTAATTGAAAGCAGAAATGAAATATGCCCAAGTTTTACCTTTTTTGATCACTATGGCTCATTTCTTAGGCCTTTAGATATTTTTAATTAACTTAAAATATTTTCCTAATAATAATAATAATAATAAAAAGAGAAAAAGATATTTTCCTATTTACATGGCAACTGAATGAAGTAAAATTCCTTGCATCAATATATGACAGTTGATATTAAATAGAAGACTAAAAAGTTAATTAAATAAAAATATAAAAATTATTAATTTTAGGTGATACTATGGAATATTTTGATAGATGAATACACTGTGATAGTATAGGAGATGCTTTGAATAAAATAAATGATGAATGTTATAAACTGTTTAAGGGCACAGTAACCAATTTAATGTGGCGTGGAGGCTTATCTTCATTTGCTATAGCAATATCAGACTTGCTGATTTGCTGAGAAGACATTGTCAGTTGACAGCTGTTTGAGGACGGACTACCATTCATTTATGTTTTAGTGTAGCCATTGATAGGTTCTCATGCTCCAGTGGATGGCCCTCTACCCTTGGGCATGTGGGCAGCATTAACTAGACTTAGTGGGCTATCAGAAAGAGGGGGAAAAATGAAGTTGAGGGGAGCATCTTGAAGGGAATATAGGACTTAGAAGCAGGAGGTAGAGGCTTAATACCATATTTTATTGTATAAAGAACAAAAAACACAATAAAAATTGTGAAGTCTAAGAATAAAGAGTTTAGGAGCCTCCAAAACGGAAAGTGAAAAATCCAAGTAAACACCAAAGTGACCTAACTCTGGAGTAAATACCCTTAAATTCCTACACTGCAGCTGCCTCTTTACAAAGCCTGTTAGGTGTTATCTATGTAAAAGTCATCAATATTTGTCCTTGTGGTTTTGTGAGTCATTTTGACCTGAAGCTAATATGAACTATTACAAATTCAACCTTTATAAACCTAGAAAATTTTAATGATTACTTTTTGGGATATGATTTAATTTAATCTAAATACACATTATACATAGCTTGATGAATTTTGACAGTTATGGGTTATAATGATAACCAATAATCAAATCAGGATTTAGACCATTACTGATCACTCAAGGGAACAAGTTCTCCTTTCTCTTTCATAAGCGTTCTAATTCCTCCATCTAATTTAAGCTGTAGTTGAATATTCTATCACTAAATCAAAAACTCTCACATTTCATTTTGTTTCTTTCAGTCAGCATAATGCTTTTGTTAAAGTAAAACATTGCCCTTGATAGAAATGATGTCTTCTTAGCTAAATATAAGTGAGAACACGGATTCTGGTGGCCCTGAATAACTTGTTCATCTGTGGAAAAGATTACATTAACTTTGTAGTCACAACTTAAGAAAACAATAAGTTAGCACATTTAGTAAATACTGGATCAGTGGGAGATAGCGGTTTTCAATGTTATAACATTTTTAACTTTAGGGCTAGTGGAAACTAGTTGACTAGGTAGTGGCATTTCATTTACATTTTAATAAATAAAGCTTGCCGGAAGATCAGAAAAGTAAAACAGCCATGCTTGTCAGCTTTACAGACCAGGCAGCAATGCCACATGCTTTTAATCCCACTAGCCTCATTAGCTTGCCATTGAAACCAGGTGGTAGTGGTTTACACCCTTAATCCAAGAACTAGAGAAGATTATAAAATGGGAGGAGACAGCTCTCAGTCTCAATCTCATTTTGAGTTTTCCTGGAGGCAGGATCACCATTTTGAGACTGAGGTCAAGGTAAGACAGTGGTTCACTGCTTTCCTTTTTTTGGTCTTCAGGTTGAACCGCAATATCTGTCTCTGAGTTTTTATTAAATGTGCTTCAGGATTGTTAAGAATACATTCTAAAAGTTTTACAAGTAATCACAAAGGTGTTAGGCAAGATGCAAAGGTCACTGACTGCTCCTTGGACTGGAGAGGGAGGGAGAGGGGAAGTGGAGGGAGGGAAGGGAAGTGGGAGGAGGGGAGGAGAAAAAGAAAAGAAAAGTAAATGACTTTTATATAGGTTTAAAAATAGGAAAAGACAATTTTGGTTCCGTTTGAAACATTCTCAGTTGCCACAATGACCAATGACAAAAGTTCTAGAAGTTAATTATTCTGCAAGATCTTCAGCTAAGAGTAACTTCTTCAGAGAGTGGTGTCACTTCATGTTTTTGGGCCTATCTGTGTCGCTGTTTGTAGACTGGTAGGATTTAATGGTAAAGTTTTGGGTTTTACTGTGTAAACCGGAACATTCTAATTGAATAAATTGAAGCTAACAGGCATTAGTTGTTCAGTGTATGGAATTTTCAAGCTTTTCACAGGTTACGAAGATGCTACTGTAAGACAGGGGACTACTGGAACATACACAAAGGGCATTACTGCTCCAGAATAACAGGCAGGCTGGGCTTCACATCCTCAACATCTCATTGTGTCCCATATGTTCCTCAGAAGCAATGTCCAGTGACCCAATAGACATCTGTACAAGGTGTATCTCTGTAGTGGCTAGGATATAAGTTTAGAAAACACTAGACTTTTAAGAGGCTTCTAACAAAGGTGCCTGTTTGAGCATAAGAACATTGTGCCTGTTATACTGGTTAGGAAACAAGTATGTTCTCACATCATGGGGAGATACTGTCCATTGATTACAAGATGGTTTGCTTATATATCCTTGTAATGATTGTCTGGTTCAGAAGCTGTTTCAAGGGTTGGAGTCATGGGGTAGATATTTTGTCCTTAAATCTATTTTCACAAAAGAACTCTTTCCTGTGATTCTCATGACCTCCATGGCATTCTCCATAATTTTGAAGCATACATTGAGGCTATATTACCATTAAAGTCATAGATAATATGTTGACCTTGTAAAGTGGGACCTGTAGCTAGTGGCTGAGTTCATGTCCTTCATAGTCACGAAGCTGAAAGGTAGTTGCACACATTGTGACATAGTTTGGGGCCATATCTCTAGACCTTATCACTTTCTAAATAAGGAGAGAATGAGTCTTCACATTGTGGAATGAACAACTGTGTACTTACTTTCTCCTCTGACAGCCACCTGCTATTTTGTAAAATGATGTCCTACTGAAACATTCACCTGGGAAGGAATAAAAATGTCAACAGATTATTTGTACACAAGAACTCTTTCACCAACTTGCACCATATTTGTATTGTAGTGTTTTCTCCTTAGTGTGACCAAATATCTGATAAGAAGAAACTTAAGGGAGAAAATGTTTATTGTGACTCATAATTTAAAGGTATGGTCATCATAGTGGGAGCATGAGTCTATGGATCTCATTATATTGGCAACCAGGAAGCAGAGGTAGATGAATACTTCTGCTCCTTATTCTCTTATTTCTACTTAACCTGGGACTCTAACCCCTAGAAAAGTGCTTCTCATGTTCATGGTGGATCTTCCTCCCTCAATTAAACCTCTACGGAAACTGCCTTCCAAGCACATTTAGAGATGTGTATTTTAGGTGATTCAAAGGTCCACCAACCTGACAATATTAAGCATTATAGGCATCTTTTTCTGCAGTAATTTAAGGTGTTATTCTGTTTCCAACAGTGTTGGCTATTGTTAGTGGAGATATACATTAAGGAACAGTTTGCTACAGGAATACTTTTGGGAATAAACGTTTATCTTGTACTCTTTTGGTTATACAATTTGAATTATATATTAGGGGGATCAATATCTTTGTCCTAGATGTTTTAATATTTGAAATGGTACAAAGTTTATAACATGATATTTTAAAAATGATAACCTATTAAATAGCAAATCTTACAAGTATCTAACCAATAAGGACTTAAATTAGAGGTAGCAATTTCTTTGATTTAGAGCTAGAATCAGAATTTTCTAAGGCTGGTATATACACATGGCCACATTTATACAGAATTGGGAATGGGTTTCTTTTAGGTGGTGATGAGGGCATATATAATGTTTTGGGAGACATCACCATTTAAATACAAATTCTGTGTTTGGTGGGTGAGTGAATAGTGATTGAATCAAACCTTTTTTTTTTTTTTTCAAATTAGGGAGAGAGGGATAGACTAACTGCATAATGCCATAGGACTTGATGCTGAGGCATCAAGGAAAGGGTCTGACTATTTTACCTTAGCATAATTATAAATTAAAAAGTGCAATGTGCACTCTGTTCAAATAAAGTAGCCACATCAGGCTCATGGTTCATTTTGTGTCTTCTGGGTATGTGCCTATCAGTATATCCATTCCCTCATGTGCTTTCTGACCTTTGGAAACCCATGCAAGGGTGTTTACAGTCATTCAGTTAACTCTGAAACTTTTGGCTTTTCTTTTTCATTCTTCTTATTTAAAGAGACAGAGGCAGTATTTATCTCTCTAAATATTAATATCAGTCTGACTGTAATTTTCATTTTAGTGTTAATATTTTAATGTAAGACAAATCTTTGTGCTTCTTCTCTTATACTCCTTAACACTGCTAAATGATAAAATGCTTTTAAGTGCAATTGCGTATTTTGTTATGAATTATTTTTTATTTGTCTCTACTTTAGATTTATGAACATATTATGGGGAACAGTAGAAGTTGTTACTTTTAATAAATATAATAAAACAGGTTCAGTTACAGAAAAGCAATTTTCAGGTAATAATACAGTATTTTATTTCTTAATTGTTATATAACATTATGGCAAAATGTTCATATTTACATAATACATAGTGAAGTGCTACTTTTAACATAGCACATCACAGGTTAAATTATGATTTGTACTCTTCTTAGTTTCAGGCAAACACTAAGTATTTAAATGTACTTATAGCTATGAATACATAGTAGATAATTCACTTGGACATTTGTGTCCTCACCCCATCTGTTGGCCATCACATTTTATATACAACAGAGTCACAAAGACAGGGTTCATATTATCAATAATTTAAAAGCAACAAGTTAAATCTCAGATGTAGGTTGCTACAAATGTTATTTTTCAGTTGTTAGACTTATGATCATCAAAAACAGCTTAAAAATTATACTAGACAGTTTTGGGCTTTTTATGGGATTGAGGTTTGAAAGAAAATAGCCCCCTAATGGAATAGCACTATTAATAGGTGTGACTTTGGTGGAGGATAGCCATGTCTCACCATGGTGATAATGGGTTGAATCTCTGAACTGTAAGTGATCCACCTCTATTAAATATTTTTCATTTTAAGAATTGCTGTGGTCATGGAGTCTCTTCACACCCTAACTAAGAGGCATAGCTATTCCTGAATTTTCTTTTATTTTGCTTTTTTTTAAAGACATGAATTTAATTGTAGCCCAAATTGTCCTTGAACTTAAAATCCTCTTTCCTCAGCTTCCTGGATGCTGAAATTATGAATATGTGCTACCAAGCATGGCAACATTTTTTGTCTTTTTAGGTGGTCTATCTGCAGTTTGATATGGGGCTCACTTTGCAAAGTGTCCCAAGTCCTGTAAACTTAATTTTATAAGAATCTTGTTTTCAAACAGTATATTCCAATGTTTCAGTGAAGGAATAAATTGATTTTTCTCTTTCTCTGTTCTTCCCCCTTCCCCTTTCTTCATATCATTAATATTAATGTCATGAAATCCTATTCATTGGACTAAATTAGCAATGAATTTGGACTAAAGAGCTCATTGTTCTTAAAATCTGAGAATAAATTTTTGTGTTAGCTTTCTCCACTATAACAAATGTCAAGACAATCAACTTATAAAGAAAGGGTTTATTCTCAGTGTTGTGGAGCTTTCAGACCATGAGTGATCACTCTCGTTCCTTTTAGGCCTGTAGTGAGGGAACAAATCTGAGCAGAACAACCGGGTGAAACAAAAACACTCACTTCAGTGTCAGTACATGTACAAGAAAATAGGAAGGGGTTGGAATCCTACTATTATCTTTTTTTTTTTTTTTTGGTATGGCCCAGTGATACAACGACTGTGGGTTAGGGAACCCCTCTTAAAGGTTCCACTTCCTTCCAACTATGCCTTTCTGAAGACAAAGTCTTTACTACTTGGACCTTTGGAAAACACTAAGTTCCAAACTACAACAGCTGGGCACATTTGTATATGACAACAGATCAGTAAATAGCTGGAAAACAAGTTGTGACCAGAAATTGACTTATATTCTACAAAGCTGCCTCATGATATCTGTGAGGGCTGTCATTCATCGTAACTGGTTCTGAGGGTGGATCCCAGGCCCTAATATAATAGGCAGGGACTCTACCACTGAGCTACTTCTGCAACTTTTGTTGTTTGAATTTGGTTACCTAAAATGAATGACACCATCTGAGGATTCTCTTTCCTCTACATCTTTGATGATATTTGTCACTGTCTTTTTTTTTAAAATTCTAGTCTTTCTAGTGGATGAAAGCTTGTATGTTTCTGTGGTTTTTGGTTGTGTTTTCCTAATTACTAGGGATGGTGAGCGCCTTTCCATGTTCTTGTTCACCTCTTGTGAAATATCCACTTTCATTCTTTTTTAAAAAAGATTTATTTATTTATTTATTTATTATGTATACAACATTCTGCCTCCAAAGAGGGTGGCAGATCTCATTACAGATGGTTGTGAGCCACCATGTGGTTGCTGGGAATTGAACTCAGGACCTCTGGAAGAGCAGCCAGTGCTCTTATCCTCTGAGCCATCTCTTCAGCTTCCTCCACTTACATTCTTGAACACTTTGAATTGAGTCATTTGTACTTCTAGTTTTTAATTGTAAGAGTTATATATTCTAGACACAAATAAAGCTTATTATTTACAAACATTTTCTTTCATTCTACTTATTTTACTCTTATATTCTTGATGGTGTCTTTTAAAGTATTTTTATTTAGTGTGGTCTAATTTATCAATTTTTCATCACATATATATATATTTATATACTATTTAATATATGCAATTTATATCTATGAAACCATTTCTAATTACACTTTACCAAGATGTAGCTCTAAATTTGTTTTGAAGAGACATAATCATTACATTTAGGTCTAGAATCCATTGTGAGTTAATTTTTGCACATTGTATGAAATATGTGTATTTTTTTATATTTTGGCATTCAATTGTCTAAGGAATGTTTGAAAAATCTTATTTTGAGTTGTTATGAACAAAAGTAATATTTATTTACTTCTAAAAGAACTTATAGCTAATTTTATAAAAGAATTATCTAATAATGTCTCAGTATTTCAAGCAAATAAATTATATATATCTAATAGACCTATAGTAGAGATACAGTGAACATTTTTATGGGAGTGAATGTATGCTTTTACTATATCTTGGTTCAAAAAACCTTTTAGCATCAGTAGCTTCCTGCAATGTGCAAGCATTTTCAAGGAAATAAATGACACATGCTTAAGACCATTCAGGGCTCTAGAAGATCATACCTTAGTCTAGGTGTTTATAAAAAACAGAAATTTATTTCTCATAGCTTTACAGCTAGAGAAAACGAAGATTGAAGTGTCAAACTGTTCAGAGTTTCATAAAGGCTTGATCTCAAATTCAGAGAAGCAACTTTTTCAGCTGTATCACCACATGACATAAGGAAAGGTAGAGCATACTTCCTTTTCTTTTATGAGGGTACAGATCTCTGTCCTGGAGGCACATGACCTGATCATGGCCTAATCTTGTCCTACACGTCCCACCTTTTCCTAGGACTGCATTGAGGATTAAGATTCTGAGATAACAATAATGTAAAAAGTGCTTAGACTACTTGTAGCAAGTACACAGGATAAACAATTTTTGTAGCCATATGTTTTACTCAAAGTGCTGTGACTGTTCTTAATGATGTTTATTTTGAAGGCACAGGCATTTCATTAGTATACTGACAATAAGAGACTCTATTTACCCTTACTTTCTAGTTTTAAAGGTGAAGACATGAAGGTCAGATTTCAATGACATGTAAATTTCATTTTATGTATTTAAATTTCTTCTAATTCGTTTATTAAATATCTCATGAAATACACACACACACAAACACACACATATTCCTTAGTATGAGTGCCATCTAAGTTATAAAAGAACCACATCGGCTAGATTGTTGTGTTTTGTTAAAAGAAAATATTCTCTGCTATGCAGGAGATACAAGGTGTGCCATCATTAGGAAGACTCTCCTGAAAGGAGGTGGAGAGTCTCAAGCTTCATCAGTTGGTGAATGATGCAGATATGAATACGAATCCTAAAAGATGTGGTTAAACCAAAAAGAAAATGAACTTCCTGATTTTGCTGGTGTTTGGGTGTGACTACAATTGTGGGACAGGCTAGGAACTGATTATGGGAGCATTCATGAATTGAACTTTAAATTAATTAAGTTTTGTCAGGTTATACAGTACCATGCCATTACATGTTGATTTATTTTGTATTATGTATAAAAGTTGTCTTGGTTGTGCTCTGAGTATTATGAGGAAATGACATTTACTATTATTTGAGCCAGAGTACTTAATTAAGAACCCTGATATTAGGGAGATATCCAAATGGGAAGATGATTCTTGGGAGATAAAACTGTGAGAAGCTGACTTTGCAATGAAATTATAGAGGATTTTAGTTTTCTTAAGGAGTATGCCACATGATCTCTCAAAAGTAGACTTTTTGTTTCATGTTGTCAAATTTTTTTTCAATTATGTTACTGAATAAGAGGGTTATGGTGTTAAATAACTTTCACTCAATTGCTCTGATTTACTTCCCTCTCTGCGTTTCTTTTCTTTCTCTGGTAAGATTTCATTTTATAGATGGTCTGTCTTGGAAGGCACCATGTAATCTAGCCTCAAAATCATATTTTTTTATTTTAGCTTCCTAATTGATGCTTTTAGAAGTGGACAACTGACATCTCAGTTTACTTAGACAGGCAAGAAATGTAGCTCTCAAAATTTAGAATGGGATATATTAAATGAGTATGTTGACATTTTGTGGTTGTCTCGCGTTAATCTATATGTGCATTTAGCATGAGGAAACATAGAGTGCACAATGTTGAGCATTGAATTTGTGTGTGTGTGTGTGTTTGTGTGTGTGTGTGCACGCACATGACAAGGAGATAAAAATATAGATAGGTAGGTAGGTAGATAGATAGATAGATAGATAGATAGATAGATAGATAGATAGATAAGTGCACTGATAGATCAGAGAAGCAAAGATGAAGATACCTCTCCTTTCTATTTTTCCTATGAAAAACTTCCTGACATTGAGTGAATTTGCTTAATTAATAAGGTAACTTTGATTTTCTTGAAATTAATGGTGACATTTTTATTAATTTACGTATCTCCAACATAAACTTAGGAGCAGAACTCAAGGTCCAAATAAATGGTTTAATGATGGTTCTTGTTGATGCTCATCTAATACTGAAGAATAAATTGCTTAAAACACTGAACTTTGAATTTACATTAACAGGAAATATACTGCAGAACAGATAAAAACAACCCCACTTTCCTTCTCCCATGCTACAGATAAATGTTTTGGAGGAACTCCTACCTAGATGCTTTACACTCCATTGTCTTGTACTCGCCCAATGTCCACTCTTTATCTACATGGTTTAGTTTAGTCAGAACCTCTTCAGATAGCTAAATGCATGTTTATTGACTTTCTTAGATAATTAACGCTGGATCATATAAATTTGGAAAATAAATTTGTATTCCTCTTATTCTCGTTGCTAAAAAAACCTTTGAAGTTAGGCTTTAAAATCCTATTTGTGATTTGTCTGTGCTTCATGGTTCTTTTTGTTTGTTTTGCTTTTGGTAGGAGGTAGAGTAAATATTACTTTTACTCATTTGCAGGGATCAGAAGAGAATACATATACATAGAATAACTAATATAAAATCTATCATGCAGATCTTTATTTACTAGGTCTTTTTTCCTGATTTCCTTGCCAGTAGCAATATTAGTTTATTTTTTGTATTCTCTGTTAAGACAGAGGCCTATGCTAAAATTAGTACTAAATTAATTTTGAAGATTTTTCCATGTAGTTACTGCTATA
Organism: Microtus pennsylvanicus; assembly: GCF_037038515.1. Lineage (NCBI taxonomy): Eukaryota > Metazoa > Chordata > Mammalia > Rodentia > Cricetidae > Microtus > Microtus pennsylvanicus. The sequence continues at coordinate 73,060,041 of NC_134593.1, read as the reverse complement.
GTAAATAAGTTGTGATAGTAAATACACTTTTTATGACTTGTTTTTGATTTGGGGGGGGGGGTTAACCAAAAGTTTTATGTGTCTTAGAAAATATACCATTTAGCTATAGACACATCCTAGTAAATTCACTTTTAAAGACTATTTAAAAAAAAACTTTTAAGCTTACAGCAAAACTAAGAAGGACAGAGATTTTTTTTAACACTCTCTGTGCCAACACCTGTGTGATTTATTATTTACATCCTCCACTAGAGTGATTTATTTATTACAATCATTATAGAAAGCATCATCACTTAGAATCCAATGCTTACATTTGAGTTCACTAAGAGCATTGTGTGTTTTGTGGATTTGGACAAAAGCATAAGGCAACCACCATTGTAATATATGTATTGTCTTTGTTGCTGCCTTAAAAATTCTTGTGCTTATAAAAATGTCTAAATAAAACTTAATGGTAGACACATTTAGAGACTTAAGAGAGACCATCTTCTCTCCCTGATCCTCATTTTGTACGTTTTAGGCATAACTGGCTTTTTACTTATAAACTCTTAGTGCTTATGAAACATAAAATACTTTGTGTTTTGATGATCCCAGTGAGATTTGACTGCAAGCAGATAGTTTTTCTTTTATTGTTCCTAACTTTTTAAAGAACATAGTAATATGTGTACTGGAATATTAGTACATCTCTTTCCACATATATTTTCAAAAAACTTATTGGTAATGTATACATCACAAAATGATGATTTATGAAGCCTTAAATAGGTATCTATACTCTCATATCTCTTCTATATTGCTGTCATCATTCATAATTTCATAATTGCTTTGATCTAATGAAAATTTCCTCAAATACTTTGAGGTACACTTTGTGGATACTTCACTTTCTCTGATGCCTTTTTTTAAAGTTATAAATGAATTAAGTGCTTTTAAAAAGCTCTTTCTTTTATTTTTGCCCTCTGAGAGATTCCTTTTTCCTTTCTTTTTTGGATCAGAAAGACTCTCATCTGTGGCTTTGAGTTTTCTTTCATTTTGCTTCATGGTTCATGTTTGTGCCTAACTCCTACTATTGGTGATTTTGCTTATATCATTGTTTATTTTTTTCAATTAACCATGCAAGTTTTGGCCTTTTCCTTTATACTTTGGGATCCTCTATTTATTTGTTCCTTGGAGAGGTACTCTATCTAGGTATGTGAAGTGTAGTTTACATTTGCCTGCTGCTCCATAAACCATCATCCCACCATGAGAGGGGACAGGCTAAATGTTGTACATGTAGTTCTCATTTCAACTTCAGACAACTGAGAATGTTTCTCTGGGCTCATGATGGGTGCTAATTGCTTAGGGATGACAATAGATGATAGTAAACAAATACACACCAATATGCTTCTATTATTAGATATGTCACTGGAAGATATCCAATTAGTTAACCATTGTTAATAAATTTGGTTTATAAATATGGCTTTTCACGAGGACCTGAATTTTATCATAGTTGACATTAAAAAGAGATAGGTATTGTGTGTGTACTTGTAATCCCAAAATGAAGAGGTGGCTACAGGTGAATCCTGGGATTCTCTGCCAGCTAGCCTGGACTATTCGGTGAGATCCAGCTCAGATAGTAATCCTGTCTCAAAAATCAAATCAGATGGTATAGGATAAATGACTCTTCTGGTTTATTTTTTAACTTTACACACAGATACACACGTTTGTGTGTACCCCCGCCCCCAAGAAAATATGGTTTAGATGTTACATGCCGGAATAGTGTGATTCAAAATGTTAATCAGTGGATTGAGTAATTGAGTTAGGATCCAATCTTATAAATGCTTTTGGATTCTATTGGTACAGTCTGAAAATAATAATCTGAATAGGTATGAATAGGGTTTATTATCTCTGCTAGTAACAGAATTAAAAGACAGAAAAATGTGAAGGTAATAGCCACAGAGAAATCTCAAGCCCTACAGACAGAATCATTAGTTAAGAAAGACTTTTATTGGGGTTGAGGAAATTCAGACATGCAGCAGACATACTGAGAAAAAGAGCTCCCATAAAGCAGAGGTGTGAGTGAGGAAGTCAAACAATCCAGTCTCTTCTCTAGAGCTGTGGGTTTTAGAGCCTCTGAAAGTTCTCCTCCCCTAATTTAAGGTAGGCCAGTTTGAAGACAACTAAGATAGTTGATTTGTCCAGAATTGCTGTGTGACAAGTCCTGAGCAGACCTCGATAACTTGTTGAATGGGTATACTAGATGATGGAAACAAAAGCTGCCAGGCAGTTGTCAAGTGACCAAGGAAAAGCTAACAGTCTTGGAAATTTGTCGCGTTTATCATAAAGCTATGGTTTCTATCTGTTTGCCTAGTAGGGAATTTGTATAATTCTGGTCTCTGTTAAGTTCCACTCAAAGATACTTGTTACTTTCTTGACTGTTGAACTGTTTTACTTAATAGAATTCCGTAGTATTTTTTTTCCTGGAAATTCTATAATGAGGAGATAAATCCTGAGAGTGTTAGACTATGTAGTTGTATGCCCAACTCAGAAGAGAGTTTGCACTGCATAAAATAGGACAGAACTACCAGAGAGAATTTTTAGAAAGACAGAGAGCACAGAGAACAGAGCTACAAAAGGAAAGGGCTCAGAAGAGGGTCCTAGAAACAAATAATTTTATTCACAACAGAACCAGCTGAGTTATTTTTGAAAGTGTGGTTATCATTGTGAGCAATGGATTCCCAACACTATACCTCCAGTGTTAATAGATTTAAACATGAATTTCAGTCAAGTTTGAAGTCTGTAAAGTAAGAAAATTGTTTAAACAAAACATACATTAGTATACCCTATTATTTTGGCCATGATTTGACTTTATGTATATAGATTTAATCTGTTGCTGATCTTTAAATAAAGAAAGAGTAATTTAAAAAAAGAGACAGATAGGGATTAGTGAGTTGATGCAATGTTGAGAAGTGTTTGCCTTGCGATCCTTTTAACCTGAGTTCCATTCACTCCATAAATTTGTTCTTTAACCTGCACAAGTATGTGCCTGCATACACATACACACAGTAGATGGCACTGGCAATTTCTTTGCTGATCTGAAGTTGATTTTTGTCCAAACTAACAACCGGCCAAGTTTTAGGGAAGAAATTCAGGTTTATATGAGTGGAATTTGGAAAATATAATCCTAAAACAGAAACAAGAGTTTATACTAACAATTGCAGCTTCCCAGATAAGTAGACTTACTTTCTTCAAGTATTTATTTTATTTCACTTAAAATATACCTTGCATATATTAGGATCCATTTGCATACACACACATGTACATATGTATGTTAATATGTATATAATACAATAACACATGTATGCTAATATGCATATATAACACATATGTGACATATATTAATACATATATTTTACATAAAATGTCTTTTTATCTACATTGTTATTATTTATTATTATAATATACTTGTATATTGTTGACCCTATAGACTTTAATGCCTCTAGCTAGCCCAATTCATTATCACAGTGAACACTGTCTCAATTTGATCACAATTCTGATTATGCATAGTATTAGGATTAGGGAACAAGAAACATAAAATTTAGTCCTGCTACCTGACCAGCATCTACTCCTAGACCAATCTGGAACCCAGCAGTGGAGATTAAATCAGTCAGTGAATGTAAATTTCATTTGGGGACATAAGCATGGCAGTGGAGCACTAAGGGTATTAGTTTTTGACAGCATAAATGATCTTTCCCATCATTCTGTATTTCTACTTCCATTTGGATATATGCAACTGAGATGGCTGACCAGATGTTATGTCTTATTCAGCCAGTCTTGTTGAACTCTGGCTTTGTTTCATGGCTCTAGACTCTGTTTTATTTCCAATAAACATACAAAAAGTTTAGTTTCTTGAAGTAGAATTTAGCAAATGAATGCTTGTTGATCCTCTCATATCTCAAAAACTCTTTGTCCAGTAGAATCAGCATAATTCACCAGAAAGGTTGTATTTTGAGTAAATTAATACAAGTTATTGGGAATATCGTTAAAACTACATAAATTACCTATATATTGAGTCACTTTAAAACATTTTACTTTAGTCTCAGTGGAGGGGTTGCCTGACTCATATATGAGATTCCTTTATATCCCATATATTTATATATGTGCATACGTATGCCATCTTTTAGAAGTTTAAAGTTTCAGTCATATTTATTTTTCTTAAGAAAATATATGAGGTATAGGCTTTTTCACTGAAATTTAAAACATTGTCAGAGATCAGCTTTGACAAAAATAGCATTTACCAGGATAGGGGCATGGGGATCAGAAAATAAGTAAAGAGTACGAAGATGCAAGCAAAATTAATAAAACAGAAAGCGTAGGATAGTATCAGGAGGGAGTTCCAGTGAATACTGAAATTGCCCATGTTTAATTTCCAATTGATTAAAATACCCATGACCCAAAAAGGTAAGAGTAAGATGAAAAAAAAAGGCATTAATATGATACAAGGAAATAAACATACTAATTGAAGTTTATGGGCTACATTCTTAGGTAAACATTCTGTTGCTAGAACAAGACAAGTCACACTCACACCCTAGACCAAAACATTCTGTAGGCAAACCACTCTCTGGGTGGAATTCATAGTTATCTCCTTAAGGGAGTAGAAACTTAGTTGAATCCTTGAACTTTTGTTTAGGGTAGAGACAGATCTACTTCTCTTTTCCTGAAATACAAGGTCTTGATATTAGCCACACCTAATGGCAATAATCTTGAGGAAGCAGAATTCTCTAGTCTAAATCTAGGTGGGACATTTATTTAAGGTAGAAATAGACAATGACTTTGGAGGAACAGAAATAAGTTCTAACTCTCTGACCTCTGGTCAACGTGGAAATAGGCTCACATTTTTGAGCCTCCACACTAAATTCCACCTCAGAACCTCTTCTTTGTTAGTAGATATAATCTGAGGCTTCAACCCTATATACCTATTAACCTGCAAGTCCCCAAAAGCACTGAGGTTCTGGTTAATTCACTGAGTATTCAAAGTCTATAGGAATGTAATAGAGGCTCAGTAGAGGGTTGCTAGTTGAACATATGGAATGTATTAACTTTAGTATCTCTTCAGTATATGATCAGAACCTGGGAAAGAAATGCAATTCATATAGTGATACTCTCTTTGGTTTTTAAAAATTCCTTTTAGAAAATAATATGACTACAATATTATATTGCTAAGATGCATATTCAAAGAAGGTTTAATCTAGTGAAAAATGTGCAAGGGCCATATGGATGATCTACTCTAGGTTGAGTTAGAGGCATCAGAAATGCCATCAAGGCCAACTTTCCCTCCTGGGCATTTACAGCAGCAATTTCATCTTAGTCAAACATGAGAATCTTTTCCCATTTCTTAAGGTTCAACCGGTGTGAAGCGCAAGTAAATGCTGGAATTTTTAAAAACTTCTTTGGTTACATAGGTGATTCCAAAGTACAGTCAAGTTTTGTAAGTATTGTTCTATAACATTTCTGTAGGATGTTTCCAAACTCTGATGAGGATCTTACTATAAACCCAGTTTTCTGTCTATACTTTATTATTATTTTGATAATAATAATATCACAGGAATATTTCTGGATGTGTACCGACAAATCCATTTTCATCCCACTTAGGATTAATCCAAGCATTTGTTACATATATTAAAATAACCTTCATCTTTTGTAACATCCATCTTGTAATTATTACAATTGTAATAATTGTATTCTTTCAAATATAGTTATATACTTGGTGTGTGTGTGTGTGCACATGCACATGCACACAAGCACTTGTGTGTGCATATGTGTAGAATTGATCTTCTCATTCTATAGTCAAGAAATTCTGTGCTGGTGAGGTCTAAGGTAGACCAGATTGTGAACTCTGAGATAATGGTTGTAGCTTTGGTGCTCAGTGGTTGAATCATAAAATTCAAGACAAAGAATTAGCAACCAATGATTGTAATAAAAGGATTTTCATGTTTCCAAAGGAGAAGACTCCTTTTTGATATACTATGTATTTTCATATAAATTATATTCATGTACTTTCTTTTTATGTACAATCTATCTTTAATTTCCAGTTATTTGAAGCTGATTTAAAATGTTACTTGATTATGAGTTTACTTTATAAGTGCACTTAGTCAAGCACAGCAAAGTTGAAGAAGTCTTGATAAGATCTTGGAGCACAGTGCTTAATCTTGAATAGGTAACCACATCACTACAGTGGAGTAAAAATTTGACATTGTAATATCTCCTTGGCTGCTGTTGGCAGTAGGATGCTGTTCACCATGACTCAGAGTCAGTTATACACTGGTTTCTCATTTGACAACTCATTGGAAACAAACACATGTCCTCAGTGGCATATGGCTCTTATTTCCCTTCAGCTGACTACATCTGGAAGCACAGAATAGATCTTGGCAATTTATTTTCTCACTTGCACTGAAGAAAGGGAGAAAAAAAATGCAAGGTCTTCTACTTTTTTTTTAATGCATAGCAGGCTTACTGGTCATTGTTAAGAGTCAGATTATCAGAATCCTGATATCAGAATCTACTACATGTCAGAAAAGCCTCATTTCACTGAAACCAGCATTCTGATACTAGGCCTTGTGACCTGGGCAGATGTGTTGCAAGCTTTTCAATGAACTGTGGTTGAGCTGTGCTAGTCTGTTTAGAGCCTATTACAAACCCATGATGGACTATCATAGGACTGAAGAGTATGATGACTATTGACATGTGAAGCAGTTGGATTCTTTTAAAGGAAAAGATTTCCACTATTGCCTCTTATTTATTTAACAGGTCAAGTTATATGCTAGCCTTTTCAATTATTGGATTTAGAGACCACACAGGTCATTGCATGTTACACAGCTATTTTTGTGAAATGAAAGAACTGATTGGAAAATAAAAAACAAGGCAGCATTTACAGACCTTTAACAACATTAAACAGGAGGGAGCTAGGAAGATAGATGGCTTAGTGGATGAGTGCCTACAGTGGAAGCAGTAGGACCTATGTTAGATTGTCAGCACCCACGTGAACAACTGAGCATGGAGGGAGCTCCTCCTAGTTAAGTGCTGAAGGGCAGAAACAGTTGGAACCTCAGGGACTTGCTGGCCAGCCAGTCAAGTAAAATTTGTGATTTTAGGCTCAGTGAAGGATCCTGTTTTTTTTTATTTTTTTAAAAAAAATAAGACGGAGCAGTGTTTGAGGGAGACAACATATTATGCTTCTTGTTTCTACATGCATTTGCCTTGGTGAGTGCACTGTGTAAATATACATCACACACATACAAACAGAAACCCCTCTTCCATACATGAAGAGGTGAAGTGCGTTTTCTTTATTTGTAAGCAAATAATGACTTAGGGTCATCATATCATGACATCATTGTCAGGATAGGTTAGTCCTTAAATGAACTGACTTCATTACTGACAAGCAGTTATATTTTATTATTAAATAGAAAATGTGCTATTTTTGCTGGAACTACCAAATAAGCCCTGGGATATTGAACTTGGAATTTAGAGGTAGCACAGTTTCTATGGAAAGAAAAAAGACTTTCTGAATCACTTAGGGTCACTTAAGTGAGGGTAAAGATAAAACCCTGAATATTTATCAAGTTCTTACTATATAGTGAGAATTTTTATGACTTTCATCTCATTCACCTTTGAAAGTGATATTGGGAGCTAAATTTGATTCTAGCTCCTTGCTAATGAGATTGGGGCATTCAGAAGATTCAGGCACCAATAGTCACCTATTATGATCTGTTATATGTTAGGTATTCTTAAAAACTTAGCACGTTTTAGAAATTTATTCTTAAAAGAGCTATCATTAATTTACATTTGTGAGTTAGAATATAGTAGATTATTTTGTTATAACAAGCATACCCAAACCACCATAGCCTAAGAATAAGACAGTTTGCTGTTGCTCAAAGCAAGATCATTAGGTGCCCATGACCTTCCACATTTCCTCTCTGTGGTTCCTTGGCAGTTGACACTAATAGAAGTGCCACAACTCTGTAGTGGCAGCTTTGCTTCTGAGAACATAGGCCCTGTGGATACTGTGCAAGTAAATGCAAGCTCAGAATATCGTTTGGGTTTTTAAGGCTTTGGATGAGAAGCCTTATATGGTTTTCTTCACACCCTATTGATTGGAGCTCTGCCTACAATAAACCAGATTTCCATCATTAGGATGAGAAACATTAGAGACATACATAGAGGTGAACTTCACTGGGCCTGGGCTTTAAAGATCAGAAGGAAGAATTCAAAACTTTAGATTGTACTTGTCCATTTTATACTTATTAACTGGCAAATTTTGTTGCTAAAAGTAGTTTGCTCTAAGCCTGAAGAATCTTTATGTTCTCCTCCCTATCATCATAGGAACTGAGTCTGTGGTAGCCAATCACCAATGCACTTTCTGTCATTTGACTTTCTGTGTATTAAATGAAATAATGCAAAAATGGTGGTGTATCTTTGGAGTAATTCATAACAGACAGTGGCTTCACTTTGTTCTCTGTTGGACCACTCACTCTGGAGAAGGCCAGCTGCCATCGTAAGAATATGCTAAGAGCAACCCTGTTGAACTGCCCCATGACAAGAAATGTAGGCTTCTTGCTAGGAGGAAGAGTCAGTATGCCATTTGTGTGAGAGAGTCATCTTGAAAGAAGAATCCTCAACTTTATCATCCTTCAGCTGACTGAGTACAGACCAAGTTTTGAATAACCGAATCCCAAGAGCCAAGCTATATCCACTCACCTAAGTTCCTTGCTAATGTTTCTTGGTGTATGGAAGTATGAGATGACCAACACTTACTGCTGTTTTAAGTTGGTACTTAACGATTTTTGCTCTGTGTAGCTATGATTTAGATCCTAAGAATTCCCCTAAATGCTCATGTATTAAAGAATTAGGTGTGATTTGACTGTTAAATGCCCTTCACAGGCCCCTGCATTTGAATCCCTGGTCCCTTGCTGATGCTACTGTTTTAGAGGTTGTAGAACCTTTTGGATATGGAGCCTAACTAGTGGAAGAAGGTTTAGGTGGGCCTTTGAAAGATAGATCTGCTTCTGGTTCTGGGCTGAACTCTCTATTTCCTGGTCAGTCACCACATGAATCAATCTTTCCACATGCTCCAGTCACCATGAATTGTGCTGCTTTCCCTGTAATGATGGGACTGATTGAAGTCATTTGGAACCTGGGAGTCAAAACATGTATGTTCTGTGCTATTAGGATATGGTGTAAACTTTTTGGTGTGGGCTCCAGTAGGAAATCTTTGAGGCCATGTGCTTAAAATAGAATGTAAGATAATGGCCCCTCCTTTTCCTCTCTTGATTCTTGGCCATGAGGCTATAGTTTGCTGACTCATCAGAGGCCCCAAACCAGCAAGACCAGTGGATGAAGCACTAAAACTTCAAATATATGAGCCAAACAAACATTTTAAAGTTGATTACTCAGGTGTTTGTTATAGTAGCAGAAATCTTACTAACAAGTTTGATGATGGATGGTAATACCAACCCTTTTTGGATTGCTTAGTGTGTGATTTTTCCTCTGGACTCTACTGCTTTATGACAATGCATTTCAAATCAGCAGAATTACAAAGTAGTATATTCAATAATGACTACTATACAACATAAATGTCTTTTGACCTGCTGTTGGGTTTATAAATGCTCTAACAAATGCTTTACAAATTGAATATATCCTAAATTTAAAAAATCCAATATACTTAACCTAAAAATCTTAGCTTTACCTTCAGACATACTCAGAACACTCACAGTAACTTATAATTTGGCAAAATAAACTAGTAACAAGTCCATTTTTGAACAAAGTATAGCATATGCCAATTTATTAAACAGTATGCTGAAAATGTAAACAACTGTTTTTCATTCCATCTTAAAGTAATCAGATCCTACATGCAGCTGCCCCCAACAGAGGTTACCAGAAGTATATTAGGAAATTTTAGTCAACTACATCTTACCATGCCCTTTAGCAGTTGTAGACCAGTTCAACATGATGGTCTATATTAAAATATTTTATCGTCTGCTACTTTTGAAGAGAGGAATTTGAAAAATTTATTTTCCAACAAACACAAATCTTTCTGCTTAGAGATATGGCCTGTTTGAGATTATTTCATATTTTAAATTACATTGTAATGTTGTTAGTATGAATAAGCATAAGGGCATTTTTGGTAATAGTTTATTGTCAGCAGAAAGACAAAATATAGTAGTGTCTGCTTGTTTCTTGGTATACAGGAATGTTTTCAGTGCTTATCTCTGAGGCAGGAGGATGGACTCTGTGGAAAGCAGAATTCTGCAACAGAGAACAACAGCCTGTGATGAACCAAGTATTCACCTCTTCCACTCTTGCATCATAGATTTCTTAACAGCGACATGTCTCAGGATTGTTATGTGCTGGTTTTATTGTTAGTACAAAAGGATTATATTTACTAACAATGGTTATCTGAAGTATTATAAATTCCCAAACACTGGTAGGATCTTTATTACATTTTTAAATTTTTAGAGTTTTAAATCACCCCTGCTTTATTCTTAAACATGGTATAATCTTTTAGACATTAATATTGGTTTAGGGCATCTTGCTTCTAGAGTAGCAGTAAAAAGGAAGTAGGCTTGGGCCAGCTATGATCAGAGTCAATTGTATATGTAAATAACAATGACAATAGGGTATTATTTCTGTTCCACGTAGCATCATTGGCTTACTATCTGTTTCAAGATGTTTGTTGTAATAGGCAGCACAAAATTTTCTTAATAAGAGTCTTTTGTCTCATGTGTTTCTTTTACCCTTTAGTAAACACTCTCTGTGTGGTATATGTTCCTGATCTTCCATCATGGCTTAATTTTGTTAGTAGATCAAAATGGCAGAGAGAACATCATTTGCATTGAACAAATATTATTTGTAGAAACATAATCAGCTCATAGAAAAACAGCCAACTCAGGATAGTGATGAAATTTACATCACATTCAAATATATGCATTTTATATATTTACATATACAAAATGAAAACACTGTAAATTTACATTCATGCACTGAAAGTTTATAATATACCATAGGTAGTTAGCCATTTTCTGAGGCTCAAATCTAAGGAATTTAGCAAGGTGCGTAAATGGCAGTGAGACTTGACTATCTGCATAAAACTAAGAAATATATGCTCAAGGAAAATATCAAGCTTTTTATCTCTCTCTCTCTCTTTGTATCTATAACTACATATACATCTATCATCTATCTATCTATATCTATCTATCTATCTATCTATCTATCTATCTATCTATCTATCTATCATCTATCTATCTATCTATCTATCTATCTATCTATCTATCTATCTATCTATCATCTATCTATCTATCTATCTCTATCCATCAAGAGATTGCTACAGCAGGTATTATGAACACCCTTTAAAATTGTTTTTGAGATTATAACATAATTATATCATTTCTACCCTCCCTTTCTTCCCTGTAAACTGTCTATATACTCTTCTTTGCTTCTTTTCAAGTTCATGGTCTTCTTTTTCATCAGTTGTGGCTATATTCATGTATGTCTGTGAATATGCACATATATTTCTATATGTAAATATAACTTTTTCAGTCTGTATGTTGCTCATGTGCATGTTTTCAGGGCTGAGCATTTGATATTGGACAACCAACTGATGTGATGTTCCCTTAAAAAGACTGTTTCTCCTTCTTTTAGCATTTCTTAATTGCTTGTAGTTCTTTATATAGGGGTTCAGGCCTCATGAGCTTTCTGCCTTCCATATTAGCTATCTATTGGTGCTGTCTCTGTTCATGGTAATGTTTTGTTCAGGAAAACATGTTGGTGAGACTTTATGGGTGTCTCTTCTAATATTCCTAGGAGATATACTCTCACAGCAAACTCTGTGCTCTTCTTGTTTTCACAGTCTTTTTGCTCCCTGTTCCCTGAGCCTCAGGTTCAGGAGTTGTATGTAGATGTATCAACTAGGATTATTCTCCACAACTCTGTGTCTTGTTTACCTATGCTTTTCTACAGTGTTCTCTGTCTAATTGCAAAGAGAAGTTTCCTTGCTGGTGGATAAATGTCATTTTTAAATGATAATTGTAATTGATATGCTGAAAGTTACATCATTCATGAGGGACAAGACAGAATCTGAAGGTTCTGATTTCAGATATAATTAGGGATTTTCCAAGTTTTGAGGATTCTTTAATTGTTGGGTTCATAAATTGGCCATACAGGGTCCATATAATGCTGCTGTGGACACAAGTGCTTATATGTGATCTTTTCTGAATAGAGGATCCATATGTTTGTTCTCAAATGGCTCAGGATTAACAGAGCCTAAGGGCACTTTTCTTGTTGATGTCTGCCAGACTCTTGTGATTTAAAAGAAGAGGATGTAGAAGGGAAAAGCCTACTTAATACTCAGATAACGGAAAAATTCCACTGGGGTGAGGAATACTGAATGTGAAACCAATAGAAAAAAGCAAGAGTGTATAACTGTGGTAACCTTGGAAGGATTTGGTATAGTTCTTTATCTTAATCCTAGTTAAGAAGGAGGCTAGATTTTAAGTCTTGGCAACACAGATGTTACAAATAAGAAAGAAAGCATTGGACCACATAAACAGAAACTCTGGCTCATTTGAAAAATTCTGGACAGAAAAGAAAGGAGAGTCTATGGTTTCCGAACAATAGCTATGTAATTGTTGTGGGTCTTGAGGTGGAGTGGCGGCTTTTGATGCAAGCTTGCTTTGTTATCAAGAGACCATCTCTGATGTTACATAATTAGAAGCCACAGAGATCCATTTTTTTTTTAACTTTTTAAGCCATATATTATGTTTAACAGAAGCTATGTAGAAACATTAGTTGAGGAACTCTTCAATTACCATGATTTCCTTTCTTTCCATTTGAATAAGTAGGACCCATTCTTAAGCACGATGTAATGAAGAATAAAATTAGAGCTGGGTTTGAACCTTACTGCAGAACTCTAACTCTGTTGGACTTACAGTGAATATTCTGAATTTTGTCTATTGTGCAGTTTAGTTCTGCTGACAAGGTTTGAAAGTGTGAAAATAAAGAATGTAAATTTTGAAGTGATATAATGTACATCTCTGGTGACCCTTGACATTGAGACCAATGCTCCAATGCCTGCTTTACAGCAATACAAGACTATCATCCAGTTACAAATAGGCACATTTGTGCCATTGACAATCAATTTAATGAGTTGAGAGCAAAACCCAGTGGTATTTAACAACTTTTCTTTTAGAACAGAGTAGCAATAAAATATTTGTCATTTATTGGACTGCCCAAATGTTCTAAAATTGCTTTCTTAGGTCTGTCTCCACCTATATTGGGAACAAAAAGATGGATGTGTGTTTTTTGGGTTGAGATACTACCATGCAAACAAATTACAGCCAAGACCTTTCTTTAGGAAAAGATTCACTGAGAGGCTGCTTCGGGGTGTTGAGCCCCTCTCCCCCCACAAAATGTGTAACTGGCTGCTTAACACTAAATACCTGAACAAGGTGATGAATAGAGATGAAACCCATCAAACTATTCAAAGTAGAAAGGAGACAAATAAAGTACCCTGTCAGCTGTCATAAATAGTTGAAAGAGAGACATTATGCTGAAAAATACAAGTAGAATGTGTTTCTAAAGCTCAAGGAAATGCCTTTTGCTTTCACTTTTGGAATAGTGACAAACACCAATCTTAATGGCAGTCCACACTATGGAAAAAGATATCATTTGTAGCATGACATGGTAGGGATGTATTTGAAGATGAAACATTCTGATCAAGCAAGCACACTACCTATATTTTTTACAGCTCTTTACAATTTACAAAACTCTGAATACTTATTATCTCATTAAAATAGGCTGGACTCCAATAATTTCCCAATTGATCATGCAAGATAGAGAACAACCCCAAAAACTTCCATAGGCACCTTCTTCCATAAACACTTCCACAGTTTACTTTCTTGCCAGTAGGTAAATTAGTGCTAGCCAAAAGGATTGAGATATTTAATACACAAAGAAATTACCAACCATAATAACTGAAGGCTACAACCAATTGATCTAAATATTAACCCAATTAACCATTTAATATGAAATTTGGAATGAGTTAATGTTGCTTGTCATTATGACAGCTTGGTGTACACTACACTGAAAGTTCTCTGAATATTTCTTTTCACATGTACACCTCTTAAAATAGCTCTTTATTGTATTTAATGTTCTTACAGGGTATATTATTAATGTCAAAGTGAACCATACTACATTTTATATACTGTTTGCTTGTTTTTGGTTGTTATTTTGGGTATCTGTTTGTTTGCATGTGTGTGTATGTGCTTCTATGTGTATGCATATATCTATGTGTATAAGTGCAGATTTTGTAAAAGGTAGTTTAGATCCAATGTGGTAGGTAAATGTCAATCAATCATGAGTCACTACTGGCTAAATATGAAGTAAGAATTTGATTGCAAAGAGAATAGACTTTATATTGTAGACAGAATTTTGGGCCATGGTAAGCAGAGACAAAAATTTGAAATATTACCTTGGAACTTGGTTTGAATAAGCAATTGATTAAAAAAAATTTAGGGGCAAGCAAATGAAATCACAATATAGAAGAAACATTAGATAATGGCAAGAAAAATAATTCATTTCTAGGTATGTTAAAGTTAATTTGAGATATGGGAAATATAATTATAAAGTTCATATTAAGTGATCCAGATGTGGAATAGTATGGTATCTGTAATTTATTTTATAATGATTCAACATACAAAAATGAAAAGATTAGAATATGAGAAAACTCTCACTCAGATCTTGAAGTCAACATTGGAAATTAATCAGCTGCTCATTATTTATAGCTATTCCCTAGTGATCTGGGTTCTATTCTGTCCTATTCCTCTCTCACTGTAAAGAGTTCATGTGGTGCAAAAACATCTTGCCAGCTGGTTGACTTAAAAGTTCCTTGTAATTTCATACATATGTCTAGCTTTTTAGAGATTTTTTTCCCAAGGGGTTTACACAGCACAAAAGCAAATCATGGGAATCACAACTTCAGCCTGTCTAGTTCTATTATTTTTATTTAATTGTCTCAGGAAAAGAGGGGCTGGGGCTTAATTTGGGAATCTTGATATATTTCAAGTCCCAAAGGAGGGCTAAAACTCAAATTACAGTGCATCTGATTTCATTGTCTTTTCCAGAAGAGCCTTTGTATTTAGTTGAGGAGTGAGTTGGAGTTGAAGACCATCCTTTTCCATTTACTCTTTTCCTTCATGGCTTCTGATGCTGGGTTTGATGAAGGATTTCATTGTCCTGACAGCCCTCTCAGCATTACCTTCTATCACCCAGTAGAACCCAAAGCCCAGTGTATTAGAAATGATTGTCACAACATCCGATGATTCAGTTTGTTTCTACTCGGCTTTCTCCTTGTTTTAGTTGGTCTTTAGAACAAGGACTTCATCTTGGTCCCCATTTTCTAGTCTATTTCTCATTCTATGTTGAATGTCTTGTTATGAATCCCACCTATCCTATTCTTACCTAATATTAAACTCAGATCTTTTTAGCTTCCCTTTACTGTAGACTTGGCTATACATTCCTACTATATGTGCCTGTAGGTGTTCTAGTACAGGAAATTCACAAATAGTATTCATCTCTGCTTTAGAATGAGACTTACAACTCCATGACTAGGCTGCATATTCTGGCCCCATTTCTTAGCTCATTTGAAATTTCTATGCTTTGAACATTTCGATATCTTTCTTAAAACTAAATCAATTTCCTATCTTCTCCATGCTGCCTTTCCTAACTGTATAAAAGGTTTGACAGAAGACAAGATTGAGACCTTTTCCATTGAGAGTATTATACACAGCTCACCTTATTTGAGTGAATGCTAAGACACACTGTCAAGTATTATTAATGATTACCCAGAAAAGAAAACAATATTTGTATGTGCTATGGATGCTTCTGGTAACTTGTAGTTCTTTTAATTTTGCTTTAGTTAGGTTTAAAAGATACCATAATATTTTTGGTCTGTATGATATTTTTACCACAAATATAGTCTACTCATCCTGTGTGTTTTCCATATATTACAACATTCTCTCCATTATACTTAGGTCCAAAGAAAAACGGTAAATATAGAAAGTAAATTGTTCTCCCTGAGAATGCCTTGTGCTTGCCTTGTGTTTCTCAACATAAAGCTAATTTTGGTTTATTTCCCTTCTAAAGTACTGTAGTTGTTTCCAATAGATTTATGTTTAGGCTTTAAGAAATTTAACAAACAGAGACAGTGAGTTTTCTTCCTCATTGCCTAACTAATGTAGACACTTCATTTCATAGGAGGATTTCACAGTACTGAGGATGAAGCTTTTATATGAAAAGGTGGTGTGTAACTTTAAGCTATTTTTTTCCCAGTTGTATTTTAGCCTTTTCAGCCTAAGGCAAACTGAACAGGTTTTATCTAGTAATAGAGGAAAATGCAAAATTGAAAACTAGAAATGGTTATACAAATGCATTTCCATGGTTTACAGATCAAATAAAAATATAGAAACTGTATCTTATAGCTATGTGAACACAGAGATGAAGGTTCAGGTCAAGCCATAGGTTATTTTTGTTCTGTTTGTTTGTTTTTGATTTTATTCAAAGTACTTTTCATGCTGTCTGGCCTGTATCAGGTGAAACAAATCTTATCCAAATCTGACTAATCTTAGTCAGTGTTCAACTGCTGTGAAGAGACATGGAAACAGCAAACTCTTATAAAGGAAAGCATTTAATTAGAGCTTGCTTATAGATTCAGAGGGTTAGTTCATTGTCATCATGGCAGTAAGCATGGCAGCATGAAGGCAGACGTAGTGCTGAAGAGGCAGTTGAGAGTTCTACATCTGCAATGACAGGGAATAGGAAGAAAGAGAGAGACACTAGTTTTGGATTGAGTGTTTTAAACCCCCCAAATCCAATCTCCAGTGACACACTTTTCGCAACAAGACCACAACTTCCAAGAGTACCATTCCCTGATGACCAAGCATTCAAATCTATGAGGAAATAGGTGCCATTCTTTTTCAAACCATCACATTTCCCTCCTTGGTTCCCATAGTTTAGTGACCATATCATAATGCAAAAATGCACTTTGTCTAATTTCAAAAGTTCCCATAGTCTATACCAGTCTCAACACTGTTAAAGGGCCAAACGTTAAAAATCTTTTCTGAGAATTATGGCAATCTCTTAACTGTAACCTCCTGTAAAATCTAAATCACAATGTAGATCATGTACTTCCAGCATACAGTGGCACAGGATATACATACATTACCATTCCAAAATGAAGGAAATGGAGCATAGTGGGGAAATACTGGACCAAATCAAGATCAAAATCTATTTTCATATCTGATGCCAAAACATTCATTAGATTTTAAACTTCTTTCAGTTCTAAGCCAGTTCAGGCTTTACATTTACAGCTTCAAAAATGACCTTTCTGGGCCTCCATACAGGGACACCCCTTCACATGTCTGGTCTCAGCAGCTTTCCTTAGCATAGAGTGGACTATATATGCTAATGGACAAAATATCATAAGAATTATCTCTAGGCAATTTACTGTTGCCAGGAGGACCAGCCTCAGGTTGCACAGGGCTCAATGGGGATCCACAGAGTCAGTAACCACCTTTTTTCTATCTTTAACTCTAAAGCCATACCTGTCTCGAAAAAAAAAAAAGTAAAAATAAAAAAAACAAAACAAAAATAAAGCCATACTACATGGCTGATGCTGCCAAGATCTTCTGTTTGCAGTGGCTGAACCCCCCCCCCCCCATTCAAATACATTTTCACTAACTTCCCATTTTTGATGGTTTTCTTCACTATCTAAACTTGGCTGTCCTGGAATTCACTCTGTAGACCAGATTGGCCCCTAATTTAAAGAACCACCTGCCTCCTATTCTCATGTGCTGGAATTAAAGATACTTTCCACTACACCCAGCCCAAAGCTTTTCTATAATTATTTTTTACAAGTTGGAAGCTTACTTAGGTAGGGACTTGCCCTGAGGCCACCACTCCCTTTATCCCATTACAATGAGCCTTTTATTTAAACTTTTAATCTTCTTAACACTGTACTTAGATTTATTATACTTTCTCGTGCTTCTTTTCTCCTCAAATTGCACATTTTGTACTTTTCCTTTCTCAGGTTGCTCCTTTTCATTACAGAGCTACATAAGGGTCACCACTAATAACAACAGAACAGAGTCAATATTAGGTTTCCCTAAACTCTCTTCTGGTAGTGCTGTTAATCAAAAATGATTCAATTTAGATTTTACGTAGATTTCTTTCTTTGGACAAGGGCAGAAAACTACCACATTCTGCACCAAAATATCGTAAGAATTATCTCTAGGCAACTTACTGTTGCCAGGAGGACCAGCCTCTGGTTGCACAGGGATCAGTGCAGAGTCAGTAAACAGACTTTCTTATCTGAGGGAGTAAAAGACACGCACACTCTCTTGATGGTTTCTTTAACTTTTTCTTTATTCTCCTGTTCATCTTATTTTTTTCTCCACACTTTTCCTGATATTTCCTTCTCTCATTCTTGATGCTTTTCTTCTAACTCACTTTATTTTTTGCCTTATGGCTTACATATCCCAGTAGTAATTTAAAAATTACAATGTGGCTGCATCCTATTTTTCAATTATTCAAGTGAATAATTACAATGAACAAAAGTAAAAAACTGCATGTTTTTCATATCTTTTACATGATTAAACATTTTATATATTATAGGTGAAAAACATGTTGTTCCAAAAACCCACATACATTCATGTCCAAGTAACTCGTTATAGATTAATAGAGAGTAAGCAATCAAGGTGCTTTCCTCAACCAATTCTTTGACTGGTAGGATGGATTTTGCAGTCACAAAGAAAGGACCAATATTTTAGTATTTATATTAAAAGGTAATGTTAAAAAAATCTTAGAAGAATCACAAATCTAAACTTTTATATATGAAAAACAATCAGTCAGCTTTCCTTTAAATATTTGGGGTACAAATCCACTCATTAACAGTTTTGTTTTAAATCAGAAAGTTGAGGGCAGAAATAGATATAAGGAATTAATCATCATCTTTGATCACCAACAAATCCTAACAAGGAAGGTATGTCAGCTAATAATAATTAGGGTGCTTTGTTTTTGATCTCTAACCTTAATGAATCCATCACTCAGCTATGTCCCTTTCTAAAACTTTAGATCATCTTCTTGGGGTTTTTACCTCAAAGGTGAAAAAAACATCTTTAGTCTAAATTTATTTTCAAAGCTTTATTTCAGCTATTATGAACTCTAAAACCTGTGAACATATCTTCCAATATAAAGATTAAAAGAATTTAAGCTAGCTAGACTTCTGGGACTTGGTTTTTTTCTTAATTATTAACCTAAGCTATGGTCTATACAGCTCCTCAATAGAAACGCAAGTGTTCTAGCTGTGCAACATTTCCTTGTTTTACTTTTTATCCTCTGCAGCTTCTGCTTTATCAGAGGCAGAGGCAACATTTTATCCTACCTTTGCCTATGTTATTTTTCCACTAAACTAACCTCTATAATAATTCCTTACTATATTTTTTAAAAGCCCTCAGTCATTAAAAATTCTGTTTGAACTAACACTATTATTGTACAAAAATCATTGCTTCAGTTAACCAGTAAAACTTAGGAGAAAATTGTCTTCATAATAATCCCTAGGTTAAAATTCCGGGTAGAACTGGAAATTTCCATGAGATGATCTTACTGCATAAGGGTAAATGGGATCTCCCCATGCTCATTTACACCACGCCAGATACCAGAGAAAAATGGCCGTGGCAAACATGCAAACACACAGGATTTGCAAAAGATATTCTGGGGATGAGGCTCTTGTGGCCTTGCCTAGCCAAGACTCACTCATCAGGGTTTTGTTTCCTAGTGGGCCAATCTTATGAAGTCAATTGCCACCTGCTGCTCCTCTGACCTGACCACTGGCAACTACTTACCAATATTTTTGTCCTCTGAAACTTCTTGAGCAGGAAATTATAATCTATATTACTGTCAGCACTCCTCCTTGCTTCTATTAGTATGATCCATTAAGACCCACTCAAGTTGTCCAATTACTTTTCTAGTCCACTGTCCCCAGATGTTCTGTATTCCTCCAAACAAAAGCATGTTCAAGCCTCTCATATCAATATCCCACTCTTGGTACCAATTTCTATCTTAGTCACTGTCTACTGCTATGAAGAGACACCATGACTGTGACAATTCTTATTAAAGGAAATAATTTAATTGGGGTTTGCTTGTAGGTTCAAAAGTTTAATATATTGTCTTCATGGTGGGAAATGTGGTGGCTTTCGGGTAGACATGGTGCTACAAAGGTATTGGGGTAGTCTACATCTACATTGGCAGGAAGAGAGAGACACTGGGGCCAGCTTGATCATTTGAAACCCCCAAATGCATTCCTTGGGGACTCACTTCCTCTGGAAAGGTCACTTCCTCTGGAAAGCTCCTATTAGGCCATACTCCTAATAGTGCTACTCTTGGTAACCAAGTATTCAAATCTATGAGCCTATGGGGTCATTCTTATTCAAACCATCACAGTAATGAAATTTTTATGTGCCACTGACACTACTTAGTACCATTGGATCTGCTGAATCATATGGTTCAAATGGCAGAGTAATGCGCACAGCAGCCTGGACCTGTTGAAGAGCCTTCTCCTATTCCAGGCTCCACAAAGCAGCTTTCCCAGTCAACTGGTATATGGGACAGAGTATCACGCCCAATTGAGGAATGTTCTGTCCAAATAGGCCTTCTAAATACTGTGCTTCTTTCTTGGTGATGGGAAGCACCAGTACAATAACTTATCTGTTACCTTAGAAGGATTATACCTGCATATCTCTCATCACTTGGCTCCTAAGAATTTAACTGAGGTAACAGGTCTTTGTATTTTGGCTGGATTTATTTCCTATCCTCTGATATGTATATGTTACCAATGAGTTCAAAGTGATTGCTAACTTCTGTTCACTTGATCCAATCAGCATAATACCGTCAATATAGCACATCAATGTGGTATTCAGTGGAAGAGACAGACAATCAAGGTGCCTTCAAAGTTAAGACACAGGGCAGGAGAGTCCATATATTCTTGAGGTAAAGTTATACTGACCTTGCCTACTGAAAGCAAATTGC
Source organism: Microtus pennsylvanicus (assembly GCF_037038515.1). Lineage (NCBI taxonomy): Eukaryota > Metazoa > Chordata > Mammalia > Rodentia > Cricetidae > Microtus > Microtus pennsylvanicus. The sequence goes on along the minus strand of NC_134593.1, from coordinate 73,038,942 downwards.
CTCTGGTTGTCTTTATGGACAGGTACTGAGAAAAAGGCTTTTGCTAGATCAATAACTGCATACTATGTGCCAAGAGATGTGTTAATTTGCTCAAGTAAGGATACTGCAATCTGGTATAGCAGCTATAATTGGAGTTACTACCTGGTTGAGTTTTCGATAGCCACCTGTCATTTTCCATGGTCCATCTGTATTCTCTACTAGACAGATAAAAGAATTAAAAGGCAGTGTGGTGGGAACCCCTGCATCTTCCAAGTCTTTAATGTTGATACTAATTTCTACAATTCCTCCAAAAATGTGATACTTATTTTGATTCACTATTTTCTTTGGCAGAGGCAACTTTAAAGGTTTCCATTTAGCCTTTCCGATCACAATATCCCTCACTCCACTAGTCAGGGAAAGAGTGTGAGAATTCTGCCAACTTCTAAGTACATCTATCCCAATTATACATTTTGAAATGTGGAAATAACCACAGAATGAGTCCACAACTACTGGACCTGCTGGACCTACTGTGAGGAAGACCAGTCAAACCTCCATCAATAAACTGGCCTACATAAACCCCTAATATAGCTGGAAGGTTGTAATGATTCTTGGGATCTCCAAATATGGTGGGGAGGAGAAAATGAGAGATTAGGAAGGTCAAGTTGGGGAAAGGACAGAGAGGGAGAGCAAAGAAAGAAATATCTTGATAGAGGGAACCATTGTAGAATTAGCAAGAAACCTGGCACTAGGAAAATTCCCAAGAATATTCAAAGATGACCCCAGATAAAACTCTAAGCAATAATGCAGAGGGGGATTAAACTGGTTTTCCCCGATAATCAGATTGATGACTACTGTAATTGTCAAACCTTCATCCAGTAACTAATAGAAACAGAAACACAACTAACCACTAGGCTAAGCTCCCAGAGTCCCATCGAAGAGAGAGAGGAGCAATAATATGAGCAAAGGGGTCAAGACCATGATGGAGAAACCTACAGAAACAACTGACTCAAACTAGTGAGGGTTCACTGATTCTGGACTGACAGCTGCGGAACCTGCCTAGAACCAAACTAGACCCCCTGAATGCAGGGTGAAAGTGGGTGGACTGGGCAGTTTATGAGGCCACTGGCAGTGGGCCAAGGATCTATCCCTAGAACGTGAATTGGAGCCCATTTATTATGTTGAGATACCTTGCTCAGCCTAGACACAGGGGGGAGGGCTTTGGTCAGGTCTCAATGACGTGGTGTGCTTTGTTGACTCCCCATACGAAGCCATACCCTCTCTGAGAAGCAGATGTTGGGTTGGATGAGGCAAAAGTAGAGGTAGCAGAATAAGGGAAGGGAAGGAGAACTGGGATTAATATGTAAAATTAAAAATTAAATTAAAAAATGGAATAAAGATAGTGGTGACCTGAGGGCAAGAGTCTACCCACCTAAATTTCCAACTTGTGAGAAAAAATTAAAGAAAAGCTTAGAGCCAGGTGTGGTAGTGCACACCTTTAATTCCAATACTTGGAAGGCAAAGGCTGGTAAATCTCTGAGTTCAAGGCCGGCCTGGTCTAGAGATATAGTTCCAGGACAGTCAATTTAGACAGTAAAAGACAGAAAACTAGTGAAGGTATATTGAACAAGGAGGCCATGTTTTAGACCCAGTAAGCAATAGAACTTGGCAGCTTTGGTCACCATGGTTCTGGAGTTAAGGATAGCAGAAAGGGGCTATGGAATTTTCCCAGAGACTAAGGGAAGTCACTGAAGCTAGGCATGTGGGAGGGGTGTCCCTGAATGAAGGCTTAGAGAGGCCATTATGTGAAGTAGTGAAATTGAAGCTTGGATTGATTATTAGAGATACCAGGGGTGAGAGGGATTGTGGCCCCCGGCAGAAGCCAGGAAACAGAGCGAGGGCATTTTGTAAGAAGAGCCCCTGGCCAGCAGCGAAACCTGAACCGATTTTAAAAGATCCATTAGATAGCATTGATAGGAGGAGATGGGCAGGCGCCAAGGCAAAAATTCACCCAATAATCTCAAAAACAACATGAAAACACCAGAACCCAATGATTTTACAACAGAAGGATTTGAACACCCTAACACAGAAGTGGAAAAAAATGACTTTATGAAAGCAATAGAGTCCCTTAAACAACATGTGAAAAACGCCCTTATAGAAATGGATGAGAAGTATAACAAAAAGTTTGAAGAAATGAGTAAATACGTACATGATACCCTGGGAAACCAAGAAAAAACGATCAAACAGGTAATGGAAACAGTTCAAGAATTGAAAACTGAAATGGAATAAGGAAGAAAACACAAACGGAGGACCAATTGGATATGGAAAATCTAGGTCAATGAGCAGAGCCTACAGAAACAAGCATAATCAATAGAATACAACAGATAGAAGAAAGAATCTCAGATTCTGAGGACACCATAGAGAAAATAAACACACTGATCAAAGAAAACAGCAAAGCCAACAAATTCTCATCACAAAACATTCAGGAAATATGGGACACAATAAAAAGACCAAACCTAAGAATAATAGGAATAGAAGAAGAAGAGTCACAGCTCAAAGGCCCAGAAAATATTTTTAACAAAATTATGGAAGAAAACTTTCCCAACATAAAGAAAGATATTTCTTTGAATATTCAAGAAGCATACAGAACCCCAAACAGACTGAATCAAAGAAAAAGAAGGACCAGGAGGAAAAAAAGAGAAAGAGAGGGGAGGGAGAAAGGAGGAAGGGAGAGAGGGAGGGAGGGAAGGAAGGAAGGATAAAAGAAAACTGCAGAGATATGTATTTTTATCATCTTGGCAGAACTAAAAAATTTCAGATTTTGTGACTTCTCATCAAATGGTATTGTATGGAAACTATAACGTTTTAGCTTCCTAGCTTTGAAAATCTACTGTTTCAAAAGAAAAAGAAAGGAGAAGGACCAGGAGGAAGAAAAGAGAAAGAAAGAGAGGGGAGGGAGAAAGGAGAAAGGGAGAGAGGGAGGGAGGGAAGGAAGGAAGGATAAAAGAAAACTGCAGAGATATGTATTTTTATCATCTTGGCAGAACTAAAAAATTTCAGATTTTGTGACTTCTCACCAAATGGTATTGTATGGAAACTATATTATCATGTCTATTCAATATATTTAAGCCAGGAAGGCTTGAGGGACTTTGATATGATAGTCAGTGTTCACATGCCTAAAGCCTCCAAGAGGAATGGGTTATGTTTCTCATGAGGAATTAAAAATTGAAAAGTTCAGAGGAAGAAGTGAGAACTGGGATTCATATTTAAAATGAGAAAAAATAGCTTATATATGTACATTTTAAAAATAATAGATTTAAAAAATTTCTGAGCATGAAGGGAAATTGACTTTATCACAGTGGTTTTAATTTCACAAGTGCAGGTGGAACCTGTTTTGACTGGAGGTACCGAAGAACTATGATGATCTTTGATATGTATCCCTATCACCTTTATAACAGATCTAGACTCTGGTTTCTTAGAACTATGATGATGTTTGATATGTATCCCTATCACCATTATAGCAGATCTAGACTCTGGTTTCTTAGAACTATGATGATGTTTGATATGTATCCCTATCACCTTTATAACAGATCTAGACTCTGGTTTCTTAGAACTATGATGATGTTTGATATGTATCCCTATCACCATTATAGCAGATCTAGACTCTGGTTTCTTAGAACTATGATGATGTTTGATATGTATCCCTATCACCATTATAACAGATCTAGACTCTGGTTTCTTAGAACTATGATGATGTTTGATATGTATCCCTATCACCATTATAGCAGATCTAGACTCTGGTTTCTTAGTAGTATTATTGACACTTTGATTTGGAGTGATCTTCAATGGAAGAGGATTTCCTGTGAATCCTAGAACATTTTACAACATCCCTATCTTCTACCCAATAGCTACTAGATTGAGGTAAAATTCTATCTTTAGGTTAACAGGGGGAGACAATTGCTGAGTGAGAGGTACCATTTGGTTAATCAAACCTCCTTTAGGAGTTGCAATATCAAATATTCTGCATATCAGATATTTACATTATGATTCATAATAGTAGTAAGATTACAGTTATGAAGTAGTAATGAAATAATTTTATGGTTGGGGGGGGGGTCATCACACATGAGGAAATTTATTAAAGGGTTGCAGCACTAGAAAGGTTGAGAATCAGGGCCGGAGAGATTAAGATCACTGGCTGCTCTTCCAGAAGTCCTGAATTCAATCTCCAGCAATCACATGGTAGCTCACAACCATCTACACTGAGATATGGTGCCCTTTTATGGTGTTCAGACTGAACACTGCATACATAATGAATAAATAAATAAATAAATGAATAAATTTATTTTTTTTAAAAAAGGTTTGCTAAAGGGATGTAAAAAAGAAAAAGTTGAAGAGAAATGAGACTTCTCAATGAGGTTACTTACATAAACCTACCTTCAAGATATGTTTTCCAGGTCTTGGTGGGTATATTAATAATTTTCATGGTGTCTTTCTGCGTGGATATCTTTATGAGTGATGCTGTCTGAACTTGAGTGGAATTAAAATCACCTGGATGGTTAATATTTATGATTCTATAATCTGGATGTCTAAGAAAGATGATGCATATGTACCTGTTTTGTGAAGCTGAATCTTGCCCAAAAGACCACATTCTGAGAATCACGGTTCTAGAACCATCTGTCCTTGGCGCTATCTAGTATTGGACTTTCTTTAATACATTTGATTTTTCCTTCATGCCCTGGCTTGCTAACCCTCTGTGGTCTGCTCCTCTTATGTAAGGTTTATATCACCTGCCACATATCATTCCTTCTTTCCAAGGGGAAATGTCTCCCCCATTTCTCATTTTACACTGGGAATATTTTTTCTTTACTTCAACATCTATGAAACTTACATCCACACGTGTTGAGACCTGTACCATCTTTCATAGCTATCTGGTTTTAAGGAAACTTGTTCCTTAAGGGTGGATTATCTCCAAACACCACAACCATCAATTGTCTGGGCATATTTAGCATTTTGCATACTGTTTTGACTATATTAACACATCTTAAGGAAATATTGGACATGTAGGTCTTCCTTTAAAAAGTAAGTGATTTCTTAGAACTTATTTTTCTGCAGGGTACATTTGAATTAATTTATATAAGTGTATAATTTCATACTTGCCCACATCAGACTTATCTGTGAATTTCATGCCCACTCACACATCCTCATGTAACATCCTTATCAAACTGTGTTTCATTGCCTCGAAAATGAAAATAGTATTTTTGTGTGTGGTATATGCCTTTCTTTGCACAAGTGCAGTAGTTCCATGTGCCCGTGTATGTGTGTGTCTGCAAAAATGATGTAGAAAACAGAACCTGTTATAGAGTGTTATCCTTTGTGTCTTTCTACCTCATTTTTTGAGACAGATTTTCTCACTCAATCTGGAGTTCACTGATTCAGCTAAGCTTGCTGTTATTGCATATGTAATAAGCACTTTACCCAGTAAATCATCTTCCCAGCCTCATAAAAATAATTTAAAACTTTCTAAATAATGTACTTTGTCACACACAAATATCCAGTGTTAATTTATATATAGAAAGACTTAATTATGAACCATCTTCTCATGTGTGTATGTGTATGCATATACAATGCATGTACGTGTATCCCGAGTTGTTGATTTCTTTCTATATGTGGCTCTGCACAATGTCTTATGATGTTACACTATGTTAATAAACATAATTCTAGTCTTCTTTGTAATGCAATGAAACAGTGTTTGGGAGATCAGGACTTGGGTTCAGATTCCAATACTGAGTAGCTGTTTTGTCGAATATATTGCTTACTAAGTAAAACTATAATTATACAGTTATTTACAGCTAAATAATTACTTCATGAATAGTTATACAACATTTAAATAGCCATATAGCATCCCATTTTATGGATAAGCCTATTTACAGAATCTTTAAATTAGTTTTTCCCCATCATGTAATTTAATTTTTTGAAGTTTAAAAGCTGATTTGATGTTTTTATGATTGTTAAAATTTTTTGCAATTTAAATTTGATTATTCAGGGTTTGAATAATTTTGAACCATGTTTCAATCTCTGTATCTTGGGTCTGTGTGATATATTAATCTGATAAGTAGAATTTATTTTGTATGAGAGATCAGAGATTGTTTTAGATACCTCTACAGCTTATCATCATCACCACTAGAGAACTCTTTCCTCACTGACTCTATATTAACAATATGGTACTAACCAACACATTTGTTGAGTTAATAATCTACAGAACTGATTGTTATCCTCTTGATAAGAAGCCTTGCTGGTTCCAATAAAGAAAAAAAAATCACACAAGAATCCTGATGAAATGACAGTAACTTTGTAGTAACATAATTTTCACAATATTTATCTCTAGTGGGTTTTGTAATGGTAACTAAGCATGAGTCAGCAAGATGTCTCAGTGGGCATCGTACTTGCCACATAGTCTCATGACCCTAGTTTAATTCCTGGAACCCACATAGCAGGAGAGAACCAACTCCGGAAAGACCTCTATATGTACACTGTAACACATTCTCTGCATACTTCCTGTTAACACCCACAATAAATAAGTAAATGTAATACTTAAAAAGTAATCTTGAGTTGGTATGATGAGTTTTAAGTGAACTCACACTGGCTCCTTGAGGTTTTCATGAATCAGACTCTTATATTTTCTTTCAGCAAACCTTCTTTGGTCCTCATATGTAGGCTACTCAGTGCTTAACCTTGAAAATCATTTAACACTGTACTTGATGTGGCATTGTATTTTTTTTAAACATGTGTTCTGAATGCTTTATATACCCAGATTCCAAAGTTTAGTAAGTGCTACAATATGCAAGTGGGTTATAGTGACAAGTCGTGTCAAAGAGGATTTGTGAGAAAACCTGAGTCAATAAATAGATACTCTTTGGCAGAATCTCATTGAGAAGGAAATTATTTATGTTTTCATACATTTAATTATTATTCTTTATTTTTTAAATTCTGTTTTTGAGACACAATCATCTATGTAGCCCTCACTTAACTGTAACCATCTATGTATACCAAGACTACTCTGAACTCATAGAGCTCCATTTGCCATTGCCTCCTAGCACTGAGATTATGGGTGTGCCACAGCATGCCTGGCCAAATTATAAACATTCTTCATAAATGAAGAGTGTTACAATCTTAATGACTATTAGGTTTAGTAAGGCTCTTTAAGTAATTGATTCTATTTAAATTCAAATTATCTAGGGGGCAAGGTTGTATCTCCCTTGGTAGAGTGCTTGCCCTGCATACATGAAGCCCTGTGTTCTATCCCCAGCACTGCATAAACAAGGCATAGTGCAGTTTGCCTATAATCTCAGCACTTAGGAGGTAAAGCAGGGGGAGCAGAAGTTGAAGGTCATCCATGGCTACTTTGTGAGTTTAATTACCCTGGGATATGTGAGAGCCTATCACATGAAGTAAAAAATAAAGATTAAAGAATTCTTTCAGGGATTGAAGCAATCTACCTACTTTTTGCTCCCCATTACTTGATTGATTTAGTTTTTAACAGCTATGAATTAGTTTATAAAATTATACCACAAGTTAATTTTTTGTAGAGAATCATTTATTAGGTTATAGATTTTATTCCTTCCTATTTTTGCTACACATAGGAAAAGTTATGTGGGTTACTGTTGTTAGATTAATAATTTTACTGATAAGTAAGAACAGAACAGATCTTTCTGTGAGTTATATAACTAACTTAAAAAAGCATTGCATAGCCTTTTTGTGACAAAGTATGGAAAAGGCAAAGAATGTATTACTAGATAAAATTTTCTTGCAAAAGTTTAATGGCATTGTATTTCACAATATAGTTAAAGATTTCATTAGAATAATCCAAACAACCATTCAAGAAATCTAACTTCACATTAGTATTGAGTTCCCTTTCTTTCTCCTGATAAGAAAATCTAATAGCAAATTAAAAAAAAAAAAACAAAGTTAACCTTAAAGCTGTGTTTGGATTCCTTCTATTCTACTTCTAAAGAAGCCCATGAGAGCTATGTTTAGTAGAAAGTTTGACCCATAGATTTTGCAGAAAGAGGTCATTTAAATTTAGTTTAAAAGGCAAAAGTCCCATATGACAATTTTGAATACCATATCCCTTAATCCATTCTCCACACAGCTGGTGCAATTACCATTCTAAAGCAAGTCTAATTAAGCGATTGATCTGTTTAAAGCTCTGTAGTGGTAGAGTGCAGATGTCTTACTTTGGTGGACTAGGTCATCCCTCAGCAGCATCTGCATCTTGTTTCCTAGAAGTCCATGTTGGAGCTCTAACACACCTCAACTGTTAGAAGGAGGCCGCTTGTCAGCCTCCTTATAACACTCAACCATTTGCTACCTACTATTACTTCCCAACCTGCTCTGCCTGCATATGATGTCTGGTCTCTTTCATCACAGAGCAACTGAACACTCCTTTCTTTGTGCTCCCAGTCTATGTCAACATCACTGGCATGTTAAGCAACTTTCAAAAGTTTACATATTATTAGTCTTCCCTTTCACACTCCAAGCTTTTATTATCTCTATGTGGTCCTATTTTCATAAGATGTTCTGAGAGGTACTTAGTTGAGGCTATTCCTAAATGAGTCTAGTAGTATGTGTGAGACTGTTGAATGCTTCTATTCTCAAAAACAGTATTCTCCATCAAAGTTTTGCCAGCAATTAAAAGAAATTGTTTTCATTTTAATATTCTTGATCTTTCCTGCTATATTTATTGATTTTATAACATTGAAAACACTTAATAAAAGTAGCTATGGTTTATACTTTTTAACTCGTACTTAAATTTATTCATAAAATAAGGCTAGGGAGTAAACATTACAAATTTGATCTTAATATTTTAGTTCATGGAAATGTGCTTTCCCAAACATGCTTTTTGGTCATTGATATTGTTAGATGGGATTGGGATTTTATGTAGAGGAAAGACATCAACATTTTTAGCTGTATTATTATTTTAATAAGGTTTTTAAATACATTTTTTCTCATTTTACATAGCTATTCCTGTTCCTACTCCCTCTCCTCCTCCCTCCTTAGCCCACCCCCATTCACTCCTCAGGAAGGGTAAGTCTTTCCATGAGGAGTCAACAAAGTTTGACACTTAACTTTGAGGCAAGACCAAGGCCCTCCCTCCATATCTAGGCTGAACAAGATATCCTTCCAGAGAGAATGTGCTTTTAGATGCCAGTTCAAGGACTAGGGTTAAATCCTGGTTACAGTGACATTGGCCCTGCCGACTGTCTACTACATTCAGTGGACCTATTTTGGCCCTATGCAAGTTCCAGAGTCAGGGAGCTCTCACTAGCTTAGTTCAGTTGTTTCTGTGGGTATCACCATCAAAGTCTTTACCCCTTTGTTCATATTATCTCTCCCCTCCCTCTTTTGGACTGGTCTCTGGTAGCTCCCCTCAGTGGTTCACTATGGATCTCTTACATATGCTTCCATCAGTTGCTAGATGAAGGTTCTATGATGAAAATTAAGGTAGTCATCAATCTGAGTACAGTGGAAGGTCGGTTTAGGTGTCCTCTCCACTGTTGCTTAGAGTCTTAGCTGAGATCGTCCTTGTGGATACCTGGGAATTTCCCTAGTGGCATGTTTTTCACTAGCCTTTTAATGGTTCCTTCAGTCAAGATATCTCTTTTCTTTCTCTCCCTCACTGTCTTTCCCTTTGTAGGTGGAACTGCTTGTTCATTTCCCAGATGCCCAGACCCAAATAATTACACAGAAGCTATATTAACACTGTTAGGACAATAGCTTTGGCGTACTTTTAGTTAGCTCTTAAATCTTGAATTAATCCATTTTTACTAGTGTATCACCACGAGGCCGTGGTTTGCCTGGTATGCTTCTGGCTGCATCTTTCTCCTTTGGCAGCTACATGGTGTAGCCTTGACTCTGCCTACTCTTTCTATATATTTCTTCCAGCAGGGCTATACTCTGCCCTGCCATAGGCCAAAGCAAATTGATTCATCAACCAATAAGAGTTACATATATACAAAAGGACATCCTACAACACCCCCTTCTTGAGCATCCCATTCCCTCATGTTCTCCTTCCTTCCTTTCTCCCCTTCCTCTCCTCTTCCACCCTCCTTCCTCCCCCTTTTCAAATTTCTCAGGAGGTTTTGTCTATTTCACTTTCCTAGGGGTGTAATAAGAGGTTGCTTGTTTGTTTCCTGGCTGCCTGGCAGCTCAGACCCAAAACAACCACAAAGAAACTGTATTAATTAAATCAGTGCTTGGCCCATTAGCTATAGCTTCTTATTGGCTAGCTCTTACATATTAATTTAACCCATTTCTAACAATCTGTGTATTGCCATGTAGCTGTGGCTTACCAGGTAAAATTTCAGCATCTGTCTCCGGCAGGGCTACATGGCTTCTCTCTACTCTATCTTCTTCCTCCCAGCAATCAGTTTAGTTTTTTTTAAAATTTATTTATTTATTAAGGATTTCTTCCTCCTCCCCACCACCGCCTCTCATTTCCCTCCCCCTCCTGCCCATCTCTTCCTATTAATCCTATCTAATGGGTCTTTTAAAACCGGATCAGGTTTCCCTGCTGGCCAAGGGTTCCGCTTACCAACTGCCCTCACTGTTTCCTGGTTCGTGCCGCAGGCCAAGAACCCTCTCACCCCTCTGAAGGGTCTTCAGGATCAGGACCAGGCTCCCCGTTTGCCAGTGACCTTGCCAACAACAGGCCTACCTCTTTGATTTAATTGTAGTGGGGTGATCTGCTCTTGTTATTGCGCACCCGTCCCCGCCTTGTGCGTCTGCCGCAGCGCCGGTCCCCACTGCTTGCATCTGCCCTCAGTTTAGTTTTTCACACCTAATTCTGTTCTACCCTATCACAGGTCCAAAAGAGTTTCTTTATTAACCAATAATATTCACAGAACACAGAGGGGAATCTTGCATCACCTCTTCTTTTCTATTTAAATAAAAAGGAAGGTTTTAACTTTAACATAGTAAAATTACATATAACAAAACAGGTATCAAACAAGAATTACAGTTACAATATTTATATCTACTTCATTTTTTATAACTAAGGAAAAGTATAACTGTCTATTCTTCAGTTCCATCAAAGATTCCAAAAGGGTACAATATTACCCAGGTAAATAGGAAGTGCATTGTAAGCAACTTCCAAAACTCAAGAATTGACAGAGACAACTTGCTTTTGGATCATCCAAAGTTCTTCTGTATAGTTGTTGGCACCTATCTTCAGCCTACAGGCCCATAGTGTCCGGCAGACTTTTCTACAAAGCAAGAAATTTCAAAGACAGTTCAGCCTATATTGACAGCTTGTTAGTCACTTTTTTCTGTGTCCTCAATGTCTATCAGACTCTTTCACAAAGCAGAAACCCTGAAATATCATCTCACCTTTAGGCAAGTTCAGCAGTAATTTCTCTATGGGTCTTGCATGTCTAGTTCATACAGCATAGTGTCAAGCAGTTCAGGCAAGAATAGTTTCTTGCCAAAATGGCTAATAAACTCTATAAGGAGCCTTTTTGATGCCTATCATCCTCTTGAAATAATTGTTGCTGCCAGGAGCAGATGTGTCTCACTGTCATGAAAAGTCCTAAGTTCTTAAAACATTTTAAATGCCATTTTCTGTAGTCTTTGAAAGGTTTGAAGAATGCCTACCCATCCAAAATACATTTCTGTACATCTAGAAAATCTAACTAACATGGCTACAAGCTTGATTATTATAGATGATTATCTATTAACCTATATTTCTTAATTATGTATTACATTTTAAATGAGCTTCACAAATATAGTACCTTAATCAGAGCAGAAATTTACATATAACAAAATTGATCTTAAATTTGTATCAATAAAGGAAGGTTTATACCAATTCAAATTATTCATATCTATATCATATTTCCACTTAAATATAAACAAACATTTATAAATAATCATTTAGGGAATTTGGGAATAGTTCTTTCCATACTGCTTCCTGGTTTTTGATATTTTGGGGGGGTGCTAATGATGACTTTTCAGGGGGTCTTGGTCCATCAAGCCACATTAGTCTGAAATTAATCCACAGGTTTTCATCTTCTGTGGAAACAAAAGCAGAATCTCTTTTCCAAAGCAACATATCCTTAGACTTAAATTTTGAAAACAATATACCTTTAAAGTGTATATGTTGGTTACTTAGCTCCTTCATAGTCAAAAAATTCAAAGAAAACACAATAATATAGACATTCCAGACTCTCTGTGTATAGTCAATCTTTATGTGGTTTATTTGTTTTTACTCTAATACTTTTTAATATTTATTTTATTATCTTTACTCCTTTAATCTATGAATGTCTGTACTCTTTCTCTTTAAAGACTTTGTTTTTTATAAACCATTTACTGCCTTTTATAACTTTTTATACTTTTTCCTCTCTCCCCAATGTTTACATATGTTTACCCAACACTGTGACACATTTAGAGGCCCGTTCCATCTGAATTTGTCTGTACTGTGTATCTGTAATCCTTTTCTGACCAGGACAGCTTCTTAAAATGCTAAGCACTTCTTAGAAACCTAACTTGTAGCATTGCTAGGCCAAGTACAGCCCTGCCTGCTTGCTCTACCCAGTACAAAATGGCGGAAGTCCATAAATCCATTTATTTCTGAGACTGCTAGGTAGAGACTGTCTTAACCACTTCAACTCTGATAACTACTTGGCCCATGTTGCCACCAAGTAACTTGCAGCATGCTGCCCACAAACCCCATTTAAATGCTCCATAGCCAGACTTCCAGAAAGAGCAAGAGTTAGTGCTGGCAGCATGGTCTAGGAAACTGCCATTTCAAAACAGTATTGCTTTTGTTTCTCCTACTGCTGAATCAGGAAGACCTCTCTTAAAGGAACTGCAGCATGCCATCAGCAAGCAAAGCTCATCCAGAAAAAAATGTGGCTATACTTTGGGTTTTTTTTGTGTGTGTGTGTGTGTCTAGAATTCCTTTCCAAGCCCTCTCAGGTTTTATGTGAAGTTTAATTGACCACATTGGGAGCCAATTTGTAGTAAGAGGTCACTTGTTTGTTTCCTAGCCATCTGGCAGCTCAGACCCAAAATAACTACACAGAAACAGTATTAATTAAATCACTGATTGCCCATTAGCTCTAGCTTCTTATTAGCTATCTCTTACATATTAATTTTATCCATTTCTAATAATCTGTGTATTGCCACATGGCTGTGGCTTACTGGGTAAATTTCCAGTATCTGTCTCTGGCATGGCTACATGGCTTCTTTCTACTCTGCCTTTTTCCTCCCAGCATTCAGTTTAGTTTTCCCTGCCTTGTTCTCTACCCTATCTCAGGTCCAAAACAGCTTCTTTACTAATAGTATTAATACCAATAGTATTCACAGCATACAGAAGAGAATCCCACATCATAGGGGAATCCATATATGTCTCTCTTAGGGTTCTCCTTGTTACTTGGATTCTCTGGAATCATGTTTAAAACTCACAGTCAGAAATTGGGGTTCAACTTGAAGATCTGAAAAGCAAAACAACCAGCCACTGGCTCTTACCTCAACCTCAGACCAAAATGGTGATCCTGTCTGTAGGAATCTTAGAATAAGACTGTATCTGAGAGCTGTCTTCCCCCATTTTATAATCCTCTTTAGGGCTGGGATTAAAAGCATGCACCACCTCATTAATTTGGCAACTAGTATGACTACTAGGATTAACGGTGTGCCAATGTTGTTACTGGGATAAAAATGTGTGTTATAATAACAGGGTCTATAAAGCTGAGCAGTGGGACTGTTTTAGTCTCAGATATTCAGGAAATCTTTATTAAAATACAATTGAAATGCTACTACAATCATAGACTATAGGCTAGATGTAAAACAAAGTATAACTTGCTGTATTATTTATAGCTAGGATTGTTCAATGTCTATAGTAGTATTTCTCAACCTGTGGGTTGTGACCCTTTTGGGGTTTTAACATCTCTTTTACAGGGATTGCCTAACACCATCAGAAAACACAGATATTTACATTATGGTTCATGACAGGAGCAAATTCCAGGTATGAAGTTGCAATGAAAATAATTTTATTATTAGGGGCCATTACAACATAAGGAACTGTATTAAAGGGTTAGGCATTAGGAAGGTTGACAATCACTAATCTATTAGATTAAGAGTAACAACTTTACTAGATGCTGTCCTGGAGATGTACACAATATTGGAAAGTTAACTCTGTGCACCTTTCTCCTCTGTTTTTTTTTTTTCAATGAAGAAAGCCAAAGCCCAGAAACTTAAATTGCATATAGGATTTCATATTGTTTTCAAAGAGAAGTAAGAGGCACCATGCAAAAGCCATTTCCAAAATATTTCCTTTGCTTTGTGTATTTGGTTTCATTCTGGTGTATTTTAATATAGGGACTCTGCAGGGTTCAACAGGCTTACAGCTTTGTGAATTACAGTGTATCTTACTTCCACCATATTTTATTAGTTCCTTCCAGCAGAGTGCCATATGAATAGTTAAGACTTCAGGGGGTAAAAAAACTGAGACGCACAACTACCTCATAAGTTATAGGTAGACCCTTAAAATATCAGAAACATCAAGTTTCCTCTTGAAATAACAAAGGCTTTGACCACATGAGGGAAGAGTCCATTATAATTACTTCTATTAACAAGTAGAGCTGATGTCTTTCTTCAAATTTGTGGATTTCCATTTAGAGGAAGATCAGTTATAATTATAACATGGGATCATAGATAAAGTAACAACTTAGGAAAGAGAGAGAAAATTACTCAAAGGAGAGTGTGAACAATATTGGGACTCTCTCCTAAATATATTCACACACCAGTCTACATAGCATCTGTCTGATATTCTTTCTCATTAGGGCAAATATTCTTGCTGGATAATTTTACTTACTTTGCCATTAAGGAAAAAACCAACAAAAATACTAATACCCCTGTATTTATTGTTTTTCCATCACTGTGATCACAATTGAATTAAGAAAACAAAGTTTTCTCACTTATGAGTTCTTTACTCCAGCAGAGAAAACGTTGTTGGTCAGCTCATTCATGAAAGTATTTCTCCAGAATTTTAGAGACATCATTGTTTTCAGGTTTCTGATGTTGTCAATGAGGATGATATGCATTTTTATCCAGGTTCTTTCTGGGACAACTCCTAAAATCTGCATCCTGAAATGTTTTAAGCCTCTGTTATGGTCTGTTATTGATTTGACAAACATTTTCAACAGTTTTTCAGTTTGAGTATTTTTCTTGATGTTAGGAAAGTTGTATCATAGATGGTCAGGAATTAGAAATAGTTAGGCATTGGGGACTGAGGGTAAACTTTATAGGCCTGTCTCTAATAACTTACTTCTTCAGCTAGACCCCAGCTCCTAAATGATCCATAACTCTATGAAACCTGAGCCTGTGGAGGCATCTCATATTCAAACCATGGCATCCAAATCCATGGGTCATCTTTTCTTTTATTTATAATATGAAAGAAATAAAAAGGGCCTTATTAATGCTGTGTTGGAAACCTTGTGGAACAGTAGCTATCACTATTTCAAACAGCAACTTTGTCAGCTTTCTTGCTTGGATCTCATCATGTGGAGAGTGGGAAGGTGGGAAAGGGGAAAGAACAACCTTAAATTACATACCAGCAACAGTTTCAAGGAGAAACCATATGTATTTGTGTCCTTCAAAGCCCATTATCATCTTAAACACACAATCTATATATAAAGTTCTTGTCAAATGTGTAGGTGATGTACATCTGCTAAGTGTCTCTATGAATGACACAGGACCTTGGAAATAAATTCATATCCTTACAAAAAGTTTGCCCTTTCTTTTATTTCTATTTCTATAAATTAAATCATTATTTTATTCTTCTTTAATTTCACAAGAACTATTTTCTCTTCCCTTTGCTATGGATTGCATTCCATTTTATTTATTTGTGATTCTTATTCACCTCTCTTTCATTGTACTGGGCCCCCATGAGGGCCTCTACTCTGCCATGCTTTTCTTTTCCCTGGATGCTCTGCTCCTTCAAGGTATGGCAGTTGCCTGGTACTTTATTTCTTTCTTTTATTCTTAACTCTTTGTGGCTTAACTTAAATCTTTGAGGAATATCACCTTCTTGTGTAGAATGAAAAAAATATTCCACATCAAAATATCTTTTAGTAGTCTCTTATGAGCTGATATAATTGATGAGCATTTTCTTCAGATATGACTATTTTTCAGACAATTATCAGAAACAAAGGTTTTCTCTCAAGGCTTGAGGAATTTTTCTTTGTCATTTTTGCTTTTTAAAAATTTGCATCAAAGGTACAAGTAAAAGACAGTTACCATTGGTCATCTACCTTACCTGTTTCTAATGATGCAAATTAATTTTCTTACTGTAATTATAGGTAGTAATGCAACAGCACATAACTGAGTACCTAGAAATTAACTCACTAATTACTAATAATCAATTGCTCACTAACTATTACATGATTCCTGACTGACATAATTATTATATGCATATGAAGGGCACATGTTCTGTTGAAGCTGTCTGATTGCCATTTTACTTGACTCCAAATGCCCACAGACCTACACTCATAACAGTAATTTAATTTATTACCTTCGCTTTTTGAGGAAACTTCAGTTTTGGTAACAACAAAGGATTTACATCTTTATATTGCTTTCCTGATCTTTGTATTGATTTTAAGGTTTGTTTGTGTTATATCTTATTTCTATTCACAGACATCAGGTCATACAAGCTTCAAGTTACTATTCCAGAGGTATAAACCACAATTTTTCAAATAGACAAATGTGATAATAGTACAATATTAGTTTAAAATTCCAAGATATTTTGGTAATATATTGCAAGATTCCAGTATAAAGAACTTGCACATTTTGGGAAACTTCTGGGATGAGATGATGAACCTCTTTTTTGATGTGTGTGTGTAATAGAGTGTCAGAGACAGAGAGAAAGAGATGGAACACTTATTCAGTGAGAACAAATGTTAGATAACAATCCTAGATGCAGTCAAAAGGAAAAGTAGGTAATGTATATTAATATCTGCATTATGGTTCCCTTTCTCAAAGAAAATTTTTGATATGGAACATGATTGTGCCCAATTCTAAACCTCTTGTTTCTTTACTAATGGACCTGTCAATATTTCAGAGGAAGTGGACCTGAATCCGTTTGCATTAAAACCAATATAATTGACAAGAAACACCCTTCCCCTATTGGATATGATTGCAAACTAACTGAGCTCCATAGAATCTCTATAAGAGGAGAACATGCTAGTAATTTAAAGACAGAGTTGTTTTAGATTTTTCTCCTCCTTTTAGTGAATTAAGCAGATCCATGTGCTTTTCAATTTCTATTAAAACTTTTAGGTAAACTTACTTTTCCTTTCAATGTATCATTAGACTTTGTTTCACTCCCAGACTCCCTGCTCCCAACTAACAAAAATGGAAAGGAACTTGAGGTAGATGTTCAATCAACTTTTTAGGTAGTGTTCCTGCTTATCATGAATCACGTAGCCCATTCTGGAAATTCTTTCATGTTTTAAAACATGGGTCCTGTTAATTCCAGAGCTTCATGTCATCTCTTACCATGGTAATTTCTGGAGAAACTGAGGGGTAACTGAAGCAGAACGTGTCCCATAATATGTCCTGATAATAGCATAGAATGCCTCTAGCACCACATGAATAATCAGAAAATATGTTATACTAGTGGGAGAGATATCAGAATAAATGTTTCTCAATGATACTCTCAAATTATGCAGCTATTTTCAACCTTTTTACTCCACAATGCTTTCATTTCACATTATACATGATGTTTCCAACTTCTGAGCTTTTGGGGCTCTTAAATATTGGACAGTATCTTACTGGTACTTTTTTGTGCCTAATTAGCTACTTTTTCAAACTATTCCTAAAATTATAAATATTATACTAGTTTTTAATTTTGTGTGTATGAGTATTTTACCTGTATGTGTTTATGTGTACCATGTGTGTAGAGTGTCTATAGAGGCCAAAAGAGGGAATCAGATGCCCTGGAATTGGAGTTACAGATTCTTGTGTGCTACCATATGGGTACTAGGAATCCACCAAGATCTCTGGAAGAGCAGCCAATGTTCTTAACCATCAGCTCATCTCTCTAGTCTTCAATTTAAAAGTTTTTATTTTGTTTCTGGGATCAGACTTAGGCCCTTGAACATAAGAATGCTCTCTGTTGCACAGCTTCAACTGTGTGGCAAGCTTCAGGTTACATCTGCTAGAACTATGTATTCTTCAAAGACTCCTTATTGAGAAATCTGTGGTTGTTTATGGATAGATCATTGAATAGACACATGCGTACAGATAATGCCATAGAAAAATAATTATGAGATCCAAATATAACAGGATTTTCATCAGTAAAAATCAAACTACAGTTTAAGAAAATTATTAAAAACAATGAAATTAAATTATTAAAAACATTAAATTAAAGATGGCACATTAATGCATTTATGATGAGGCATTTTTCTTTTTCTAATAGCTTCAGTGGTTGGGTCAAATAGAGCAAGGAACCTAACAGTCCAGACAGATGTATAAATTGAGAGGTATTATAAAATTCCCATAAATTGGCTTACATGTTCAGAGGGCACTCATTGATGGGAAAACAGTTATACATCAGGAAGGATGTAGAAATGGAAGAAAACAGACATGATGATGGCATTACACTATGGCTGATAATTAGAGAGGATGTTACCTGGTCCCTTTAGGTTTTAGTGTAGGTTGGAAACAGGCACTTCCTTGGTAAAGGGACGGTATAACATCAACACAGCTGCCCAAGTGACCCTAGTTTCTTGATGTACTTTTGTTATCACATGTTACTGTAAAAAAACCCAAAACAAAAAACCTCTAAGCTATCCTTTACACAAAAATTTCAAAGCTAATTATGAAAGGAAGACACATTTCAGGCACTAAAATTCAAACTTTGGAATATCATCTAAAGCTAAATAACTTACATAGAGTTTTTAAATAGATGCTGTACATATAACAAGAGGTTAGAATTCTGTTCTCAGAAATCTTATAGGAATGTGTGCTGCAATTCCAACATTATGTGCCTTGACTGACAGTTCTCTGCAATGGAACTAAATCTTAGTACAACGAGATGATGTTTAGGCAAAGTAAAACAGCACATTTGGTTTTATTTCACTGAGTAGAGACACATGGCAATGTTGTTTCTGAAGGGTGTTGTCATTGGCGCATGTATTGCTGCAGACAGCTAATTTTGAAGGGACACAAGCATTTTATTAGAGAGGCACTGAGAATGATGTCAGGGCAGGGTTTGTTTTGCAATGTGCATTTGCATTGACTCACTCATGGCTCTATCTACCTCCATGACTATCAGAGACAATGCTAACAGGCTCAAATCAACTTAAGCTTTCCTTTGGAAAATCAGCCTTAAATCAAAACTGTACCAGCATCAGTTTATGACTTGATTAGCCCTGGCTGTTAAAAGAGCAGCTGAATGGGTGGGTTGCTCTGCTGAGTCTTATGGTTCACCTCTTTCCCAGGGTTGGAGCACCTTCCCTTGACATCATCTTTCTGTGTGTTTGGAGAGCATAGGACATGAACAGATGGCCTCAAATGTGGACTCCCATGACTACCAGGCATGCCAAGCAGGCAGATGAGTGATCTGACTTGTTCTTTCTCTTTTGAATTGCTGTCAGCCAGGGGGAAATAGCAAAAATAAATCAACGGCTGCCTCCTTTAGACCCAGCGTGTACCTTTTAGTTATCAAAATAATCAACATTCCGAGGCAGCTTTTTTGGCATTTTCTCTGGTAGGAAGAGCCCTTAATACTCTGCAGAGTCATGTAACAAATGACCAACTTATGCCTCAGAAAAGCCTCAGAGTGTGAGGTGTCGGCACTGGATGGGCAACAGCAGGCTTTGAGGAAGTGTTGTTTATTCACTCCCAGACATTCTGTGTCTTTTATCATTGGGTTAAGTATTTTTGGTAACTGGCTGGTTACTGTTTTCATCTCCCATCATGAGAACACAGGAAATCATAAACAGAAACCTTGCTGAATGCATTGCCTTTGCATTCCAGCTGTATGTAAATCCCAGGATCCTCTTCTTGGTTGATATTCAGAGCTTGGATTCTTACAAAACAAAACTAGGGTTAAGTTTAAAAGGACAACATGAGCTTAAATACATTTAATTTTCTAATGAGGAATTGACACCAGACTGAACTGTTTCATGGCCAGATTCTTTTTGTTTGAAATAGTTTCCCTTCCTACCTTGCTTAGCAACCTATAACTCATTCTCACAGACACAAACTGACTTTCCAGTTATAATTCAGGGACATCTGACATGTTTTCAAACAATAAATATGCAACATATATAAGAGTCATGTCAGGTTAAGATGAAAGGGAAATTTTATTGTATATATACATATATAATCAATATTATATATCAATAATATTGATTTTATATGTATATACATATATACATACATACATATACACACACACACACACACACACACACACACGTGTGTGTATGTGTGTGTCTGAATATTCTTCAATTTTGGAAGCCTCATATGGCCTGTGGGTGGCATTTGGATATCCCAAGATTTACTTAGCGCAGTATGGTAATCTAGCTTCCAAATTTTTACATAGTTCAACACATAGAATTTGTAATGTTTCTAGAAATATCATGGGTAGAAATATCTTCAGCAGGGCTCTATGTTTTGGTCTGTCTTCAGTTGTCTTTCTTTGGTTAGCTAGAATCATCATAGAACAGTTAGGTGGAGGAATGGACAGCCAGACATCAGGTCTCATTTGTGGTTTGGTCATGACTGAATCTTTTCTTTGAGAGATATGATTTATCACAGCTCTTTACTGATTATTTAAAAATATCTATGCAGCATCAAGCAATGTAACTTATAAATATTTGGAGGAGTTTCTTTTATAAATGTTAGTAAACATACAAGTACAGCTAGTTATTATTGACTGAAACACATAGACTCATCAAGAAAGAAGGCAATGTTTTAACAAGCTCTGGAGAGAAGAGAGGTCTGCTGTGAGTTGTTTATTTTTTGTGGATGGTATATTTGGGAACATGATGCACAGATATTGAATTTATAAAGAAATTGTTGGAAAAGTTTCTTTTAGAGGAATCATAGATTATAGCTTTATATGTTGGGAACTTGTCATAGCCAGAACCTGGAAACAATCTAAATTCCCCTCAACCAAATAATGGATAAGGAAAATGTGGTACATTACACAATGGAGCACTACACAGCAGAGAAAAAAAGTGATGACGTTTCAAAATTTGTGGGCAAATAGTTGGATCTATAAGACGTAAAGTGAGGTAACCCAGACTCAGAAAGACAAATATCATATGTACTCACCCATAAGTGGCTTTTAGACATAAAGCAAAGAAAAACTAGCCTACAATTCACAATCCCAGAGAACCTAGACAACAATGAGGACCCTAAGAGAGATATACATGGATCTAAACTACATGGGAAGTAGAAAAAGACAAGATCTTATAAGTAAATTGGGAGCATGGAGACCATGGGAGAGGGTAGAAGGGGAGGGGAGGGGAAGGAAGGGGAGTAGATAAATATATATATGTGTGTGTGTGTGTGTATATGTGTGTGTGTGTGTGTGTATACACACATATATATAGCTCAATAAAAACAAATAAAAATTATAATCAGCTGCTTGTGATGGCTCAAATTAATGGATTCTACTGAGGCTGGCAAGAAGTACAAAACTGAGGAAAATAAGACCAAAGATGTAGAGTAACTAAGCATAGTTGGGGCTGAACCACAAATGGCGTTCAGGTCACTCTAGTACTGATTTAGTTCTTGCAACTCATATTTGCTCTTCTATGTCTTATGTTGAGGGTTACTTTGTGTTTTTTCTATGCTGACAAGCTGTCTATTTCCCTGTGGAAGTTTTACTTTCAGGTAAGTACTTTCCTTCCTTGGGAAACACTTCTCTAATGCCTAGTCTTTTCCCATAAGCTCACTGTACCACCCAAATTTCATAATTTTGGGGGTGAAATTTCCAGATGAAAAATCTAAGCTTAGATGAGTCTGTCACCCTTTTATCAAGTAGGCTTGAAAAATGGCCCCTGAATATGTTTCACTCTGTAATTCATGTAGCTCGTGTTCATCAAGTTGTATTTAATTTATTTGTTTAGTTATTTTATTGGCTTACATCCATTATACTTGATATTGAAGGTTATAAGGATATTTTCATACTAGTCTATAGAGTATTTTAACCATACCCCCTCTCTAGTTTCCTTTCTTTTCCCTCTTTTCTTCTGTTAGTTCCCTTTCTTTCTCTAAAAAGCTTAACTATTACTTTCATGTCTTATATAAATACATTTTATGTACTTACGTAAAATTTAGAATCCACTTTAAGAGAAAAGTTCTGGTATCTGTTTTTCTGAATCAGAATTATTTTCACATTATACCATAATCTCCATTTACATTCATTTGCTTTAAATTACATAACTTTGATCTTTTTTGTGGTTGAATAAAAGTCCATTGTGTACATACACATTTTCTTAACCATCCCTCTAAAAGTTGATACTGAGAGGGATCCAAAGTTTATTTATTTCCACATCATCACCGTATTTCTTAAATATGTCATGAAAAATAGCTCTATAAAAGCTCTTTGTTAGTTCAGGGCTCAAAAGAAAGGTTTTGCTACTTTAATCCAATAAATACCTTTGGCTCTTAGATCTTTGCTTTAAATTTATGAGTCAGCATGTATCAGCAATGCTGTCTAATTTATGGGTGCATGTATATTTATCAGCACAGCAACATTGTGAACTACTGTCCTCAGAACTTAGAACAATGACTAGGCTTAACCAGGCTAACAGTGCATATATGATGGAGTTAAAAAAGCATTTTCAGTAAGTCAGTGGTAATGAGATTATACCAACATCTGTGCCTGTAGTTGGAATTTTCTTTGGGCTATCTCCTAAATAGACATGGAGACTTATTAAGTAAGAATTCTTGGGAATAGCTTAGGTGTGTTCGACCAGTTCTTTTAGCTTAATTTAACCTGTTTCTGTTAATCTACACTTTGCCTTAAAGCTTTTTAATCTTTCTTTCACTCTTTATGTCCTATTTCCCAGCTTCATGACAGGCGCCTGGCTTCTCCCTTGCAGCTCCTTTTCTTTCTTCCTTTGAGTCCAAACTCTTTCTCCTACTTACTCTCCCTACCCAGAAGTCTGGCCTATACATCCTCCCTCACTATTGGCCATTGAGGTTTTTAATACATCAGTCAGGTTCTTTGGGCAGGCAAGGTGAAAGAGCAACACATCTTTACATAATTACACAAATAATCCGTAACATAAACAAATGCATGGCACCTTTGCATAGTTAAACAAATATTGTCAGATTGTAACGTGTCAGATTGTGAAGGCTAGAACTGTGTATTTGGGGCCTTCAGGATACTAAAATATTAGAAAATTGAGAAGTTTAGGATGTACTTCTTAAAACTGCTTAGTATTTTTTGACCTAGAATAATACTAATGTTACTTTCTTTGTTGGCAGTGTTTGCTGTGCTTCAAGGAATTTGTTGTCAACACACATATAATTTTGCAGAATTATTTTAATAATTTTATGTTATACTCATTATTCATATTAAACAACTAAGTTGCAGAGAGGTCATCTGATCTACCCCAGCATGAATATCTGTTCCTTACCTAAGGACTGTTTTATTTAAAAGCTCCAGTGCCCATGAAGTATTATGAACCAATTGTTCCTATTTGTTTACATATATATATACATATATATGTATATAGGTTCTCCATACATTTACATGTATATTTGCATATTTACATTTTATACTTCAGGAAAATAACAGAATAAAAATAGATAACCTCATCTCATAAAGATACTGTGCTTATAGGAGTGACAAGAAGTATGACTGACTGTGCGAAAATTTCATGGAATGCCATGATGGTGGGACTTTAAAGAACAATAAGGCACAGAAGGGAGGATGGGAGCTAAAATTCTGAGTAGAGCTGTCATAAAGCCTGCTCAAGAAGGCCACATTGTACCACATTGGTGTCCGAGGGCTGTGTTGCCATTGGGGCCAAGTCAATTTGAGTGGCCAGTGATAAAACCTGGGGCCATGGTATACTCCATACCAGGGCTACTGCCAAAGGCCATGTCCGGGTCTGTGGCTCTGCTGCAGTCGGGGTCTGTGCTGATGTCCAGCGCTGTTTAGACCTTTGAAGTTTGAACCAATGCAGGAGATCTGTGCAGCGACCTGGGGCGATTTTGGTATCTGAGGGCCATGCTGCCTTATGGGCCATGTCAATCAGCGTGGCCTACACTACCACCTGGGACCACATCCAGGCCCCGACTACTGCCTAAGACCATGCCTGCATCTGTAATTTTACAGCAGCCCGGGTCTGATCAGCCACCTGAGAACATGTCAGTGTCCAAGGACCGTGCTACTTATGAGGCCATACTGATCTGACTGGCCTGTGCTGCTCTGTGGACCATGGAGATATCTGGGCCTGAGCCACTGCCTACAGCCATGTCTGGGTCCATCATCCAACTCTGACTGGGGTTGATGATGATGTCTACTGCCCATGTTAGCACAGGAAGTCATTGGATTTATATCATGCTGAACTAGCACTGCCCTTCACTGGCCCTGAGAAAGCTGGTCCTGCCCCTCTCTGCATACCCTCCTCCAACCTGGACACTCAGGAAAGATGACTCTACTTTTCAGCACAGACACGTATCTCACCTGGGCAGCACACTAGAGAGATGACCATAATGCACGTGAGCCAGGGTGTGAGGGTAACAGAGCTGCCCCCTTTGTCTGCCACACAGTGGTATGGGTGAGGGAAAGAAGCTCTCCCCATCCCTGTCTGCCCATTGATACCTGCATCAGGCAAGAGAGCTGACCCCATAGTCATGTGAGTGAGAGAAATAACCCTGGCCCTCACCAGCTGCAGCACATAGGAGAACAGGCCCTTACCCCTGCCTGGGAAGCACACTAGAGCTGGCCCTGTTTTGGGGGTATAGGTGAGACAGCCCTGAGGTGTGAGAGCAGGAGAGCTGACCCTGTTCCCTCCCTTGTATGTCCCCTACAGCAATTGGGAGAGAGGACCTTACACCTCCCATGGGCAAAATAGTAGAGCTAGCCCTGGTGGTGTAGGGTTGAGTGACCCAGATCTGAGGACCTGAGAACAGGAGAATTAGTCCTGCTCCCTGCTGCAGACTGCATTGTGTAAGCTACCCAAGACAGTGCTTAGAGTTTGCCTAGGTAGTGATGATGAGGGAAAGCTGGCAGGCTGACTAAGCCAACTACCACCCAGACCCACCATCCAGCTACCCCAACATCCACCACATTTATGAAATGTTGGAGCATGTAGAAGGAATGAATCTACACATCCAGAAAATGATATCCATGACACAAGACAACAACAGGATATTCAAGAGGAGTCCCAGTGGGAGTCCATTGTCAATGGTAGTGGTGTAGCAGAAGCCAGAGGCCTTAAGCCAGACTGATTTGTTGCAATGAACACTTGCAAGTAAAGATGAGTGGACTAAAGAGTAAATTGTGTGACTCAACAGACCACGCTACCACTTCCATGAAGAGATTCTTTTACTTTTTTTTCCAATTTGCTTGTTTTGTTTTCTTTTAAATTTGGTTTTGTTTTTGGAGGTTACTGCAAGGGCAGAGGTCAGATGTCAGGGGACAAGAGATAAGTGTGATCAGAATGCATGATGTGAAATCCACAAAGAATCAATAAGTTTTTTGTTTTGTTTTGTTATTTTGTTTTTGCCACATTTTAAAAAACAACTTTATGGTAGCATAATTGATAAAGAAAGGCTAGCATGTATTTACTATATGTACCACGTGATGAATTTAACCATACATAAGCTTTGACAATACCATCACCACAGTCACCATCCCCTAAAGATTCTTTGCACTTTTTAAAATCTGACTTATTGTTTTAAATTTTTTTGTTAATTCTTTGAGAATCTCACACAAAATTTTAAACATATTTACCCCAAAATCCTCTGATTAGCTCTTACAAAATCCATACTCACCTCCTACCCTTTACTTCTATGTTTTTTAAAAAAAATCATTAATAACCTATAAACTCCATTATGTACTGTTCAAATACTTCTGTCTCTGGAGTTATTAATGCAGAGTGGTTTATCTGCTTGGAACCACACTCATAAATTAACCTAAAACTCAGAAATATTGATTATTGAGATCTGTTAACAGTCACAAAGAAACCAATATATTTTAAAAAGGCAAATGTTTTTGTAAATCAATTTAGATTTCTATATGAAAAGTGAAATAACAATAGTATTGTAGGTATTTAATCTTTATCAACATTATGTCCATCAGTGTCTTTTGAATGGATAACCAGCCTCTTAGGTGATTTACCTAGCAGGTTTGAAACTGGCTTTTCAATGGTATTTATTCACTTAGGTCCTTCATCACTAACAAAGGCAAGACAGCAGAAAAAATGGGTTTAATAAACTGTAAAATATATTCTTAAAAGTTTTTGTACCTACATACATATAATCATGATTTGGCTTGTCAGAATTCATATGTCCTTAGTGATGTCTGTGGCCAGTGCATCTCTAAACATCTCCTTCTGACATGTATTTTTTAAAAATTATTTTAACATATTGTGATATGTAATGTGCTGATACTCTATAAACAACAGTTTAAAAACTGGCATTTCAATGATTTCTATTGTCTTACACTTTGACAAAATCAGAAAAAAAATAAAGTAAAAAAGAAAAGAAAATTAAAGAAAGCCCTGGGTCAATATTAATCAAGTTTATACTATACTCAAAACTGCTGGGCTTTGTGTTTGCCCTTACTCTTTTAGTCAATGTAAGCAATGGATCAGTCAAAATGATCAGTTTTTGAGAAAGCAAAACTAAAGAGTATAATGCGCAACACTTCCCCAACTTCTTTTTTTTTTTGTTCTTAGTATAACAAGGTGGTATTTACTTTCAAATATGATTTAATAGAAGGCGGTAGAGTTAAGTCAAGATGAAAAAGGAGAAAGCAAATCTGTATCTTTAAAGGGCACAGTGTGTCTCAGGAATTATTTATTTACTCTTCAATGTGAAATCAAATGTACTAGATCTTCTCAAGTTATCAGTATTCCAATGTTCTATATGTTTGACATTACTTTTGCAAACTCAATGATGATAATTTTACCAAGAGAAAGTTATTCAGAGGGCAGGAAGCAAGGTAAAATAAAAAACTATTTATAAATATGAAAAGAACTTCATATTTCAGATAAAGTTTTAGATAACAGTTTTGTAAGATTCTGAACATCTTAAGAGTTCAATTAGGAGTCACAAAAGAGGTCTATTTTCATAAATGCTAATCATTCACACCAGCCACAAAAAATGATATTTATGAGATTCCCCAAAGTCACATGAATAAATTTTATATTGGTATTGTGATGTACAGCCTGTTTGTCTTTTCAATCTATGGGTTAAATGTGTTATTTATTCCCTATAGTACCATGTAAGTTTCAATCCTGTGGGAAAGGCTGTCTCAGGTTATTGCAGCACAGTTCTGCTAAGCCAAGTATTAAGACATTGAGTTAACTGCTCAAGTACTTCAAGCTAATACTCTGCACATCACAGTGTGACACTGAGAAGGCTACATGTAGGTGTGCTTAGTAGAGTACCACTTCATCTCTACCCAGAAGGCAGCTCCAACAGATTAGGTTTTCATTTCAGTCAATGCTGGAATAAAAGTGCTTGGCAAGTTTCTCTATTTGTGTTCTAGTGTTTGGCTGCTTCTCTCAGATCTA
This sequence comes from Microtus pennsylvanicus, assembly GCF_037038515.1. Classification (NCBI taxonomy): domain Eukaryota; kingdom Metazoa; phylum Chordata; class Mammalia; order Rodentia; family Cricetidae; genus Microtus; species Microtus pennsylvanicus. The sequence continues at coordinate 73,011,199 of NC_134593.1, read as the reverse complement.
ATTCTGTCTCCCAGGATCAATACATGCCTGTCTCCTGTCTAAGTCAGACCAGGTTGGGTTGGATCCACTTGATGAAATTTTGCTTGTTCTTCATATAGTTTAGGGGGAAAAGGATCATTTGAAGATGTGCAGTTGAAGGGAATGTGTGTGTGTTTGTGTGTGTGTGTGTGTGTGTGTGTGTGTGTGTGTGTGTGTGTGTGAGAGAGAGAGAGAGAGAGAGAGAGAGAGAGAGAGAGAGAGAGAGAGAGAGAGAGAGAGAGAGAGAGAGGGAGAGATCTGTTACGATGAATCAGCATGAACCATGGTTCTTTACTAGCTACATAAGCACAAGCTTGTGAAAACCTGGAGATAATTACAAATTTTATGCCTCTGTTTGAAAATCAGACATGGAATTTACCTCTTGTATTTTGATGCCCAGCCTAAATTTAGAAAATATATTAATGCTTAATTAAAATTATTGAGATGTAAGCACATTTTTTCAGTTGCCCTATGATCAGTTGTCATTAGCCATAATCAAGTGTGCATGTCCAAGTATACACTCAATGCATAAAAACAGTCAGATCAGAAGAATTCATCAGAGCGTCTCACTAAATAAGACTTTAGAAATCATCAGTAAATGAAAATTTTAGTTTATAATGAACTTTAGAGGTATTCAAGTTCATTAAAATTTTATATTTGATATGGTTACATTGATAAATACTTTTGCATTCATTCTTTGAAATTGAAAATTAAATATAATTTCATATGTGAAGCTACCTGATAATATCAAAACAAACAGAAAAAGACTTGTAGTGTCTGTCCTATCTAGTTTTGTGGAGATTAAAATAGTATGGAAAACTTGAATCATAAATTTAAGCTTTCTTTCTTTGCCTCTTCTATCTATCTATGCATTTAAATATACACACAGGTTTACATAGCTATAAATCAACATCTGTCTGATTAACCAGTTAATTATCAGAATCAAAAAATTAGGAATAATAAATAAATAATAAATCTTATTAAGAATAATATTTCAATTCAATATTTTAGTGGAGAAACACCTTGATCCATCACAATCAAGGGTCAAAGCAGTGACTGTAGTTTTGCCTTCTGACTAGAAAATTGGTGTCCTTAGCTTTGCAACTGTCTTACAGAAATCAGACAACAGTTTTCAGTTGCATACATTTCTCTGTATGAACTATACCAAGTACCCAGGTTATAATGACTCCTTTATTTATTTTTTTATTAATTAATCAATTAATTTTTCCAGACTGGTCACAGTTTTCTCTTTTCTCAGTCATTTCCTCTAATCTCCCTACTTCCCCACCCCATCTACTCCTTTTTCATTCCCTTCAGAAAAGTGCAGGCTTTCTATGTACATCAGCTGGCTATGGACATCAAGTTGCAGCAAGACTAGGCACTTGCAACTCAGCAAGAGAAAAGGTACTAAGAGCAGGCAACGGAGTAGGAGACAATTCTGCTCACTCTTTCAGGAGTCTGAAAAGATGGCCAAACCACACAACTGCAATACATGTGCAGAGGGCCCTTATCAGTCTCATGCAAGTTCTCTGGTTGGTGGTTCAGTCTCTGTCAGCACTCAGGAGCCCACAACAGTTGTCTCTTTGTGTTTCCCATGGTGTCCTTGTTCCCTCTGGTTCCCATAATCCTTCCTTCTCTTCTTCCTCGGGATTTTCTGATGTCTACCTAATATTTGAATGTGGGTCTCTCATCTATTTCTATCACTTGCTTGATGAAGCTTTCCTGATGACAATAGAGCTAGGAAAGGATCTATGACTATGGCAGAATATTACTGGGAATCATCCCTTCTATTTTTAATTAATTGTAGGAATGGAACTTAAATTAAGGACTTTTAGTTAATTCATAAAGCACTATACTTTATGGTCTCTGCAGCTGCTTTGAAAGCACTCACATAAACACATGTGCTCATACACACACACCACAAACACACATAGACACAAACATATGCATGCATTTTAAAAGTGAAAGCCGTATAGATATGTGTCTGCACATACACTTTGTTATGTACTCTCAAATGTAATCTCAATAAAAAAGTTTCATGATCTTGGAAGTTATTTTTCAGTGACAATTGGAGCTATTATTAAAGTGGTTTTATTTAATCTATACATGCAGACTCACACATGTATGTGTTTGCATGACCTTTAGTTCATCTAAATTTACATTTACATCTCTATGTGTGCCTATATATATATAATAAACAAACAAAAGCATACAAAACACACACATATTTGTATGTATATATAATCATTTACATTCTAGTCACTATTCTCAACTAGTGCATCGAGTGCCTCCAGAAAATGGTCAATGATTCTAAAGCATAAGCTTATAGAATGAAGTGATTTAGAACTGAAGGAAGAGCAGCATCACACTCTCAGTGCATATCTAGAACTTTCCTGCCTTGCTTACATTTAAGAAGTAGTGAACATTCATCACAACCTGTTTTGGCTTGTGGTAGTGAAGGTAAAATTGTTATATATTTCATACTCCACTTGATGTCAGTGTCCTTCACTCTGGTTTTGCTGACCTCATAGACTTCCTATTGTTTCATGTCTTTGTGTGAGGGAGGCTGAGTCCCAGAGGCTGAGTGACATACCAAGCTCTGAAGCTGAAGAGCTTTGTGTGTACAGGATCCTGTTCTCTACCTTACATCCCCAGATCCTGTGTGAGACTCCTGATGGTGTCTGAGCACCTGAACCAAGCAGAAGGTGTGCTTCCCAGTCGAAGGGTATAGTTTTCAACCTTTGCCAACTGTCATTAGACATGCAATTGTGTAGCTAAATTTAGTCTGTCATTTGAATATGCTTTTAATTATAATATAGTTACTTTCCTTTAGTCTTCATTTTCTATAAATCAAATTATTCAGGGACTCTTATATGACACTAAAATCTTTTTCTAAAGTGACATTTTGAAGAATAAGACTATGCACTATTAATAGCCAAAATCAAAGCCTCCTGTTATGATAAGATAGCAAGGAGGGCCTCAGTCTTGCAAGAAACATCCTCAGAGAAGTGTCTGCTGCATCAGCTAATCTTCCCAATAGTTTCAAGAAAATCACATATCACCTCACACAAACTACTTTTTCAGAAAAATTACTCATCAATGTATTCATTTATTTGAGATATATATTGAATACCAGCTACTGTGTGACAGGCATTCTCAGCTGATTCTCAGATATCTGTAGATTCATATCTCAGATATCTGTAGTTTTGCGGGACCAGTCACATCCTTTTAAAATTCATATATTGAAATTATAAGGCCCAGTTATTCACAAGATGACTTTATGTGCAAATAGAGTTGCTGTAGATGCAATTATTTGAGATGAGGTCATGCTGGAGCAGGATAGAACATTAATTTCAAGTGTGACTATGTCCTTACACAGAGACAATATTTGGAGCTATATACAGAAGGAAAATACTGCATACATATGAAAGCATAGAGATAGCGTTGCTTCTATGAGCCAAGGAGTATCATATGTTAGTAACATTAATTAGAAAGTAGGAAAGACATTGATCAAACCCTCTCTTCTAACCTTCAGAAAGAATCTTGTTGACACCTTAATCTTGAGCTTCCAGTTACATAACTATGAGTTATGTTTCTGTTTTTCAGACACCATTTCATGATCCTCTATTACAGACTAAGGTTTAGGATTAAGATGTTCTTTTTTCTCACAGTTTATAGGGCATCCAAGAAAATCTTGGTGCTTAGAGCTCAAGCTTAATTTTGACTCCTTTCAATTGTCTAATACTTCTCTAGCTCTGAGTCCCAAATGCTCAAAAGATAACTGAAGGGTTAATCTTATACAGCCTTCATGCTAAGAAACCTCAGGTTAACACAACTTTATCAGCCTCCATTTACTGAAAATGCCAACTTCTATTAAAAATGTCTGTGTAAGACAGATGGTAAAGTAAGAGAGAAACATTTGAGAAACCAGAACTCAAGCATGATTGGGTTAAATTTTGGTTTTCAAGCACCTAGAGTGAAGGCCAAGGCTCATTATAGCATTAAACCTTTGTGAGGGCAAGCAATTCAGTTCTATAAGTGTTGCAGGGGGTTAGATTGTGGCAAAGGGGGATTTATGTGAGTTGAAAAAGGATATTATAAATAGGGAAGTTTATTGATAGGAACTAAGAAAGGGCTCCACTGGATCAAACTGGGATTTGGAGACTGGATGCTTTCCAGAAAATATGAAAGAGAGGCAGGAAATCAAGCACCAGGCAGAAGGGCAAGCAGGGCAGTGGTCCATCATGTTTGATAGAAGACTGGTCTATTCCCAAGATGAACAGGAGTACAGATCCCTAATATGAGGGAAACTGTATACAAGCTTCCTGTGGTGGCTCAATTCTCAAGAGTACATGAATGGTGTGTTCCTATGGAAGCATCTAGAAAAAAATTCAAAGAAGGCTTAGAATGTCTTAAAGCTATGGAAGAAAGAATATTCTTTTATATCAATTTGAAATAAAAAGGGAAAATGTGTAGATAACTAGGGAAAAGGACACATTCCAAAGTCCCCCTTAGGTATGTATAAATGAATTAGAAATGTCTTAATTGGCTAATAATACATGTATATATATAATTAATTATATATATTTAGTCAATTAATCTCTTAATTTTGATATGTTTTTATAATAATTATTCTCACATTATTAAACACTATTAGAAAGAAAAATAAAAACAACTGAATGTTACTTGCTGAGTGAATGCTGCAAAGGTATATTAAAATATTTTACTTATAGGAAAATCTTAAGAATCGTACTTAGGCCTATTCACTTTTGCTTTAGTCATAAAGTAATGAACTGCTTTGTGAAATTCTATGGCTTCTTGAAGTTTGGATATAGTGGGGATTAGTGTAAGGTAAGCCATCAGAAAGCAGTTTTTTGCAACACATACTTTAAAAGTTAAATAATTGCAAGGCATGCATTTATGAATGAGAAAGGATCAAACATGATGCGAATCAACCACAAAAAGGGCAGACACATGATGCATCCAGTCCTCACATACAGGAGGACTGTATCTCCATCATCATCATCTCCATCATCTTGGAAGATGCTATGTAATCACAATAATTACTCTGAGGAAGGTTTCATTAGTTTTTCTATAATCTTTTAAGTGATTCAGAATATATATGGTTGGATTTAAAACATTGCTGCTCATGTAGAGACACATGCTTTGTTACCAGCACCTACATGGTAGCTCACACCGTTTATAACTCTATATCTAGGGAATCTGACCCTTACTGATCTCAATAGACACCAGAAACACTTATGGTTCAATACATACACATAGAAAAAACTCATATACATAATGTAAAACAAAAAAGTCTAAAAAACCAAAACCCCAAAGTAATTTAAGGGCTTGAAGAGATGACCAGTGGTTAAGAGTACATACTGCACTTGCAAGGAATCTGAGTTTGGTTTCCAATACCCTCATTGGGTGGCTTACAACTGCTTGTAACTCTAGCTCCAGAAAATCTAATGCACTTTTCTGGCCTTCTAGTACCCACAAACATGTTCATACACATGTATATGCACATGTATACTCTCTCTCTCTCTCTCTCTCTCTCTCTCTCTCTCTCTCTCTCTCTCTCTCTCTCTCTCTCTCTCTGTCACACACACACACACACACACACACACACACACACACACACACACACTAATTAAACAAATAGTTAAAAATAATTTAAAATGAGAAAGTTCTCGGTCTGAAAATATAGCTCAGTGGTAGATTGCTCACCTAGAATGGATGAGGCTCTAGATTCTGCCTCCTGCACTTCAGACATAAAATAAATTAAATAGAAAAAGTCTGTTTCTCCACTTTATCTCCAGAAAAAGTTCTGTTCCAAACATTTGAATAGCATGGGGGCAAGAAATATAACACCATAGTTGAAAACTCACAAGCTAACATTTTATATACACAAATAGTTTATATACTCAAATAGTTCAAGGAGATTTAATGTAACTTATAAGTGTATTTTCACCTGCCATTAGTGATTCTCTCTTTCTCTGCATATATATAAAATTAATAATTAGTAATATATTATATTTCATAATATATAATATAAAATTTTATTTGAAGCAGTACCTCATATATTATAGCTTGGAACTCACAATATAGATTAAGCTTTCCTTGAACTTGAGGTTTTTCTCCTACCTCTGCCTCCTGAGTGTTAATATTAAAGGTTTCCATCTCCATACTTGGCTTTCAACGTTTTAATGTGTTTAATTAATAAATAACTGGAGTGATTCTCTATCTCAGTTAGGGCTTCTATTGCTGTGCAGAGATACCATGATCATAGTAACTATTATTTCATTAGGAGGACTTGCAGTTTCAGAAGTTTAATTTATTATCATCATGGTAGGACAGACATGGTGTTAGAGAAGGACCTGCGTTCAATATCTTGATCCACAGTCAGCTTAAAGAGTCTGTTTCCATGCTGGAAGTAGCTTGAGTATAGGAGACCCCAAAGCCCACCCTCACATGACACACTTTCTCCAACAAGGTCATTCTTCCTAATAGTATCATTCCCTTTAAATTTGTGGGGGCCAATTATATTCAAACTATCACACACTTGGTCTTTTTTATATAAAAGACATATCTTTTCAGATGTTTGGTTAGCCCTTGCTATTCTTTCTTCCATGCTAGAAACCTGTTGTGAAACCAATGGCAGCAGTAGGGTTAGCAACTAATATTGGAGTTGGTGTAACATGTTGAAAACATATTCTCTGCGAGTTTTAAAGTTTTGGCATATTTAGTAGCATTGCTTTTGACAAATTCTACAACTGTAAATTACTCCTAGGAGAGTATCATGAAAATAATGATTGAATGTGTATAAAGTATTAGGAGTTTCAGATTCAAAACTAAGAGCTATAGAGATGCTTCAGCAGTAAAAAGCACTTGTTCCTCCTGCAGAAGAACCCCTGTGATGGCTCAGAATTGTTAGTGACTTTAGTTCTAGGAGTTCTGATGCTCTTTTCTGGCCTCTGTGGATACTGCATGTATGTGGTGCATACACATTCATGCAGGCACATACTCATACACATAAAATAAACATGAATCTTGAAAAATATTCAAGAGTTTCATTTTTTTCCTATAGACACAAAAGGTATACATCTGCTGATTTTTGATACACAGCAGTCCTGTGAGTTCAAATGGGACTGTAGGAGATCTTTTGTGCTAAATCCTTCCCTCTCAGCAGGGCTACTTTACCTGACTGGACAACTAGACACACTAGACAAAAAAAAGCTTGTTTTTGTCTCTGGAAAGTACAGTTATGGAATGAATAATAGTTAATATGCATCTAAGTAGTTATGCCCTAGTTTCTGCTTTTCACACTGTTGGTGTATTCATGAAGGAGTTTAATGTAATACAAAATAGGGGTTTTCTATAGTATCCTGGCATGTTATAGAAGGGAATAATTAGCTTGAAAATTAAGAAGAGGAATCTAAAAATTCAATAAATCTGTGTTAGACTCTCTGCCTTGCTGCATTTGAGATCTTACCTAGTTTAATTCAGGCCTGGGATTCTCCCTAAGGGACACAACTCAAGCTACTGTACTTTGGAGAGGTGGTATTTGGGGCAGGCATTTCCAACTGTAGTTTTTGTGATAAGCTGGAATTTCCTCAACTATATCAAGAGGGATCACAAAGTGCTTAAAGAAAAACACACATTTTCAATTACTTTAATAAGCTAGTACACCAACTGAGACTTCTTTTTTGCTGTGAAGGCACTTAACCAGACTTGCTAAGTCTCATATTTAGGGACAAAGGGTTCACAGTACCAGCTCCTTTGTAGCATAGTGAAGTCAAACAGATCAGAAAAAAATACCCAAACATTACAGGCTCTGCTTACAGTGAGGGTCTGATGATGTACTGCTTCTTGACTCTTAGAACTGAAGAATGATTTTAGCCATTTCTGTTGAATCTGGACCAGGACAGAAAGTGATCTCTTGTGTATGTAAATGATTGACTCATAGCAATCTGTGCTTTTGTTGGAGACTATTTGTCAAAGGAGGGATAATAGGTCTTTTACTATTTTCTCTTAGTTGTTTATTAGGACAGGCACATATGCATGTGTATGCATGTGTGAGACATACAGTATTCACACAATACAAGCATATGTAGTATATATAAAACCATATAAGCACATAAAATCTATATATGTGAATATATGCATGTTTGTACTTATGTACATATGTGTATTGTAAAATTTGTTACATATTTTGTTGCTATATTTCTTTAGCAAAAAGATATTTGTTGACATATACTAATACAGTATTTGATGCATAAGCACAATAAAATTTACATATATGTGGTATATTTTTACATATATAATTTTAAAACTAAAGGTAATAGTAGTGAGATTAGTAGAAACTACATTTACTTGAATGTCCAAAATGTCCACTTAAACTTTCTGATAGATTTAATCAACTACATGTTTTGAGAGCCTCTCGTAAGAAATTCCTTAGTCAACATATACAAGGCAATTCTTTTCTAATACTAAAACACACTTTCTGTGAAAGTATCATCTTGAGATATAATACCATGTATGCTAAATAAAGACAAATAAAAGACCCAAATGTTTATTTCAAGACACAAATACATGAATATATTTTAATTTTCCTGCCATAGACTCTAAATTTTAGATGTACATAACCATGAAGCATCTTAATGTTACCTGTTCATTGTCAATGTAGGAACGTGCGAGTAGTTCCTTTGATTTAAAAAATTAACCCACTAAAATAAAAAAAACTGGAGTAAAAGCAGTGCATAAACATTAAGAAAAAGAGTGCTATGCATTTATTGATTTGTATATTCATTATCTATTTACTCATAAGTATTTCTGAGTGCTTTCATGACTTATTGCCATGCAAATTACAGTGGTAAATCTAAATCCAGATTGCTAGTTATTTGAGAGTAGGGATAGTTTTCTATAAACTGGCAAATCCAAACATAACAACTATACAAAGTAGATGCTCATCTATTCTGGGTTTGGCAAACTGCTTTGTGCTATAAGGTTATGAAAATGGTACCTTTAGTTAAGGAGATTGTGTAACACAATTAAGGAAATCTTCTACAGGTAAGAGGTTAATACAGGTACCCGCTGCTTGATTGGTGTATGCAAAACACAGGAGAAATATTGTTCTTTCAGTAAAGTATCCGTATATTCCCTTAATGGCCTCAGTTGTAAATGACCTTAATTCAGTATAGATACTCTATTGATGTACAAGGTATAGAAAAGAATTCCTTTCTAATATTTTCCAAATGACCTTTCAGAAAAAAGCCATTTCTTCTTATCAGATGATATTTCATGAAGATGGCTTGCATGGCCCCAGAAATCTTTCATATGTTTCTTTGAGTGGAATAAAGATCTTGGCAGTCTGTATGTCACCTGTATCTTCTGGTCTTATGCAACTAGGTTGGTGAGATAATTGTTATACATTCTATCCGAGTGATGGAAAACAGGTTTGGCAATTTAAGAAATTATATTCATTTGTGAACCATTTGGGAATGGTTAGGTGACATTTGGAAGGCTGGTGAGGAATAATTTTTTGGGGGGTACTTCAAGTGTGTAGACAGAGGCTACTTGTTCATTTCCCAGATGCTCAGACCCAAATAATCGCACAGAAACTATGTTGATTACAACACTGTTCAGCCTGTTAGCTCAGGCTTCTTATTAACTAACTTATACATCTTAAATTGACCCATTTCTATTAATCTGTGTATCACCAGAAGACTGTGGCTTACCAGTAAGGTCCCAGTGCTTCTGTCTCCTTCAGCAGCTACATGGCGTCTCTTTGACTCCACCTACTCTCTCTATATCACTCTTCATATTTCCTGTCTGGCTTTACTCTGCTAACCATTGGCCAAAACAGCTTCTTTATTAAACAAAGGTAATAAAACATATTCACAACATACAGAGGAGAATTCCACATCAGAAGTGTTTTAGTGACTATTTGTCCACCACCACTCCTGGTCAGTTGATAAATTTTTTCAGAAAACTTAGAAGCTGTTTATTTGGGTCTTTATTTGTATTTTCTACACTGACTTTCTTGTGATCTCTAGGCCCTCTCATGAGTGATGACACATATTTATTGAGCTTTCCATGGTTACAGAGTCTTTCAGGTTGGTCTTGAACTTACAGAAGTCAGTCTGTTTGAGAATTGTGAATACTGGAATTACAGACAGAATCTCTAATACCTAGCTGTATTTCAGTATTTTTCCACAGTTTCAACCTTTAATAACTAAATTTTGCCAGACTCGGCTTTGGAGATGAGTAACTGAGAAACTGTTGCTCGTGCTAAGGCACAATTACACAATTCCTTCTTCTGAGCATCATTGGAAAAGCCTAGTTTTGCTTTGAAAAGCTTACATAGAAAAATTGTTTTCTCTAACATTCTTCAGATAAGTGCACACTGTAGATCATACAGCGCAATTCTCCAGAGCCAAGAAACCAGTACACAAGAAACTCCTAATGTAATGTGATCTGTTCATGACCTTTTTAGAAAAGAACACCTCACACTCCCTGAAGATCACAAATCCACACACTTCCTGTCTCCCACCCTGAAAAATTCTTGTCTCCTCTTGGGCTACATAGAACCTAGTGAATAGAACAATGATCAGAGTGCAGAGAAACAGCATAGTTAAGTAGCCAGTTGCCTCTCTTTAAAGCATACATGCATGCATATATTTGTTTGTGTGTGTGTGTGTGTGTGTGTGTGTGTGTGTGTGTGTAAACCTGTGTGTATAAATATAAACAGAAGTCAACCATATGGGACACAGCTAGTAATATCAAAAGAGGTAATGTTGGCAGCATGGGGGACACAGGCTAGAATTAGGTCAAGCTCTGTGTGCAGCTCCAGCTCCTAAAGATGAGACCCTGGCAGTCTCTTTCTGCCCCCAAGGGGGAACAATCTGGCCTAGGATTTGGCTCCAAATTATCAATTCATTCCTGAGATCATGGATACTAGATCTTTTAAAGATCAGGTTCTTTTTGAAGCTTATTACCTCAGGTCTATAACCTTATATTGAAAACGGGGCATTTTTCTGGTAGCTATACCTTCCAGAATGGAAGCTTTATATATTGTTTCTCTAATTTCCTAACTCAGAAGGATGTTTTTCAGCCCTTTATGCCAACATTCTTCAAGAGAAAATAAAGTTCTAATTCAACAACTTTTTTCTCCTTTAATATTCATCCTCTCTATTCTGCCTGCTCTTCAAAATTACTTTTGCTTTGCACAGTCAAAGATTCTATCATAATATTTGACTTTAAAAAGTTGGAATTTAAATGCAAAAAATACAGAAAAATATTGTGTTTGTAGTCTTTAAGTTAACTAATATCAAGCAGGGTAAGAATAAATCCTTACTTCCCTTCCTTTCATACTCTGAGACCCTTTTAGAAATAAAGTCCTCCCTAAGTTTTTCCAGTTTAAAAGCCATACCATTCTAAAGTAAAGTGATCGCAGAATCCCAGAAGTGACAGGAAACATGCTTTTCATCTTACAGGGTAAGAAAACAAGTTTTAATTGTTAAAGTGACATAATTGAGTCATAGAGGGATTTTTTTAAATTTATTTTTTAAGAAGAAAACAAACTATTTTTTTCATTATATATACCAATCCAAGTTCCCACTCCCCTCCTTCCTCCCATTTTCTCCACACGCCCTCCCACCCCATCCCCATCCAATCCTCAGAGAGGGTGAGGCACATTGCTTTGTGGAAGGTCCAAGGCCCTCCCTACTATATCAAGGTTGAACAAGGTATACATCCAAAGAGAATAGGTTCCCACAAAACCAGTACATGCAATAGGGATAAATCTTGGTGCCACTGCCAGTGGCCCTTCAGTCTGTCCCAGCCATGCAACTGTCAACCACATTCAGAGGGACTACTTTGGTCCTATGTTTCTTCCTTTCCAGTCCAGCTGGAGCTAGTGAGCTCGCATTAGCTAAGGTAGACTGTTTCAGTGGTTGAACCCCATCATGATCTTGCCCTCTTTGCTCAACTGGACTTTGGGAAGTCAGTCCAGTGCTCCAATGTGGGTCTCTGCCTCTGTTTCCATCAGTTGCTGGATGAAGGTTCTATGGTGATATTTAAGATATTCATCAGTTTGACTACAGGGCAAGTCAAGATCAGGCCCCACCTCTTCTATTGCTTAGGGTCCTAGCCAGAGTCATGCTTGTGGATTCCTGGGAATTTCTCTAGTGCCAGGTTTTTGCTAACCCTATAATGGCTCCCTTAATCCAGAGATCTCTTTCCTTGCTCTCATCTCTGTCCTTCCTCCATCTTGATTATCCCATTCTCTCAAGTTCTTCTCAACCCTTCCCTTACATCTTCCCTTCCTCCCCCACCCCATACTCCCAATTTTGTCAGACAATCTTGTCTGTTTCTAATTTATAGGTGGGTCTATATGTTTTTCTTTGTGTTTACCTTATTATTTAGCTTCTCTGGGTTCATGATCTATAGGCTCAGTGTCCTTTGATTATAACTAGTAACCACTTATGAGTGAGTACATATCATATTTATCGTTTTGGGTCTGGATTACCTCACTCAGGATAGTGTTTTCTAATTCCATCCATTTGCATGCAAAATTCAAGATGTCATTGTCTTTTATTGCTGAGTAGTACTCTAATGTGCAAATATGCCACATTTTCTTTATCCATTCTTCGGTCGAGGAGCATCTAGTTTGTTTCCAGGTTCTAGCTATTACAAATAATGCTGCTATGAAGAGAGTTGAATAAATGCTTTTGTAGTATGCTTGAGCATCCTTTTGAATAATATATGCCCAACAGTGGTATAACTAGATCCTGAGGTAGGTTGATTCCCAATTTTCTGAGAAACCGCCATACTGATTTCCAAAGTGGTTGTACAAGTTTGCATTCACACCAGCAATGGATGAGCATTCACCTTACTCAACATCCTCACCAGCATAGGCTATCATTGGTGTTTTTGATCTTGGCCATTCTGACAGGTGTAAGATGGTATCTCAGAGTTTTTTTGATTTGCATTCCCCTGATGGCTAAAGGTGTCGAACATTTCCTTAAGCATATTTTGGCCATTTGAGATTCTTCTGTTGAGAATTCTCTGTTTAGTTCTGTACTCCCATTTTTTAATTGGGTTATTTAGAATTTTAATGTCTAATTTCTTCAGTTCTTTATGTATTTTGGAGATCAGTCTTTTGTATGATGTGGGGTTGGCGAACATCTTTTCCCATTCAGTAGGCTGCCTTTTTGCGTTATTGACTATGTCCTTTGCTTTACAGAAGCTTCTCAGTTTCAGGATGTCCCATTTATTAACTGTTGTTGCCAGTGTCTGTGCTACTGTGGTTATATTTAGAAAGTGGTCTCCTGTGCCCATGTATTGAAGACTACTTCCCACATTCTCTCAACACGAGAAAAGGTGCATTCAGGTCACTCAGGATAAGCAAGTGTTACAAGTTGGATCTGCCCAATTTTGATATAAAAACCTTTTTTGTTGATGTTATTATATTGAATTTTTTGAGAACAGTATGACATTATGATTGGCTATTTTAATTCTACTCCCTTTAAATTTCTCAGGTTTCTTAGAGTATGACTGATTTTATCAAATATATGATTAAAACTATTTTTTTCCTCTTGAAAGTTACATTCAATATTCCTACAATTATAACTGTTTTGATGTTTGTGAGTATTCAGTATATTGATCTGTACATGGTAGATGTTTAATGAATGCTTAACTAGTTTTGTAATCGGGATTGTATTTGAAAAATAATAGGTGATAGTGGGCTGATTGAACACATACTCTGAGTTTCTAGTTGTCATATACAGTTGGAGAACAGGATCTCCAAAGTTCTTAGGGAGACATGTGGCTTGATCCAGTGAACTAAAATATGTTTCTAAGGATTAAGACACAAACCTGTGAATTTATGAAGAACTCTAGACTTCCCAGTCTTCTCTGAAACACACTAGATAGTTATAAATACCTGTTATGAAGTCAGTTCTAATTTTAACTGTACTGTGTGATCATTGTGAGATTTAGCAAGTCACTAATATCTCTAGTCTCATCTTCTTGATGAAGTGCTCATGGGCATTGGTGTGCTAGTGGGTCCAAAGCACTTAGTACAGTCCCTGTAATGCTGCATGCCACCCATAAATTCCTGTTTCTATGAGTCAACTGTTATCTCTAACAGTTAAGTGATTTTTACCTGTGAGACCTTTGCATACCTCATCTGAGTTTCAGTTTCATTGCCTTAAGAAATAGGGATAATAATAGATGTTGCCTTATAAGGTATTGTGACAATCACATGACTTCTATACAAAATTAGGAAGTGCCTTTCAGATGCTACTATGATTTAAATATGCTTGAAGTGGTAATTATTATTGTTATTTGAAGTATTTGGTATAACTCCTCAAAAAAAAATAACTCTTACTTTTATCCTTTTTCCTTTATAAAACTCATCCACAAATTAGTGATTTGATTATAGCAGCATTTCTATATGTTATACAGAATTTAGTTTTTTGTTGTTGAGTTTCAGTATTCTTTTATGTAAACAGAGACTGCACTTTCATTTTCCCAGCACCCAGATCCAAATAATCACACAAAATTGTATTAATCACAACCCTATTTTACCAACAGCTCAGGTATATTTCTACCTAACTCTTACATATTAAATTAACCCATTTTATTATTTTATATTTTACAAGGCTTGTGGTTTGTTACCTCATATCTTGCTTCTTGGGCAACTGCATGGCATCTGCCTGATTCTGCTTTCTTTCTTCCTATATTCAGCTTAGTTTTCCCAATTAGCTGTATTCTTCCCTGCCATAGACAAAAGAAGATTCCTATTAACCAATGGCAGAAAAAAAATATTCTCAGTGTACAGAGGAGAATCCCACATCATTTTTATAAGTAAACTTTTTAGTATATAAGTACACAAAAATCTCCTGCTGTAAAAGTTTGGTTGAACAGCAAGGATTGCTGAAAATCAAACTCTCTATGAATAGGCAGAACAAGTTCTCTGGGACTAGATGTGAGTCTACTTGAGGGTACTAGGCTATGCTCTAGTTTGCACTACACATATAAAAAGTAAGACAGTTTGGGGTCATCTAAGCAAATGATTAGACTCTGGTCCTGACCGCAGGCCTGGTTACCCAGGCAGATAGAAGCTCCTTGCAGCTCAATGAATTTAAAGTTACAATCAAGTCCATGTGATAGGAGGTTCTCTTTTCCACCAAAATTTGCTGAAGTCTTACTCTGTTCTAAACCTGACTAGGTAGGCAACTTGCTACAATCCAACCTCCTGGCTCTGTTCAGCCCCTGTTTGGGGAGGGGGGTGTGAGACTCACTGGAAAGTCTGATTGTAAGCAGAGACTGGTCCTTCATTTTCTGGCCACCCAGACCTAAATAATCACACAAAACTATATTAATTATAATACCCTTTGCCCAATGGCTCAGACATATTCTTAGCAAGCTCTTATTTCTTAAATTAACCTATTTCTATTAATCTGTGCATCCCCACAAGGCTGTAGTTTACCATTAAGTTTCTAGTGTCTTTCTCCTTTTGGCAGCTACATGGTGCATGTCTGACTCTGCCTTCTTTCTCCCTGAATTCAGTTTAGTTTTCCCATCTAGCTCTATTCTTCCCTGACATAGGCTAAAGTTGCTTCTTTATTAACCAATGGTAGTAAAACATATTTATAGCATACAGAGAGAAATCCCACATCATCTGACAACAGTGAAGCTCTTGCTGATGACTGGACTGAAGCCACTGTGATTGTGGGGGTGAGCCTGCTTGCTCCAGGAAGCAAAATGTCTACCCACTGAATTTTTCTATAAGGACTTTGAGACTAAAGGTTTGGAACTGGTGTCTACAGAACAGCAATAGATCTCTCTGGGTGGTAGTGCAGCCCAGGAAGTTATAGAATACATTCTAGATGGTACCTTTCTGCCCAATTAAAAGACATTTATGTTGGGATTCAAACTCAGGCCCTCTTGAGGAATAGCAAGTACTCTTAACCACTACATCAAATCTGCAATCCCTGTACTTAGTATTTATGTTCAAGTTTTCTCTGTTTAGTTCCAGACTCATGGACCCTTGGGGACATGTTTACTATTGGTTTTTACCTTGGCAGTGTTTCTGGTGTACAGTCTCATCTCATAGAAAATACAGGTTTACAATATCAGGGTCTTTCCTACCTTGTCTTTCAGATGACCATTTATTTAGTGACCAAGATGAAAGGTAATTATTTTTCATGACAGCTTTTCACATAAAATCCTATTCAGTTAGTCTGTAACTTCAGAGTATTCAGCTGTTCTCTGTCATCTCTCAGTCACGATAGCTTTCTATGTCCCACTACAGTCTTGCGCACAAGCTCCTCTATAGTCAGAGCTGTTGCTTAACATTGTACATCTTTGGAGCCTGACACCTTGATTTATTAAAGATGAATCTAGAAGAGTAATGGTTATCTTTTAGTGTATAGGGCAGAAAATGAGTATTTTTCTCATTATCTAATCTGCCATTTAACAGTTATCTATCAGCCAAATACAGGGAAAAGAATTTTATGGCCAGAGGCAGAGCTATAAATAGACACAGTTACTCCCCTGGGGGTTACAGCCTAATTTTTAGGGAAGAATCAAAGTGATAGATCTGGACAAATGATGTACATCCCTCAGGAGGAGATGAATGCTAAGAACTTTATTTGAGGGCAGGAAAGGCTATTGAAATTATTTAACTTTTACCTTCTAAATCTTTCCCCTGAGCTTCCAAAAAGAAACCAAATACTATTCCAGTCATTCTGCCTCCCACTTTGGGTTTATAACCTTGTTTCCTATAACGTGTAATGCATCAAGAGCAAAGCATGTGCTGATAACACTTAGGTACTTTTCTATGTTGGACACACGACATTTCACTTCTCTTGGAGATTTGAATACTGATTGAGATTTGCACTTGGGTCTTTCTGGCCCATAGCATTTTCTTTTTCTTTTTAAAAATTTAGTGTATTGTGTACATGTGTACAAATAGGGGTGCATATGAGTGTGTTACATATGCAAATGTGAGTGAAGTTCAGAGACCAACCTTTGGTGTCATTTTCAGGAACACCTTCCACCTTCTTTGAGTCAAGATCTCTTCCTGGCCTGGAACTCATTAAGTAAACTGACTGGGCTGAAATCTCCAGAGATTCTGACGTCTCTTCTCCATAGCTGTGTAATTGCAAGCTGCTGCTATCACATCCAGCATTTCAACTGAGTCTGGAAATCAACCACAGGTTTAGTCAGTAGGCACTATACTGACTAAACTGTCACCTCTGCCCTTGAGTTTATTTGTTTGAAACTACTTCTGAGAGAATGCTACTAGCTAGGAAAGAAAAGGATTAGCCAAGGGTGGTGCACTCTCTCTGTAGCAGGACAATTTAAGTTTCTCATATTTCTTAAAGTTTCTTAGAGTTCAGAAATCTAAACCTAGAGAATCCTTTTGTACCCAATAGCTTGCCTATTTCACAAATTTATTGAAATTCAATATCTTTTAGGTCTTTACTGAAGGTCAGAATGAGTCAAACAACTGTCTAAAAGGAAATGTTCATAAACATTATAGGCTTAATTTAAAAAACAATTCTTATTGATCTAGTTTATATAGCAAATCAATTTTCAATGCTATGTTAAATTTTTTTTTTATATTTATCTCCCAACCAACTTCAACTGTCAACGTCACACAGTTCAAGTTATCTAAGGAAAATTCAGTGGTAATTGACTGGATCAGACTGCCTTGTGGGCCTATTTGTAGTGCATTTTCTTGATTGCTTATTGCTGTAGTAGGGTCGAACCTACTGAAGAGAATACAATTCATAGGCAGGTGGGTCTAGCTTTGCTATAATGTTAGTTTAACATGAGTCTAAGAGCAATCCAGTAAGCAGCTTTTGTCCGTTCTTCCTACTTCTGGTGCTGCTTGAATTCTACACTTACTTCCTCAGTGATGGATAATGAACCAGAGGTATAAGCTGACAGAAACCCTTTCCTCTCTAAGTTTCTTTTGGTCATAGTATTATTACATTAATGAAAGTAAACTAGAACAAGTTATTTTATTTATTTGAGTGTGCGCACGCGTATGTATGTGGGTATGCACATGTATGACATGGCATATGGGTAGAGTTCAGAAGAACTTGCAGAAGTTAGCTCACCCCTTCCACCAAAATAAGTATTAGGGATTGAATTCAGGTTGCCAGAATTGACAAGAAGGGCCTTTACTTGTGAGACATCTTGCTGACTTTGGGTTGAATTTTTTTTACACATTTTTTCTTGCTTTAAGGCTCATAATCTTTTAGATTTTTTTTCCTTTCAATGGAATTTTGTACTTGCCTTGCATTAATCTCTACTGATGCCTCGAGACATTTCCATAAAACTCACTGGCATTACAAAAGAATAAATTCTTAGAATTTCAAGCAGTTTCTGTGGGTCAAAAAATAATGAGTATCTCAGGTTGGCAGTCTGGCTCTTGATCATTCCTGAGTTTGGAGTTCAAGTGCAAGCTGAAGGTATAGTCCACTGTAGATTGCCTACATGGAGACACCACTTCAAGAGCAGCACCTGCCCTTGGGGATTAGGTCAGTACTAGATGTTGGCAATAGGTTTTAATTTCTTTAGTTAATTATGGTTGTTTAATCTTATGACATGGGTGAATGAAAGAACATAAGAAAGCTACTGCAGTGTGCTGTCTAGTTTTACTTCAACTTCAAGGCCTATTTTATTTAATAGAGTAAGAAACTACAAAATAATATGAATATCTGAAGGTAAAAATTCCTGAAGTTTCTCTGGAAGGTGGGTGATCACCATCTAGTACTTTTCTTCTTATGTCTATTCTGTATAATTCTAATTTCACATACTTCGAAAATACATGTTAAGTTTTATTTAGGCTTGATAAGAGAGTCATTAGCTAAGATTAAGAGATAGAAACACATAGGGTTAACAATGCTGAAAATCGTTCTGGATTTAGAATGAGAGCAGCAGCAGGAATCTGGGTCAGGAAGACAGGCCCAGAAAAGAGCAGGTACTAAACCACACAGCATGACTTTTAGCAAGGGTTCCATCCTTTTAGCAAGGGTTTGCTAGATTTGAGAAAAAAAAAAAGATAAACTTAAGAATAGTTTGTTTTTGTTTTTTTCTTCAGAGATGCTATGTAATTCTTTTTTTCTGGTTTATGTGGTTGGTAATGTTAAACAAGACATGATAGTGCCTTGGCAAACAGATTTTAGCAACTTCAACATTAACCTCAACATATGCCTATTACTTTTGTGGAGCTACGACAGTGCCCATTCCACTAACAAGAGAGGTATCATTCACTTCTCAAGCAACAAAGGAGACTCAGTAAAAATCTGTTGTGCCTAATAATCTCTATGGGCTTTGGATTTGAGCTTTTTACTTATTGTGTAAATTTTGATTTTTAATAATGACTGCAAATGCTTAAGTATTTAAAGTACATTAAGGTCTAGATAATGATCTAGACTCACTGTAGTAGCAACAGTGAGAGTTGCTGAGCCAGTTTAACAAAGCAACAGGCTACAGAGTGTCTATTTCAAGTCAGTCTCATGCTTGATGTGGTTGTGGGAAGCTGTGACTCCTTAGCCATCTTTTTCTCTTTTGTAAAGTTGGAGATGGAAAGAAGTTGTGTCAATGCTTAGTGTGGGGATTTAGTGAGATAATACACTCAAAACAGTGTGCTTTACAGTTACGAAACACTCAACATGTGCTAGTTTTTATTATTCCCATAAACTTCCTTCAAAAACTTTAACTCAATTACTTATTTAATGATTATTTACTTATTTCCCTTTTTCACTGGAGTTCATGATAGTAGAAATGAACAATCAAATTCCCTGTGTCCTCATGGTGCAATGTTCATAGCCATCAATTAAACACCTAAGTTATGTAAAATGTTGATAAGTTCTATGAAGAAAATATAACAGAGGAAAGAAAGGCAACTTCTATATTTGTAGAATAAATGATAATTCCTGTAGATGGGTTAAGGAAGTCCTTACTTTTAGCTTCCCAGATGACTAGGAGGACTAAGGGAAGAGGTGTGAATGTGTTTGTAGAAGATAAAGATGTATTTAGAAAAAGGAATCAAAGAAATAATCTCATCTGGACAGAGATGCCAGTCATTAGAAACTGTGCTTGTGGGAATGTATAATGTTCATATGATGAGTTCTGTATTCTCAGTAAAATTAGAGAAAAAGTGCTGGGTAGTATATGAACCAGGGTTCCGAGAAGAAGAGAGGCATGGAATATTGAAGTCTGCTGAAAGATTTCCTTCCAGCTGTAAAGTCCTCGTGAAGATAGCAGACCTGGACTTTAAGGAAAGACCTAGAGATGTAGAGTGATTTTCTCAAGTTTTATGTTCATTCCTGTGAATGTTGGTGTGAGTAGGTTATACTAAAAAGTCAAAATGAGTGAGGAGCTGATCAGAGATAAGAGAGGTCAGAAATAAAAGCTTCTATTTTTTCATCTTGTTAGAGATGAAGTCTACATCTTCTATTAAATTATTCCTGTCTCTAACTTCCCCAGTTGCTATGAGCTTGTGTCTTATGCTTTTGATCTGTTTTAACAGTCTATTTCAGGTTTTATTTTCTTGCAAAACAAGAAATCAATAACTGTCAACTGGTTTTGCCATCGTATTCTCTCAAGTCATTCTATATCAGTAACTACTTTTTAAAAAGTCAGCACCACATAAATACAAGGAGCAACTCTGTTCCAAAATGCTACTTTTGATTATACATGTGTCCACAAAGTTGAGGTAAATTAAAATTTTAACAACGTGGCCAGTTATTTTTCAATTAAGTAAATGGATTGAACAAAAAATTCAGTAGAGAATTTGGTTCGAACTATTTCATTTGAATGTTTTCAATTATGTCTAATGGAATTGGTGCTTGCCAATTTCTCATTTTATTCTGAGGAAAGTCCAAATGATGAAGTAAAGGACAATCACTTTTTTGTTCCTTTTAAATAATCTCTGTATGCTATCACTTTAAACTTTAATGTAAATGAGGTATATGGCTGTGGGGAGGCATTACTAGGGTCAAGAAGGGGACATAAACTGTAATGAAAAGTCAAGTAATGAATCATTGATTTACAAAAGCTCTCTAAAAATATATTCTTGTGTGTTTATAGCAAATATTAAATCCTTAATTGAATTAATTATCATGAGATATGGTAATAAATAAACAAAATCTGTAAGCATATTGTATATCTCATTGTGACTAGTCTTGCAGGCAGTGGATGAAAGATAATAGACACACAAATAAGCAAACTAAAGATTCTTGATATTGTGGGGTGGAATCTCTGATAGCTCTGTGTGGTAGAATCCTTGTAGACTGATTAGGCAGATGTTAGTAATTGAATAGACACACAGTTCGGGAGGAAAGATTATAAGGATCTCGGGGAGTTAAGGAGACGATTCAGTTGGTAAAAGCACTAGGTGAGGAAGCATTAGGACCTTAGTTTAAATCCCTTGTCCCCATATAAAGGTTGGGTATGGTTGTGAAAGTCTGAATTTCCCTTCTCAGGTGACTCTAGCCTATGTCAAGTTGATAGTTAAAACTAATTGGGGAAGAAGCAGAAATTCCAGGTGAAGGTAAGGTAAGATTTGAAGAAACATAAGAAGATTGGTCAAAGATAGTAGTTATAATTCAGGTTCTAAAGATAAAATGCTGGCTGTTGCTCATTAATGGAAGAATCATATTTCTTATTTTTGTCTGTAGTTGGTTGCAGTATTTAAGCATGAACATTGAAAGTTTTTAATTCACACATAGATTTGAAATTATAAAACTGCAGCAATAAATAGTACATGCTAACATTTCAGTTTTAGTGACTAACTCATAAATTTAAAATATTCATTGATAAAACTTAGCTTTCAGCTTATGAACGTTGAATACATCTACACTTACTTGTGGGTTTAGAGAATATATCTTCTTTGTGCTCCTAAAATATAGGAGCTCAAAATATAAAATATTAGGCTGCTCACCTTCAGTGTCACCTAAGTTCCTCTAATCTTCTTCCCATATTAGAGAATTTCCACATGCTCTCAAGTCATCTTGTTTGCCTCTTCCTTACTGCTGCAATTTCAGCCTCATGGAGACTTCGTGGGGGAAATAAAACAGAGGAAGGAAGAAAGTCTTGGGGTTTTACCTTTTACCTGTCAGGACCCTTCTTCCCATTTCACAGTTATCCTCACCTATGCTGAGAGAGATGGGAAATGCTAGATGAGGGGAATAATACAGGTAATTCTTGTGCTTTCTACCTTACTTGATTTTCAACTGCTCTGTTGTCTACTTACCAACATGCAGTTCTGGTCATAGGCCGTTTCTATGGAAAAATAGACAGCCAGGGCAAACTGCACACAACTAACACTCTCATTGCTTAATCGTAAAGCTGAATGATTTTTGCACTGTCTGCACTGCTCTATAGTCCCAAACAGAAAGGTGGCTTTCATTTTCTCTTCCTTGGAGTTATTTTTCAAGCATAATTTTAAAAATGTATTTAGTTTTCATGTAGACTCCTTCTTAGGGTGTTTTAAAAATAGTGTACTTAAATTTAAGGAAGTAATGTTTTTTTCTTTGACACTGAATCTAAAAGTACATTTGAGCTCCTTTGTTCCTTGGGTGTTTTCCATCTAGTGAAGCATGATTAATAAAAACTCAGGGTCAGAAATTGGGGTTCAACCTGAAGATCCAAAAAGCAAAACAGCCAGCCACTTGCTCTTACCTCGACCTCAGTCTAAAATGGCGATTCTGCCTCCCAGAATCTCAGGTTGAAACTGTGTGTCTGAGAACTGTTTCCTCCGATTTTATAATCCTCTCTAGGGCTGGGATTAAAGGCTTGTACCACCGTCATTAAGGACACGGACCATCCAGTTTCTATACTAACTAATGTGGCTCCTGGGGTTAAAGGTGTGTGTCATTGTGGCTACTGAGATTAAAGGTGCATGTTACCATAATCTGGTCTGAAAGGCTGATCAATGGGACTGCTTTAGTATCAGATCTTCAGGCAGTCTTTGCTTATTAAAATACAATTGAAATGCCACTACAACCTAGCACACTACAGAGTTCTCTGTGAAGCCACTTTACAGAGTTCACTTCTTCCAAGCAGGACAGTACAATTAGACAATCACCTTTGTGTCTGGATTAGATGGTGACAGATTGGGTTTATTATAAAACAGTGCAAAACAAATTCTGAATTTGGTAATTGAAAGGAAGCTTCAAAAAGAAAGTCTATATAGAACTTTGATGCATGAGAGACAAAACTAAAAGTCACCTGCAATGGAGTGTTTTGCTTTGTCCACTGGGATCACTAGTAATATGCAAATTGAAAAGTTAAGGAAATAAAAGAAAACAGGGTAATTATTAAAAGTAATACAAATATACCATAAACATTTTATTTCATATTAAAAATATAAATGCATATGTACTTTGAGGTAGCTCCATGGTGTAATCATTGATACAATTCAATTGATTTGAGTTCCTGAAGAAATCACAACTTTGGATGATTAATTTTGATTCTCATAAGTCTTTAAGTGAAACATAGCTTAAATGTAGAAGAGAAGCCTAGTACAAATTCGTCTTGATTTTCAAGGCATTCTCTCTTGTCATTTATGGAACAAGAACACATTTGCAAATAAATGGTTTTAGTCATTTTCCTACATCAAAATTTTCTAAATCATTTAATCTACTTTCAGTAAAAATAACAATCCCCCTTAGCAAATATATTAGTCATTTCAAAAACAATTCAATTACATAATTTTAAATTACAAGTGAGACATATATAAATAAGACTAGGTTCATGTATTGTTTAGAGTAGAATTCTATCACATGAGTGGTCATACAGGTAAATTAGCCCTCATTGTGGTTTCTTATGAATACTTCCACACTATTATATAAAGCAGAAGTAGGAGAATAGTTTGAATGGTCGAATGATTCAGGCACATCAGTAATTACAGTAATTATATAAAGAAGCAATATAGACAGAATTATTTCTCATTTTAAATTGATTTCTAACCTAAGAATACCTTTAAGCTTATACAAATATTGCAAAGAATACTGGAGTGAGCTATAATTAGATCCCATTTGAAGTTTACCCAACAATGTGTAAGATGCATGGTTTCTACAGTGTGATGGCTTCCTTCACTGAACAAGGTGCCAATTAATGAGCCAACAATAAATATATCATTATGAATTCACCTACACTTCCTTTGAATTCTCTTAGCTTTTACTCAATATTCCCCTTTTCTTCAGGAGCTCATATAAGATACTGTACTACCTTTGTTCAGATAAAATGCTATTTTCCACATGTTAATCATGCCTGCAGTTATACCCGCAGGTCTCATGATACGGATGCTGTCCTTTGTCATCTGGCTGAAATATTCCTCATGCAAACGTGCCCTGATAATAGATGCATTTCACTAGATGATTGTGGTGTACAATGTCTTTACATGGCTTCTATAGAGTGAAGGCTTACTTCATGGAACATATGACATCTTTCTTCCATAGTTTATGATGGAAACCATAGTTTGGCTTCTTATAAGGATGTTATGCAAAACTAAAAAGTTCTTTTTGGCATATTATTAAATTCTACTTTTTATCTGTTCTGCTCCTGATTTTTGAGCTTTAAAATCCAACAGAAGACAGCACATGTTCCAACACTGTCTAAGTTCAGAGGAAACAGAGCATGGTAGCTGTACCATGTATGGTTGTGTTTTCAGGATTTAAGTTAAAGACTACAGCATTCCTTGATTCAACTTTATTTTAGTTTATTCTTAGTCCTTTGGTGTCATGTTTTTCTTATTTTTCCTTAGTGCACTTGGCAAAATTCATTGGATAATTCTCTTACAGAATATCATCATGTGACTAAGGCCAATCCTGTATCTACAAATTCATTGCTTTGCTAGGTAGATCATCTCTTAGTTGGAATGTAACTCCTACATTATACAAACAAGGGATTTGTTTACCAAACTGAAAAAATGACAGTTCATAATCCTGTAATTTATGGAAGAAGCTGTATAGATCTTAAAGTCATTTTAATAAACAGCCAGACTCCTGCACTATATCTGTTTATCTGAAAACATTTTAATATAGAACAAAAAGAGATCTCTCTCAGAGACAATCTGCTGACTTTGTGAGCCTGAGAAATAAAGATGACACAAAGCTTCCTTGTACCCAAATATCTGTGAAGAAAGAGATAAAAAGACACACTAGTTACCTTACTTTTAAGTGCTAGTGGTTTTTCTAATTTTTACAAATAAGCTTCTGATGGTTTGAACTGATACTACTACATAATTAATACAAAAGAGGGGAGACCAAACCCTTTGGTTTTTATTTCTGTGTTCTGAATGTATTTATTTTCTACTCTACTTTGAGTGAATAAGGATTTTGTTCTTCTATCTCCTCAGTTATCTATCATGAAAGTAGTCTCACTGTGTATTTAACATGTAGTTCCTGAATGGGGTAAATACCTTGTATCTGCTATGTATTATAATCATTTTCTTTGCAGATGTCTTTGGTTCTGTGTCCATTGAAACTGTTGTGTGAAGCAAAATGCACTAGGGAGGAACTGTTATGACATCTTGGAGAAGAATCCTAGGACCTGTGCTATATCTCTCTCTAGCACCTATCACTTTGCAACTTCAGAAGAGATCCTTACCTTCAGTCCTTATTATCTCACATAAGGCTGATAGGATAGTTGTGACTACCTTGCCTGTTCTCAGAAGTTAGTCTTAGAATCCTGTCTGTGGCATGTAGGCTGATTTTTCTTTGCTTTAGACCTAACTTAATGAGTGAATACATATTAAATTTGTTTTCCTTGGTCTGGGGTACCTTGCTCAATATGGTTGCAGGCAAATGGATAGATTTAGAAAAAAGTATATTGAGTGACATAACCCAGACCAAGAAAGATACATGTAATATGTATTCATTCATAGTGGCTTTTAGACATAAAGCAAAGAAAAACCAGCCTACAGGCCACAACCCCAGAGAAACTAGACAACAAAGAGGACCCTAAGAGAGACATATATGGGTCTACATAGGAAAGTGAACAAGACAGGATCTTGAGTGTGGGTGTCACAGGAGAGAATAGAAAAAGAGAGGGGGAGGAAAAGAGAGAGTGGAGAAAAATATATAGCTCCATAAAGCAATAAAATTTGGTTAGAAATTTAAAAATGACATTAAAAAGGAATTCTGTTTGTAACACTGTATGAATTCTAAACCAATTGGTACTGTATAAGTCACAGGATGACTTTGAGGCTGACAGAGGTTATGAAAATCTATAGCATAAGGATTCCTTTTGCAGTCACAAGAACTGTTAGCATAGGGTAGGTTCATAATCTATACCATTCAATACAGTGGGTTTGAGGGACAGAAAAGAAAGTGAATGTCCAGAGCATCATATTCCAAAGCTCAGAAGAGGTGTTACCCTCAAGAAGTGTGATCATCCACAAATGTCCAGTGATGATTGCTGCAGTGACGAAGAATATGGTATAGATATGTCATTGTAAGGTTTGATCTCTTCAAATAAATAACTTCAAATAAATCAGTTATTTAAGCTAAAGGCATCTATAGATGAATGAAGACCAAAGATATAGGAAAATAGGCATTTAAAAGATATTTTTAATGATTTTATTTTCACTTTTAAATCACTTTAGCTTTCAGGATGAAAACACAAAATAGAGTTTGTTTTGAACCCAGTCATTGTTCTCTGTGCTGTGACACATTTAATGCTCCCATGATTCATAGCAGATAGGTAAGGAAACTGAGGTACAGAAAGAAGATATCATTTGATAGAGGTTGTGCAGGTAGTTGTGAGGATGCCATAAATTGGAAAAAAGATCAGTGTAGTATTCAGTATTAGAGAACAATTAATTGAAAAAGATGCTACCAATAGTCAAGGAGAAAAATAAAAGAACTAGTTTGTCAACTGGAAGAAAATGAGAAAAGATTTTTTTGTATTAATTTTTATTGAGCTCTGCATTTTTCTCTGCTTTCCTCCCTGCCTCTCCCCTACCCCCTCTAACCCTCCCGCAAGGTCCCCATGCTCCCAATTTACTCAGGAGAGAAACGATAGTAAGTAACAACACAGAGCTTTCTTTGGGACTTGAGACTAGTCTTTACAATTCTGTCTCTTAAATAGAATGTGAGATAATTCACTGCTAAGATATTTTAGATAAGTGAGTCCTATTATTATTATTATTCAGAACATAAAACTTAAAATCTTATAATTATTAAATATTGTAGAGAAAGTCTTATAGAAAGCAAAATAAATAATTAATTAAAGAGAGGTAAAGGGGACTATTGTTATTGGAATATTAATTACTGAAAATGAGTATGAAGGATAGTTGATAGCATCTGAGTGCATGCTTTTTTACTGATTTGAGTATTTAATTTGGGTCAAAATCCTTAATAGATTTTTGACTAAAGCAGGCATTTTTGTAATGGTTATGTAAAGATTGATTTGTTCCAGTTCTTTTTTTAATTGCATGATGTTTGTGGATATTAAGGTTTTACCTTTTCATAGTTTAGTTGCCAACATATATATGTTTACTTCCAAGTACTCATAAAAATTATTTTACCTATGACAGATTACATGATCCACCTCTCCTCAGTGCACTCAATTTGTGCATTATTATATCTTGTGATATTTTTAATCAAGTGTTGCTGGTTCCAAGCTGCTATCAGCAGTGGATTCTAAAAATATTCATTATAACACTGCTCAGCATGCAAGTGAAAGCACTTCAAATCACAGGGGCAGAATTACAGCCACTGTCTGCTCTCTTTTGCATATTATGTAGTCACAAAAGAATGTAGGACAGAGAAGCATTTACTAGAAAATAACATGAAGGGAGATGGGGTAAAAACAGTATTTTATGACAGTTTTGAATAGTTGGATTGAGTTGAAGTTACTTTCTCAGAAACTTTTGTTCTCTTTCCCTGAAAGTTTTTAATCAGTAGTTTTAAAAAGTATTCAACATTGAGCAATAAAGAGAAAGATAGAAGAAGCATGGGGTACCTTATATTCAGTCCCTCTGTATTGCTAATCCAAGAAGCACTGATGTAGTACTCATGGTGGCTAGGAGAACAAACGTTTTATTTATTTTTTTAACACATTAAGCAAGGGTTGTCATCTTTTAACATGGGACAGTGTTGAGCCTGCAAGTATTTGCCACTTTCATAGAAATTAATGGATTTACAATATAAGCTTAGACTTGGAGGTCAGCTGACAAGATGCCAGGAAAGATGTCACCTAAAGAGCCTTCGGTGGCAATTTTGGACATTAAATTTTTAACTGTCAACAGTTTTGTCTGGAGGAAAAAAGCCAAATAACTTTTTTTGTCTGGGATAGGGAATAGTATGGATACCCAGTGCTGTGGCCTTTGTTAAGTATGTCAGTCAAAATCATGATTCCAGATATCCACCTCTCTGCTTGCTGTCTTTGACCTCTTCTGCCTGTACTTGACTTGTGGTTTGGCCTCATCATTTTCAACAGTGTATATCTAGAGATGTATTTATCCTGCTAGCTTAGACCCAAAATCATCACACGGAAACTGTATTAATTGAATTATTGCTTGGCCCATTGCTCTAGCTTCTTATTGGCTAACTCTTACATTATTTTAACCCATTTCTATTCATCTGCATATAGCCATGTTGCTGTGGCTTACTGAGT
This sequence comes from Microtus pennsylvanicus, assembly GCF_037038515.1. Taxonomy (NCBI): domain Eukaryota; kingdom Metazoa; phylum Chordata; class Mammalia; order Rodentia; family Cricetidae; genus Microtus; species Microtus pennsylvanicus. The sequence goes on along the minus strand of NC_134593.1, from coordinate 72,982,525 downwards.
AAAGTTCCAGTGTCTGTCTCTGGTAGGGCTACATGGTATCTCCTAACTCTGCCTTCGTCCTCTCATGCTGTAGGCCAAGCCAATTTTCTTTATTCATTAACCAATAAAATCAACACATAGACAGAAGGACCTACCATACTAGGTACAGCACTAAACAGAGAATTCTCAAAAGAAAAATTGCAAATGGCCAAAAGACACCCTTAGCCATCAGGGAAATGCAAATCAAAAGGCCTCTGGGATACCATTTTACATATTTCAGAATGGCTAAGATATAAAACAGCTTATGCTGAAGAGGATGTAGAGCAAGGGGAATACTTCTCCATTGTTGGTGGGAGTGCAAATTTGTGCAGCCACTTTAGAAATCAGTATGGCAGTTTCTCAGAAAACTGGTAATCAGTCTAGCTCAAGACACAACAGTACCACTCTTGGGTATATACTGAAAGTATGCACACTCATAGCATAAGGGCATTTGCTCAACTGTGTTCATAGTAGCATACTCAAAATAGCCGGAACCTGGAAACATCCTAGATGCCCCTCAACTGAAGAATGGATAAAGAAAATGTGGTACATTTATACAATGGAGTACTGCTTCAAATTTTATATGCAGAGATATAGAGATAGCAGAGGAAGCATTATACAGATAGGCAAGAGAGGCAGTACAACCAGGGTTCCATTTCTGTGGTCAAACCTGGACCAACACCTTCCAGGGACCTGTTTCTGCTTTCATGGGACTGACAACTGCCTGTGTCTGAGCTATGACTCCCCCTTTCCCCAAGCCTCATTCGTAGCATCCCATTTTATTGTTTTTTAAATCTTTACAAACCCATTGTTTCCATGGACAGCACTGGGTCATGTAATACATTTCAGCTTAGCGGATGATACTTTTTTTTTTAGTTTTGAAATATTTTATATATCAGTCCATATATTTTAATTTATATGAATTTATTTAATGTTGCTGGATGATGAACCCATATGTAACATGGGGGAAGATATAAGCTTCTTTGAGTTTTTCTCATCATAACCATGCAAGCTTAAACACTTTTCCCCTTCCAAACCTTTTGACCAGTATGAAAAAGTTACACTTTGCATTTTGCTGGGTACCTGAAATACAATTTCCTTGCTCTAAAAGCAGATCAGACTCCAGACAGAGTGATGTTGCTAAAGACAGTTTATAAAGAATAACAAGTTTAGCTTTACTTTGTGGATGATGTTTTACTTGGAACATGGATAATTTAGTGGTTATTTTTAGCTAGTTAGTAAATAATTTTGTTTGTAGCTGAAAGAAAATCTATATCAATTGTGCTTTTTAGCAAAGCATTTTTGCACTGCTTTTAGAGGCTTGCACACACAAAGAAACCTTACACAGCCCACTACTTACAAAATGACCATTATTCAATTTCAATGCTTTCTTTAATTTTGATTTCTTGAGATGAAAATAGTAAGTGGAAAAAAATGAATTTTAAATGCTATCAGTTTGGTCTGGGAAGATGATACGGTGGGTAAAGTGCTTGCTGCACAAACAAATATGAATCTGAATTCAGATTCCCAGAACTTATGTAAAGCCTGGCTCAATAGGGTATGCCTCTGATTCCAGTGGTTTTGTGCTTATGAGATGGAAAACAAAGAAGATAATCTCCAAGAACTTGGGGATCAGCTAGCCTTGCTAATGCAATGATGAACAAAAGACTTTGATTAAAAAACAGGTGAACAATGATGATCAGCACCTGAGATAGTCTTCTGACCCCCATTCATGCACCATCTTATGCTTGTGCCTGTAATCACACACACACACACACACACACACACACACACACACACACACACACACGGTACTTAAAAATGCTCTGGATTTTCTAGGTTCTACAAAATGTACAATATTTTATATTACCCTAAAGTCAGGCTATAGGTTTACACAGGTTCATAATGTCATGTTCACAAAAGGAGGGGGAGTCTCTGATACAATTAAATGTGTCAATTTGAAGGCGCAGTAGATGTATCAATGGGTAGTGATAACCACATAGGTCAAAATAAGTATGTGATTTAAAGGAATGATTGTGGAGTTACAAGACAATAAAACATTCCTTGAAAAGGGTGATCATGGCCTTAGATGTATGCTCAAGGTTATAGCCTGTTGTTCAGTCCAGACTTCAGTTGAAGTCTGCAGTCAAATCTTACCGGTATAGAGGCGCACAACAGTCCATGGAGGTCTGGCTTCAGGCACTAGTTGCTACCAGAACAAAGTAGCTCAGACTACATACACCCAAATGAGCTGCTTCTCTCAAACATAGAGGCTGATTACCGTTGTAATCAGAGTCTGTAATGGCCAGAGATTGAGGATAATTTTAACAATGTATTGTGGGGCATCTTTCCATTTGTCTTAGTCTGCTGGAGCTACAACCAAAATATCATAAATTGAATATTTTATAAAAGAAAAAGTTTACTTTTTATATTTTTGAATACCAAAACATAAAAGATTATTCAGGTAGCCAGCAGCCTGAAGGCAAGGCTCCCTTGCAGCTCATAGAAGATACCTTATTTTGTGCTCTCATGTAGCCAAAGGAACTGCTAATGGATGGTTACCTGGAATTTCTTTTATATAAGACTAATTTTATTTATGAGTTTCAATTCTTATGTCCTAATCACCTTCTACAAGCTTCACCTTTTGATACCACCCCTATGTTGGTTTGGATTTTAACATGATTAGAGGTGTATATACATTCCTTCCATGAATCATTTAACTTATTTCTTTAGGCTTTTCTTTGACAACCAAGTTTGTCAACTTTGATATTAAGAAAACCACAAAGAGCAGTGTTTCATTTAGTAATTATATTCTGGTACCTACAATGTATATTGTCATGGAAGGCCTGAGCCTCTGTTTCAGCAAAAGATGAAAATGAACCAGTTCTATTGTGTCTCAGGTGGTTTAGTGCAGTTATTAACAAGTTATGCCACTTGATTCTCTACAGCCCACAAGTGAAGCATGAAAAATTTGACTAATATTTTTGGTAGATAACCAATTATATAAATTTACCTTAGATATATAGATACTGAGGTTAAAATTTTCAGTAGATTTCAACCTTAGTTCGTTTATGTGTATTGACTGTGAGAATTCCATGCAATGGTGGCCAACTTAATTTCCACTATACAACTGTTGTCATACAAAGAATATGATATTTAATATCAGCTGGTTTTCCTTAAAGAATTTGAAATAGACTTTTTATTGGGCTAGAAAGCTATCAACAGATTGTTACACTTGGTAACTTGGTGTGGGCTAAGTGCTGGGAAAGAAAGATAAACAAAATGTGAACACATAGGACAGGACTGAGAAATACTGTATTTGGAAAGACACTGCAGCATCATGGCCATTAGCACCTTAATTATTTCTCATGACTTCAAAGATACAATACTCAAACAGTGGAGAAAAAAATGCTGTGCATGTATATCCTGTTGCTGAGGAGTTTTTTGCTGACTCCAACTGCTTTGTTGCCAAAGATCATGATGTTTCATTACAGCAATAGAAACATTTACCAAGAAAGTAGCTATCATTATTAAAACTCAGAAGACACAACTATTGTCAGCCTCGGATAATAGAAAGGAGGACTGACCAGGCTGAAAGGTGTTCAAAGGAAGAACATGCTTGTCTTCTCTCTGAGGAATTTTAGGGATTATACCCAAAGTTAGATATTGTCACTATGTAGATATTTAAGAGGAAAGGAAGATTTGGGGGGAAGAAGGAATGAAATACCTTATCGGTTCTCATGTGATTGGAAAGTTTTAAGTGGCAGGGAGTCTTTCCTAAGAGAGGGCAGAGGTAGGGAGAGTGATGCTGATGTGTAAGTGTTCTATGTCCAGTTATGAGGACGGGGTGAGTGCTTGCCTGGTGGAAATATGCAGCAGCTTATTAGCAAGACTAGTCTCCTCAAATAAGAATTATCTGTAGATGAGATTGTATCCCCTGAGCTATGGGACCTATTTTTGCTTTCATTCAGAGCATATTTTTGGAATCTTACATCATTGACTCAAAGACATAGGCTCAAGTCTGTTTTCATCATTTTGATACTCTTTTGCCATAGGCCCCTGTTCCATAAGGGTACTCTCTACTCTCTTGTTATCAATGGACCCTTCTAAATTGTACTATTGTTCTGCAACTATACCACCTTTATTCTGAAGGGTCTGCCTTGGCTCTGTGCCATTCATTAGTGGATGATGTAATTGAGTGATAACTGCCTCTGCATTCATTATATATGTCCAGATTTGAAAAAAATAGTGTCCATCTCTTTTGGAGTTGTGTTTAGGGTTTTTATAACAGTGGCAGATACTATTTAAGTGCTACGAAATACAAAAAAAAATGACTAAAGTAAACCAAGCAATTATGTTGCACGCCTTTAAGCCCAGCACTCAGGGAGGCAGAGGTAGGCAGAACTCTGTGAGTTCAAGGCCAGGCTGGTCTACAGAGTGAGTTACAGGACATCCAGAGATATACAGAGAAATCCTGTCTCAAAAAAATCAAAATCAATTAATAAATATGAAGACTAAAGTATTATTTTGGCTCATTTGCAAACATTTGACTTCTTTATAAACTGACTCAGCATGCTTAAAAAAATACAGTTTGTGGAGAAAAATCATGAAAGACCAAGATAGTGTTCTCTCAAATAGTTTTTATTATTATTTATTTATTTATTAAAGATTTCTGTCTCCTTCCCACCACTGCCTCCCATTTCCCTCCTCCTCCCCCAATCAACTCCCCCTCCCTCATCAGCCCTAAGAGCAGTCAGGGTTCCCTGCCCTGTGGGGAGTCCAAGGACCTGCCACCTCCTTCCAGGTCTAGTAAGGTGAGCATCCAAACAGCCTAGGCTCCCACAAAGCCAGTACGTGCAGTAGGATCAAAACCCAGTGCAAATCTCTCAAATAGTTTAATGTCAACTTAGAAAATAGAGATTGAGTGGTCTTTACTGTATATTGTTCCAGGGTAGTGAAGAAGCAGGCTTAATGTTACTGTGATAAAGGGCTAGTTGGCATTCATTCTACTCGCTTTTAGTTCATTCTAATTTTTTAAGTCCACAAATTAAAATCATTTCAATAAATTTATTTGCTACAATTTTTATTTTCTCTATAAACACAGCTACCTGTAATACATTTCCTTCCACACATAAACACTATGAACTCTGTTCTTAATTAGGTAATGAAAGCCTCCTTGACAGAGCACACATAGAACCAATGTGTGTTCTAAGAACATTCATCAAATTACTATAGAGCTAAGAATGCCTCCATGGCTCTAAAAATATCCTTTGGTATTAGGATGGCATAACAAGCTTGGTTCTTGTAACAATTTCTAAATGATTAAACACATTTCCATTGTATGAGATCCATTCTTTTTCCATTCATTTTTGCATACCTTTGGCAACTCACTTTCCCTTCATTTTATAAAATATTTAATAATATATTAGACTCAAGCAATATGAGAGATAAAGGAGTTTGAGAGAGTTATAAGATGCAGACTCAAATGTTGATTTCTGTGCCTTCAGAAACAATGACTGTTTTAGGGCTTAATTCACTAATAAGTTGGTGAGAAATCAGTTATCTTATGTGGCTGCATTTGCATTAAAACTATCTGAACATAGCGGACAATGAGGACTAATGAGAACTCAAGAACAATGGCAATGGGTTTCTGATCCTACTGCATGCACTGGCTTTGTGGGAGCCTAGGCAGTTTGGATGCTCAACTTACTAGACCTGGATGGAGGTGGGGGTTCCTTGGACCTCCCACAGGACAGGGAACCCTGATTGCTTTTCGGGCTGGGGGGGACTTAATTGGGGGAGGGGGAGGGAAATGGGAGGCGGTGGCGGGGAAGAGACAGAAATCTTTAATAAATAAATAAATTTATAAAAAAAAGAAAATTAAAAGAAAAAAAAATAAAAAGGGACGTCCAGAGTAAAAAAAAAAAACAAAAAACAAACTATCAATAAGTGTTTGATATTCCAACTGCAATGATTCATTTTGATGTTATTATTCTACAGATAACTAACTTAAATGTGTTTCTGTACTTGTACTCAATGGATGGTGTTGTATTTAATCTAAGAAAATGTTCACACAGAAATCAATACCAAAGTTCAATTTCTTAAAATTTGAAAGCAAAGCATCTCACAAAGAATATAGTTCAGAGTTCATTGTTTCTCAGAAAACTGGAGCTAGACGTCACTGCTTGATCTTTTCATCTTTTCATCTGCAAAAGTCATATTTACACCAAAATATGGTTTGCTCATGGCTTTCTCTTTTAAGTCTGGTTGCATTTACAACCTCACTAGTTTCTGTCCTGTTAGTAATTTTCTAGCCATGTGTAATCAATCTCTTAGCCAGCACATGAATTGAGGACTTAGTTTTTAGACTTCTTCATGAAGAGGTCACAGACTCAAATGGTGCTAAGGGATTAAATAATTATTCTTTCTGTATATTTTATTCTATTTTTAGTTCTCATCCTAAGCAAGGGACTTCATTGAGAAATTTTAATCCTCCCCTCTCTCTCCCTCACACACACACACACTATTCCTTGCTTTTACTCACCTCCCCCACAGTTCTGTCCTATTCCCTTTCTTCATCTCTTGCTGCTCTTGCTGCTCCTATTCCCCTCCATGTCCTCTGTTCTGCTGATGTAATGTCATACACATTCTATTACCACCTCTTATTCCTCTTTTTCTTTCCCTTTGGACCTCTCTCTTCTCTTGGTTCCCATTCTACTTTAATGTTGAACATTTACATATACATATAAATGTATGTACATATAAACTTAAATCAACATTCTGCATATGAGAAAAAACAATGTTTTTACTCATTAATTTTGTTTTTTTCCTACATTATGAATATAACAGTTTCATTTCTTTTGCAAATGGATTACTTTAATCTTTCTTTACAATCCATTCTTTATAATTTCTACATAATTCATTCTTTCAACAAATAAAATTTCATTGTGTAGCTGTATCACATTTTCTTTATCCACTCATTAGTTGATAAAACCTCTAGGCCTACTCTACATTATGGATATTGCATGCTGTGATACACCTGCAATCCCTGCACTGGGGAGGTTGAGGTAGGATGATGGATGGAAGTTTGAGGCCATCCTAAGCTACATGGTGAGTTCTGAGCCAGCCTAGGCTACAAAAGTGAGACTCTGTGTTTAAAAATAAAAAAAATGATGTAGATGACTACTTTTTATTACTGATGTGAGATGTGGAGAGGCTCTGTGTAATTGTACACCTGGGTTTGCATATGCAAGGCCTGTTTCCTTGGCTTTTAGAAACATCCAGAGTATACGATTGTCCTAGAAACTTCTGTGGAAACAGAAAAGCTATCCACTTACAACACTTTTAAACACTCTAGTGGCAGTCCTGTGTCTACAAGACACACTCTTTACCATATTTTCATCAAAAGTGATCATTGGTAAAAGTCAGCTAAAGTATTACTACCGTTATGTAGATAAAAATAAGGGCTAGCTGTGGATAAACACATATTGCATATTGACATTGTGTTTACTTGTGGAAACCCCACAACACTACTACAAGGGAAACCTGTTATTTTTAATTAATAGAGGTAAAGATATGTGGAAATTGATATAAAAAAGATTAGATAATGTTATACTTCTGATGTACGGAAGATCTGAGTTTACTATTAATCTATGAAATAAATAATTGAACATCATTAAGGTCTTCCTTTTGAGGATATATATTAGTGAAAAAAATATAGTTTCATATTCTCACTGTAGGGTGATTGAAGTGGTTTGGGGAACATATTGAGTTCAAAGAAACTGTTTAATTTCTGTCCTTGAAAATCTATATTTTAAATAAAAATGTAAAAATGCTTAGATGATTGGAATCCATGCTTCTCTGAAAGATGAAGAAATAGAGGAAATAGACAAGACTTAACAAGGATTTGCCTTTTCAGTGTGAATCTTGAGAAAAGCTTAATAAGGCTTGGTGAGACATTTCCTTCCAGTTCACTTAATGTGAATCCTTCATAGTCTTATTCCCATCTATGAGCTCAAATGGATATTGTAGATATTATAGAGAAATAAGACATTCTTCTCATTTCACATTCACTTCTTTTATATTAGTAGAGGATTTAAACTTAGAACAGGGCCATATTCTTATATATTTGCATTTCCCAGTGTTTCTTGGATTTAATCTTGTGTAACCAAGTCACAGAAAATAGAATATGTCTTCAAATAGTGCGAACAATGTACAGTACATTTGCTTCAAGCAGAAGATAGACTGTTCTGTTCCAATTAAGTGAAATGTGAGTATAATGGCAGAAATTAGGGCAGTCATCTTTAGACAATGAGTACCAATTATCTTGAAGACCTTAGGGTCACAGAACAGAAAGGATCTAGTCCTCAGGATGCAATCATGTTCTGGCCTTTCATGGTTTACATGTGCTAAGAGAAAGCAAACACCATTCCATCACTCCTTAATGTAGACAAACTCTAATCTCACCTTTCATATTTATTAAAATATACAACTTAATAAAAGGTATCTGTGAATAAGACTATTTGACAATCATCAAAATAATCAAAGTTGGCAACTTTATAATATTTTGTTTTAATTTCAAGTTGTCTCAGAATGTTTACTTCAAGAGGAAGTATGCAGAGTGTCTAGTATTTGATTATAAACATTGATTTATAAATGGGGTGCTTCTGGGCTTGATTGGTTAGCATAAATTTTGAGAACATTCTAATCAAAAAGCACAGCCTTAAGAACCTCTTGTGAGATGAGCTTCAGATCATTGTTGATGGTTGGGCAAGACCTGAGGGATGTGATATAGGAAACCCATGCAATATAGGATTATGAAGAATAAGTATCCTACCTTAGATGGAAATATGAATTCAATATAGGTACCCAGTTAGCTGTGAAACTAGGATATGTGAAGTGTTTTGAAATAAAAGTGGGCTAGGTTGCTTATATCATACCTTACAATAAGATAGGAGGAGGGGCAAGGATGACCTTGAAAGCTTCTCAACTTACATTAAGGTAGGCTTTGGCCATTTTCCACCTAGAAGGATGTACTTTATTCTCTGAACAAACATGCTTTTGGTATAGTTGTGAGTGTTACCTGGTGGAGACAGGACAAATCTTAACAAAGTTGACCCCTGTGACCACTATTTGGAAACATGAGTTCTTTGATATTTGGTTACATGACCAGGTGAGTGTGATATTACAATTTGGGAAACAGGGATTTAGAGTCAGGAGAAATGAGAACTACTAAAGGGTATACTCAAAGACAGCATAAACATAAACCATGTGTGGAATAAACAGAAATCACAAAGTATAGGTCCCCCAAAACACCACTGTAATACAAATTAAATTGGTAAATTATAATAAGGTGTTGGAACTTGTTGAGACTTGACTGTGAGAGCAAGAGAAGAGCCTCCTTGCCTCAAACTCAAACAGATTGACTTCAGGTTTCTTCTAAAATTCAACTGATGTGAATCAGGCTGAGCACCTAAATTTGTAAAAGGTTACAGATATGTACCCAATTAAGGTCTTTATGTCCTTGCCAAGTAGAGGGTTGATTTTTGTTTGTTTGTATTCTTTTCTTCCGTGTCTGCGTGTAGCCACTCTCTATCTACTCAATCCTCCTCTCCTCTCTCTGAACCTTCTCTGTGCCTCTGGACTTTATGTGTACCTCATAGGCAGTCAAGCTGTCTCTGGATTTTCCAGTTTTTACAGGATGTATTCCCTTGAGTCATACTCCTTTCCTTGAAACAGTCTACCCAGGTATTTTCTTAAACAAAGACAATTTTTTCTCCTCAGGGAAACTCTGCTACAAGCTGTGAAAGTGGTATTTTCTCTAACCTGCCTTTCTTTAAAGATAAATGTTATTTATTCTTCAGTGACTGACATTATGCAGAAATAATTGCCCATTCTTCTTACTACATGTGGTCTAAGTTGGGACTATTATTTGAATGGAGTGAGGAAAGGAAATAAAATGATTACTTAATATATTCAGAACTGCATATATGCTGTACTTTACCATACTTGTAATTACTATTTACCATCTACAAAAAGTAATCTCTTGACATAGTAAATCACACAGTCTACAGTGCCAAGACTGCTCCTAGACCCAAAGCAGCATCATAGGCCCATACTGAAAGATAGATCAATATTCTGAATTTCAGATTATAACTGTAGCAGTGAGAGAAGGAAGCATGCACTAATCTGGGGTCACATTTATAATGGGTAACAGTTGCATTCACTCTGATTCCAGCATATCGTAATTCTCCATTATTGCTTTCTTGACTATCTGACTGTGTTCTGTACCATTTCCTTGAAAATATGACCAGAACTCTTTGAAGTTTCTTAAGAAGAGTAAGACAGTTGTCTACTGGAGAGATAGCTAGCAAAGCTGATTCAGTGAAAGGTGAGGCAGGATGATTATTTTCCTCTGTGGGGCATTTTCCAACTGTGTCACCATTCCCATTCTAACATGCAGTTTAGAATATGTGCATTATATTTAAATATAATAATCAATAAACAAGAGAACATGTCCTTGGAGAAATGATATGCTTCAGTGATTTGGATCAAGGCTCAGGCAGTCACATGTTAGGTTCTGAAGCTCTGAACTAGTCACCCTAGGAACATTGTAGTGAGTTTAATTTTCACTTCTTTTTTGAAAATGATAAAGGACAACAATAGTGCTCTACATTGAAATTACTGTGAAAGTTGAAATATGTACTTTTGAAAATTGTTAGAATAAAATTTATTATATACATATATAGGAAATAAAATTGACTATATTCTATTGTATAGTCTACAATAGATATCAAATGAAAACTCAAGATTGGAAAATTTAGACAAAAAGCTTGACAACTAAACTGATGCAGTATAAAATAAACATTTTGCAAATTAGTTTAGCTAATTGTAGTGTTATTTTAACAGCCAAAAAGGAAATTGGTCTAAATTTCTGACAACATATGAATAACTAAATAGATGGACTCATATGTGGTGGCATCTCTCAAACATGATGCTTTACCTAGTATGTTTTCATCTAAATATAGCACAGAGAAAGGATGGAAATATTTCATCAGCCTATCTAAAGACAGTATCTGTCTATCTGACTGTTTGTTCATCCATCCATTCATCCATCCATCCATCCACCCACTCACCCATATGTATAGAACCAGGAGTAAATACTACCAAAAATCATAATATTTTGCTGGAATTTAAATATTGAAATATTATACATAATTTAAATTTGTTATTGTCCAATTTCTTTCACTTAGTTTAAGTACATTTGAATCATAAAATATTGAAATAAAACAAATGAAACTAATTTAATTAATATATCATGGAATAATGACAAATATTGTGTCTGCTTTGTGCAAAACCACTGTGACAGGGGTTTCAGATTCCCTCTTTCATCTTTGCACTAAGCAAATAATAATCAATCTTACGTTATTAGGTGGACTCTGATTTCCTCTTTCACAAATGCTGTTTGATTTCATCATTTTATTTCCAAACTAAAGGATGAAAATTATAATAGTAACAGAGAGAAAAGCTTAAGAGTAATAGACAATTTAGTAAGAGGGTTTTGTTCTTATACACTATATATTTTATTCTAAGGTTTACTTTGTTGCTTATGAGTCTAAAATCCTAAGTTTTAGAGTGAATTGACTTTCTGAAGAAATGCTGTACCTTTAACTTGTGTTTATTATCTCTAGATTAATCTACCCAGTCAGCTGATTAAAGCATTAGCTCCTAACAGTGTGACAGTGGGGATGGCAGTGGCCGATGTCACTAGCTGTCACCATGTCACTCGCTTTTATAGGAGAAGCTGCCTTTGTAAAATTCTTGTCTTTGCCTATCAAGTAAGAGATAATCCTGAGCCTTAGGAGCGGGCTGCACCATTCATTTAATCTCTCTGGGTCTCTTTGTCTGTCATCTGGGAATACAGGGAATCTCTAGAACCCTTAGCTTATGACTCAGGTGGACTCTGTCTATAGACTTTTGGTGGCGGTGGGATACTTTGAGAGACTTCAAGTGTATGTTGTATAGTTTTGCTATAGTTAAACTGCAAAGTTTGGTTGTAGAGCTGTTTCATTCAGTTCATAGAGAGGCTCCTGCCTAGGTTGCATTTTCTAATGGACTGTCCCAAGAGAAGCATTTCCCTGAAGGCTTGCGTTTGCTTTGTGTCCAATCACCCTGGAAAAGATAGTTTTTGCCAGATATACACAATTTGTAGTTACAGATAGTCAATAACAAACTTCACAGGATTTTAGGGATGTAAACTAAATAATTTCATGCATTTAGTTAGACTGGTCTTATAAGTCAACTGAAAACTTAAGCATGCAGCATTTCTTGTAAGGTCAACATGGAATAGAGGAGGAGCAAACTATCTGTAAGCTTAGTGGAAAAACAGTTCAGAATTCAGACATCTTTCCATTTTCATTGTGAGATCCAGTAAATGACTGAATTGTGACAAGTCCTCCCTCTCTGGCCTTCTCTTTCCATTGCTGTTTTTCTTCAGGATCAACGAAGATGGCAGAGTGGAGGGAGCCTGGGGTGAACCTACAAGAAATTTCCCCTGGGACTATAAGGGTTGAACTAGTAAGGTGGATGCATGAAGAACTCTCTCCATAACCCCAGTGGCTTATATGGAGCCACACAAGTGTTCTCAAATATCAGAGGCCTCTGTGTCAATGGGGCATTTTTAGAGGAGAAACATGAATTTCTTTGTAGTACTTTTTTCCCTTTAAAACACAAAATGTTGTTTTTCTAAGTCTGTGATAACTTTCTGTTTGGGTACAAAATGATAACTAATGAGAAATGTACAAATTTAAACTAAAGAGAATTATTTTATTTTATTTTATTTGAGATTGTAATTATATAATTTCCCCTTCCCTTTCCTCCCTCCTTTTCTCTTTTCAAAACATGTCCTCTTTATTCATCAATTTTTGCTATATGCATATATGTATATACATACTACACGCAAGCCTGTTTATAAAAATACATATATAGTTTAGATGAAAATTTTTCCACCTGGGCTGACAAGGTTTCCTCCAAAAGCCAAAGACCATCTAAGGAAAACACAATATCAAATATGAGAAGGACTTTTTTTGAGTTGTTATCCAGGGTTATTCAAGATACTCACAAAACATTGCACGCCATTACTATTGCCCTTTGTTGCTCCCTAGAAGAAATCCCTGTTGCTGAAGACACCACACACTTCAAACACAGAGCCTAGAGGTCCCTAAGATGAAACTTAACTGAGTTTCTCCTCTTGAGGACTAGCTTTCATGGTTCCAGAAGTCACTATAGAAGTTTCCAAAGGAGGGAGGCAACCAACAATTCTACTCAGTCATGATGCCTATGAACCATATCAATGACCAGCAGGGCACAATAACTTAACTAAGGGTGCCGTAGAATCATGCATACCTTGGCAGTAACCACCAGTTCTCTACTTGGACTTAAGACAAATTTCATGGTTTTAAATGAAGTGTAAAGTCAACAATGATTTCTAAATCAGGTTCTCTTGGCAGTCGTTATAAATTAGATTTTTATCCGTCAACATCTTTTTAATGTATATTTCCATTTAAAAGTAACTTGGGTAAATTTGCTGTATTCTCGGGTTGTAGCAGATGGCAAAATAAATGCACAACAACCTGAGCAGATAAAATAATAGAAACAAAAATGGAAGAAATCATACATAATTTTAAACCTTGAATCATCTTTTGGTGGTAAAGCTTGTAGATTGGCTTAATAATAGTTATTTCTTTATTTCAATCAACATCATAGTGACAGTCAGCACAAATACCCATCAATACTCTTCCAAATTAGTCACAGTCTTTTTCTCCTATTATATATGATGATACTAAGACCTTGCAATCTCTAACTTTTTTGCATTATTTACTGTCAAATTTAGAATCTAACAGAACATACCATTTGTATGCTTCTGTCTGCTTATGTAATATATTGCTTAATTTCATTCCAAAACAACAAGATAGAATATTAAGATATGTAAAATATACACATCTCTGCAGTGTTCTAGAAGAAGATTGTTTATACTATGACAGTTAAGCAGCTTGAAAAATACATCAAATGCTTCAAAACTCTTCTTAAAAGAAAAAAGAACTCTTTGAACTGGCAGTGCATAAACAATGTTTTCAGAGCTGTGGGGATTTTGTTTGATAGCCTGTGTCAATAAGCTGTAAGGTGCCAGTACCTTGGATAAGATTCAGGGGGATAGTTGTTAATATGCTTTGTTTTTAGCATTGATGAACTAATGGCCTGTACATAACCTTTAAACTAGGCAGACAGCAATTCCCAGAATGTCCCAGATAATGGTTTTTCAGTAGTTAAGAGAGATCACAGCTCTGCAAATGGTACTCATTTATTTTAGTAATCATTCTCTAAACAATTTTTTTGTCTCATTATTGATTATGGGAACATCAGATTGAACACATTATTTACATGCATGCAGGGAATCGGACTTTTAAATTGGTAGTCATTTCCTCTCCTTTGGCAATTCAAAAAGTATATGAAACTTTATGTATGGTAAAAAGATAGTGGCTTAAGATATATAGCAAAAGTTCTTACATTTTTCTGTCTATTGTTAATTGATTGAGTTTAAGATTATTACAAATAATCAATCAACATTCTCATTATGCCTTTTCCCCTCTATTTCCAAGCAATTCTCTTGTCTGCTACTCTTGGAAAGATTTTGGAAATAATTAGATTGAAACCAGAGTAGTTTATTAGACCTAGAAACTAGAGAAGGATGTTTTCTTTGAGGATTTAGAATCATGTAGACTCATCATAATAGATGTAAAACAAGAATTACTGATAATCTGAAGTCTGCAAGTTCATGAGAAACACAAGTCTGAGGTAAAAATTCTTTCTTAAATGTATTACATTTTAGTAAGTATGTATATACGTATACATGTGGGAATATGCATGTATGAGAGCATGTGACCATGGAATCCCGAAAAGGGCATTGGAACTCCTAAAGCTGGAATTAAAGGAAGTTGTGGGTACCTAACTCCACTTCTCTACAAAAGCAGCAAGCACCCTTAGTGGCTGAGCCAACTCTCAATCTCTCTAGTTCTTCTTAAGGACTTGAAATCGTTTGGGTTTGGGGACAAGTTATTTCCCAATGAATTCCATGTGTATGAATAACTAGCTTATTGTTCTGAAATTCATTTTCACCTCCTTTATTCTTTAAAGGTGTTTTTAATTTATTTTTAAATTTCTTTTTTTAATTGAAAAATAAAAAAAAAATTCCGCCTCCTCCCAGCCTCCCATTTCCCTCCCCTTCCTCCCACACCACTCCCCCTCCCCCACTCCTTTCCCCCATCCCTCTCCAGTCTGAAGAGCAGTCAGGGTTCCCTGCCCTGTGGAAAGTCCAAGGTCCTCCCCCCTCCATCTAGGTCTAGGAAGGTGAGCATCCAAACTGGCTAGGCTCCCACAAAGCCAGAACATGAAGTAGGATCAAACCCCAGTGCCATTGTCTTTGGCTTCTCATCAGTCCTCATTGTTCAGAGAGTCCGGTTTTATTCCATGCTTTTTCAGTTCCAGTCCAGCTGGCCTTGGTGAGCTCCCAATATATCAGTCCCTCTGTCTCAGTGGGTGAGTGCACCCCTCACGGTCCCGACTTCCTTCCTCATGTTCTCCCTCTTTCTGCTCCTCACTGGGACCTTGGGAGCTCAGTCCAGTGCTCCAGTGTGGGTCTCTGTCTCTATCTCCACCCATTGCCCGATGAAGGTTCTATGGTGTTATGCAAGATATTCATCAGTGTGGTTATAGGATAGGGCCATTTCAGGTTCCTTATCCTCAGCTGCCCAAGGCACTA
Organism: Microtus pennsylvanicus; assembly: GCF_037038515.1. NCBI lineage: Eukaryota > Metazoa > Chordata > Mammalia > Rodentia > Cricetidae > Microtus > Microtus pennsylvanicus. The sequence goes on along the minus strand of NC_134593.1, from coordinate 72,966,690 downwards.
ACTGGGGACATCCCCCTGGGCACCTGGGAGCCCCTCTAGGTTCAGGTCTCTTGCCTACCCTAAGCTGGATCCCTTAATTAAGATATATGCTTCCCTGCTCCCATAACCATCCTTCCTTTATCCCAACAATCCCAATTCCCCAAGTTCCCCCCATCCTCCCCTTCTCACATTTCTCTCCCCATCTCCCCTTACCCCTATCCCACCCCTCCCCCAAGATCCCAATTTTTGCTCGGCAATCTTGTCTACTTCCCATATCCAGGAGGATAACTATATGTTTTTCTTTGGGTTCACCTTCTTATTTAGCTTCTTTAGGCTCACTAATGATAGACTCAATGTCGTTTATTTATGGCTAGAAACCAATTATGAGTAAGTACATCCCATGTTCATCTTTTTGGGTCTGGGACACCTCACTCAGGATAGTGTTTTCTATTTCCATCCATTTGCATGCAATATTCGAGAAGTCATTGTTTTTTACCGCTGAGTAGTACTCTAATGTGTACATATTCCATACGTTCATCATCCATCCTTCCATTGAAGGACATTTCATTTTACATTTCATCCAGAGTTCTTCCTCCCCTACCCTTCTTTCTTCAGCCGTCTGCCGAGCCCATCCCCCATCCACTTTTTCCAACAAATAAGGGCTCCCATGGAAAGTCAAAAAAGTCTGGACCATGAAATTGAGGAGTTAATTTTAACGTAAAATTTCATAGACGAATCCCTTTAGGTTTAAATGCAAATTTTCATAGCTTGTGTAAATAAATGCCTCCTGCTATAGACATCTTAGTTTAAGTTTTTATTAGTGTTTTTATATGTTTAAAATATACTGAAGATGGATTCTAAAATTCTTGTGTTAAGAAAGGGAATTATTGTCTCAAGGAGCAGGTGATGACTTTGTGCAGGGCATTATGGGAAGTATTATTCATAGATCAAATAAGAAAGAAATCAGTTAACCTCAAGTATAATTTAATATGCTGAGGAGGAAATGATTTAAATTTGTAGAGGAATTTTTAATAGAAAATATGTAATCTTAATATGTTCATCTAAGATCAATATACTTCAATTATTGTGGATTTTATGAGTATTTGTAATTTGAATGGTATTGTTGTTTGAATAATCTATTAAATACTTATGAGCAAAACAAAATCTCCACATTTGGCTCAAGGTAAAATGGTGTAACTTTTTAAGTTTGTGGCTAAGAATTAAAGACAGAGCATGCCATGTGAGATATAACCAGTATGTAGACTAAATATCAGTAGTCTCCAGTGAAGCAGCATACACCCTCTGTGTGTGTCCATCCATCTGTCTGTCTGTCATGTGTATGTGTACATCCTTGGTCAGACAAACATTGTCTTCTTAATGAGATTGACTTATGAAAGGATCAATTATACAAATCATTAAATGATAGTAGAAACATCCAAGTAGCACTGTAAAATTCATTTTAGTCTTTTACTTAATCTTCTGCCCAATCTTGATAGATGCATTTCTGAAAAACTGAAAATCCATGAGCCTTGAGAGGAAGGTATTAATTAATACAGGCATTTCACTTATGGCTGAGCTCAGAGTCCCTCAATCTCTGCATTGTGCAATTTTGGGTCTCTGCGTTAGTTCCTATCTGCTGTAAGAAGTTTCTCTGATGAGAGCTGAGCAGGGCACTGACCTTTACATATAGCATTATGTCTCTAGGAGTCTTTTTATTGTTATATTTCTTAAACAGAAAAATAATAGTCAGCTTTCCCTCAGGCCCATGACCTATCTAGATTCAGATGAACCTGATGCTTTTTTGTTTGTAAGGTTTCTACAGCACAGCCCTGGAAAATCCTCCACAGTGTGTATTTTTGTTGTTGTTTTTAACCACTTTTATAGGATAAAATGAAGGCCATGAATGAGGTCATTCACAGAGGGTCACATAGATAGAAGGGGCTTTCAACAGATTTGGATTCAAGTCAAGATGTCTAGTGAGTAGACCAATATTGTAACTAGAATAGTCATGAACAAATGACTGAACCAAAAAATAGAGAAATATTAAAGAAAGGAACTCTTATATAAGAGATTAATTGAAAGCTTTAAAGAGGAGAAAAGCATTTACTATAGAAAGCAGATTGGTTATTAAGCAGTATAAGAAAGAACACTATTTTCTGCTTATTAAATTTCAGGTGTTCTAAGTTAGTACACACAAAATGTCTGTTGCTAAAACCGAGTTAGATAATGTAACTATTTTACCACTTCATTCTCAAGATCACAAAATTTACTTTGCTTTAGCCCAGTTCTTTCTTTCTTTTTTTAGCATGTGATACACACAAATGCCACTGTCATTCTGGCTGTGGCCCATCCTAAATCAACCAGAAACCAAACCTCTGAACAGGTGGCGAATCTTCAGGTTTCCTCTTAAAGAGGCTGTGCACAAGAAAGGAAATTGTAGATTAATTCTCTCCCATGCTGCTATTTCTTAGTTTCACAATTTCTATTTCCTATAAACACCGCTAGCTGATGGATCAGTAACTGGCTATAATTAACTGGGTTGTGTGTATTTGTCAGTGGCCCTGTCCAAAAGTCACTCAGCATGGCTTGAACCATGCCATATGTTCAGTGTTGGTACATTTTGGTCAAACGATGCAATGCTACAAGGTTCTGCATGTTGCTTCCTGAACAGAGGAATGAAAGTCTGTTTGTTTAATAGAAAAGATCTCTTAACGTTTTTTCTATTGGTGTCATAAATGTTCCTAAAATACATTGTCCACAATAGCAACTTACACAGTTCTATTTATAAAAATCTTCTCAATGTGAATTATTGTGTTAAATAAATGTACATTTACTCTAAGTTTTAAGATCTTACTAGCTAGGTATTCTTGAAGATGGTAAATTGAGGCTTTTAAATTTAAGTAAGCTCTCCTTTAAAATTGAAGTGATAATTTTTTCCACATTGCTTTAAAGTGGGAGGAATGTAGTTCACCCCAGAGGTATAGGTTATCAGTTATGGAGACCTGATCACTGCTTTTAGACTCATTCCTGGTGTCAGGGATCAGCCTTATCAGAAATACCATTTCTCAGGGTGGAGATATGGGGCTCAGAAAAGTTTGTAAAGAATACAAAGACAATTCATAAAAGTAATAAAACTGAAACATAGGGTAGTATCAGGAGAAAGTTCTGGTAAATACTGAAAATTCCCCACATTGAATTTTCCATACACTTTTATACCCCAATACAAAAGGAGAAAGAAGGCAACAAAAGACTTCTTTAACATGATACAAAGGACAGCTTGAACAGTTAATTGCTTCTTAATTGTTTCAACACTTTGATACATCAAGCCATTAGCATTCTGTTGTTTAGGAAGTGAACTTACCCTAGACACTGAAGGCAGCCACTCCCCAGGTAACTTCCTATTACAAAAGAAGGAGCAGAAGTATGCTTGCACATCCTGACCATCTGTCAGGATAGAGTGGATCTACCAGTATGGGCCATCTTAATATCAAAAGAACCAAGTAACCACCTCCTGGGTCAGGATGTGTAGCCTTGGTTGTTTACAATTTTCAGCGACCTCAAACTCTCTGACCATCAGACAAGGTAGAAATAAACTCACATTTTTTGGGCCTCCACAGCCTGGTCATCTATAGAGCCCTGGTTCGTCTATTTATGAACACCATAAGTAGATGGAATCTAAATGGATGGATTCTATGCACATTTTGTTAACATTGGTTGAGAAACCAAATTTGCTGAAGAAGCACATTATCTTCTCCCCTGGTTTATAGTATAAGCCCTAAATATTGTCTTCACAAGAGATGAAAATGTTGATTCCAATGTTTGTATAATAATCCACCAAATTCATAAAGTATGTTTGCATTCTCTGGTCTTAGGATAATCATTCACGCTGTTCATGCTTAGAGATGCCGTTGAAGCTAACAAAAAGCTTTGTTTTACAAGCTGTAGATCACTGCTGATCATGAGATATTCATGGGCATTTTCCCCTTTGGCATCCACATATGTCCAGTTGCTCACCTCCTAGCATTTTTTTTAATGTTGTTTTTCATTTTTATGCACAAATCTCTTACAGCCTGTCTGTTACTATATTTTCTTGTATTAACATAATATTAGTATTATGCTTTTCTCATTTAAGTGTTGTTAAATGAATACATAATAATAATCTGAGTCCCCCAGATTGCTAATAATTAGGTGACACATTTCAAAAATCAAACACATACCCTAGCTGTATAAATGGCCTTTCTCCTCTCAATTGCACCATTTTCCTGAGATAGAAAACGAAATGGGTTGCCATGGAGAATTTTTCATTAAGCTTAGCATGAGATGAGTCAGACTTTTGATGTAAATATTTTCCTTAATTTGTATATATTTGAATAATGTAGCATGCATTTTCCTATACATTTCAGAAATATAAATTAAAGGTTAATGGTTGTAAATTTCCAGATGACGTGTGTAGGCTTTGTTTATTTTCAACTATGTATGTATTATATGTATGCATTATATTGTATTATATGTATTATAAAATTAACATACTACAAAAAGTAAAACCTAACAACCAGGTTAAAAATGAGACATAAACTTTCACTTTTTTATTATTTTGCATCTTATTTATTAAAATCTTTACTGATCTTTCTGATTTAATTGTGCACCTATAGCCGAATATACACATTTATATGTATGCATTTTAATATTATGTGACTTTCATATGGCATAAATATTTTGTTTCTATGCAATGATATCATAGACTATTATTTTCCTGTGTTTCTATTTAATAAAATATTATGCAGGACATTTTACTTCAGGCAATTTTGGATCTTCCTTATCATTTTTACAACTACATATTATTCCTTTGAATGAGTTACTGTGAAATATTTCTAAAGCTTACAAAGAGTGAGCTTGCAAATTCCTACAACACAATATACAGAAGGCAGAGCAGGGGCCCATCTTCAGAGCATTCATACTTCTGTGACACTTGTGTATCAACTTACAGGACAGTATTCAATTCTTCACTATTACAGTGCTTCTTTCTATTAGCACTTGATTTTATAGTCACATTCTAATGTCACTGATGGACAGAACAATTCAAGATATTTTTATTTTCTTTTAATCTATTTTTGTCTAAATTAAGTATGTTGTTTTGCAGTTTTTGAGACACAAAAAGTGTCATCTGAAATAACCAGCTTTGTGTGTGTGTGTTTTCTTCAGCAGATTTTTTTATTACTTTATAAATAATACCAATCAAAATTTCCACTTCTTCCCTTCCTCCCACTTCCTTCCTGCTCCCCCACTCACTCTACCCCCCACCCTCCAGTCCTAGAAGAGGGCAGGGTACCCTGCCCTGTGGGAAGTCCAAAGCCCTTCCCTCTCCATCCAGGTTTAGGAAGGTATGCATCCAAATAGACGAGGATTCCAAAAAGCCAGTACATAGTTTTCTCAATATCTTGAGATAATACACCTAAGAACCCTTCTTACAATTTCTGATTTGTTTGAAAATATGTTATGTTTTGCCTCAATTATTTTTATAAAATTTGGGACTGTAATGCTTGCAATCTGACTTGGATTATAATTCTCATGCCTTTTTAATGTAATTTTTATTTATGATGATTCAACACTAGTGTTTTACCTTGATTTGGTACACATTATTTGATTTAACATTTGCTTTATTTGTTTATGTATATGTATCAAACACACACATGTACCATATATATGTATTATAGAATATTCTATATGTTCATAAATCTGTATAGATTTAAGAATCATCCTTTTCTAATAGAATTTAGCAAGTGTTTCTGTACTGCATTGGGCAGTATTAATCCAGTTAATCAAGGGATTAAATTTAGAGAGCCACATTTCTAAGGGAGTCACATGTTAAAGGTTTAAATATGCTTTTCCTACCCCCACATGGTATGAGGAAGAGTGCTAGGAACTAAAAGTGCAGAAAGGATGAATTTTAGGTCTCTTCACTGAGAAGTCATCTAGAAGGCATCTACATTCCATTCTAATCATTAACTTATTGTTTGTTATCTCAGTGGGAAATCATGGAATGGTCCTTGTGTACCTTTTACCTTTACGTCTCACTCTTCTAGGAGGTAAGAATCAATCTTTTCCTGCTTCATCTAAAGTAAAGTTTCACAAATCAAACTGTTGAGTCACTGTTCTATTGCTGTGAAGAGACACCATGATTAAGGCAACTCTTATAAATAAAGTATTTAATGGAGGTTTGCTTACAGTTTCAGAGGGTTAGTCCATTTCTGTTATAGCAAGAAGTGTGGTTGCAGCAGTTGATAATAATTACATCCTAATTTAAAGGCAGCAGAAGAACGGTACTAAGCCTGGTGTGGGCCTTTGAAACCCCAAAACCCACCCCTCTGGTACATACCACCTCCAACAAGGCCACACCTCCTAATGCTCCTCTGATGTCCAGTAAACTGGGTACTAAAAATGCAAATATATGAGCCTATGGGGTCATTTTCATTCAAACCACAACAGGTTTGTTAACTTACCAGCCATGAAAAAAAGCACAATTAAAAAAAAAATCTTTAGTTGTTATGGTATGTCAGAAACATGTGTGGATGCCACAGCACACATGTGGATGTCAGAAGAAAAATTCCAGGACAATTCTGAGCCATCTTAACTGATCTTGTATCTTGGTCAAGGTTAAAAAGGTAAACTGTCCACATTGCCTTCTTTATTCTGTACCAAGTGTCCTGTATATTCTTAGTCTTACTAGTGACATTTTTATAGCTTCATAAAGCAGTTTTATCTTATTTCAAATTATATTCATTGATTTTTAAAAATCGCAACATAGGAAACAAGCAAATATTTTTTCAAGATCTCCATTATGGACTTCAAAATAGAGCAATCCTAGTATTTGTGCTGATTTTAGAAATATTTGAATTAGTCAAAACAAAATTTTTTAAAACATTTTTAGTTAGCTCTTAAGTAAAAATGTTTTCAATCCATAGGAATAAATGCATTTATGTCAAAAATACTCTGGATTCTAATTTTACTTCTCCACTCACCAGCTGTGATTCTTATGTTTAGTCATTTGATTTTTCTCAGTCTTAAGGAACAAAAAAATCCTACTTACTTAACAGGCTGTATTATGAAACTCAGACACAATAACTCATAAAGTGTGGAATACTTTCAGCTTCAGTGCCTCTGTCAGGGAAAATCAATATTTACATTTATAATTCAACCCAAGTCATAGCTCATAAGTTGACTTAATTTATAGATTTTAATTTGCAATTTAAAATAAAGTGGACTTTCTCATGCTTTCAAAAGACATGGGGATTAATTAGAACTATTCTTAATTTTGGGGGGCTGCATTTCATTGCAGTACTAAACGACTTCACCGTGAGGTAGTTTCTGTTTTCCCCTTCAGTCTCCTCCCTGTTCTGTTCCATCCAGTGTCACAACCTTGGAAGCTGACCTTGAGATTGACCATCGCATCAATAGAGAAAAGGGAGGCTGGGGACATAGTCTTTTTTTCTGATGGACCATTTCTGCACTTTGTAGTTCTACAAGGGACTTTCTCTAATTCCTGGTTTGGGAAAATGTTCCCTCTTTTGCCATTTTGAACTCAGGATTGTTGTGCCCCATGTAACTGTTATATTTGCCTCCACGGTGCTATTTCTGTGCAACCACTAAAGACTTGTTAATGATATTTTTTAAAAGAGAATTAGCTTCCCAGTTTAGCCATGTGAAATGTGTTATTTTCTGCTAGAGCCAAAGATGTTACAGGACTCAATATATTCTTTCAATTTACTCAGTTAACAAAAGTATCTTAACAATGTCTGGTAGTCCCACAGAGAATATAGATGGCTTACTCATCAGATAGTTAAATTAGCTAAAAAGAACAACACATTTATTTAGAGTCAGTGTTTGTAAACATATGGACACTACCTTATAACAGATTCAAAGGTTAATTGTAGATGCTAATTTTAGTCCAATAACATTTTGTGTTATTAACAGTGTGTAATACTTCATGACTGATACAATCATGGTAATAATGTTATATTATCCCTCCTTTAAAGATGAGTGTCATGGTTGTTTGTCCAACAAACACATGAACTTCTAACTGATTCTGGTATTATTATTTACAGCAGAAACATGTATTAAAGAGTAAACTGCCTTACTGAGAGTGTTTATCATGATTTTCTTTCTAGGCCATTTTTAAAAGAAGATCATGAATTTTAGCAACTGTAAATGAATCAAAGACAAGTACAACTGAGTACTAAAAAACTTTTCCACCTCATAAACATGTGTTGAGACTAAATTGCTAATACTGATGAAGTAAAAGTTGTTAGAGTGTTTTAAAATCTTTCTAAATTTTGTGCACAACAGATAGTATCTTTATTGTGGGTTGTTTAAGGTTTTGTGGTTAAAGTATATTTTTTCTTTGTTTGACAGTTTTCTTTTTTTTTAATTTTTAATTTTTTTTCCATTCAAAAATTTACACTTCCTCCCCTCTTCCCATTCCCCTCCCACTCCCCCACTCACTCTCCTCCCTCCGCCTCCCTCCTTAAGAAAGGGCAGGCAACCCTGCCCTGTGGGAAGTCCAAGGCCCTCCCCTCTATATCCAGGCCTAGGAAGCTTTGCATCCAAATAGACTAGGGTCCCAAAAAGCCAGTGCATGCAGTAGAACCAAGTCCCAGTGCCATTATCAATGACATCTCAGTCAGCCCTTATTGCCAGCCACATTCAAAGAGTCCAGTTTGATCGCATGATCGTTCAGTCCCAGTCCAGCTGGATTTGGTGAGCTCCTATTAGAACAGGCACACTGTCTCAGTGGGTGGACCAACCCCTTGCAGTCCAGACTTCCTTGCTCATCTTCTCCCTCCTGCTCTTCAACTGGACCTTAGGAGCTCAGTCCGTTGCTCTGACAAGGGTCTCTATCTCTATCTCCATCCCTCGCCGTCTTTATCTCTATCTCCATCCCTCGCCGGACAAAGATTCTATGGTGATATTCGAGATAATCATCAGTGTGATAGTGGGGGATAGAGGGGCAAGGCAAGTTCAGGCACCCTCTGCTCTGCTGCCCAAGGACCTAGCTAGAGACATCCCAGTGGACACCTGGGATCCCCTCTAGCGCCAAGTCTCTTGCCAACCCTAAAATTGCTCCCTTAATGTAGGTATCTTCTTCCCTGATCCTATATCCGCCCTTCCTCCATCTCTACCCCTACCACTCCCCCAAGCTCTCTCCAGTCTTTCCTTTCTCCCTTCTCTCTCCTCCTGTCTCCTTTCCCCAACCCTACCCCCGTCCCTACCGCCTCCCCCATGCTCCCAACTTTTGCCCTGCAGTCTTGTTTGCTTCCAATTTCCAGGAGGATCTATATATGTTTTTCTTTGAGTTGACCTTGTTATTTGGCTTCTCTAGGCTTGTCAACTATAGGCTTAATGTCCTTTGTTTATGGCTAGAGTCCACTAATGAGTGAGTACATACTATATTCATCTTTTTGGGTTTGGGTTATGTCACTCAGAGTAGTGTTTTCTATTTCCATTCATTTGCATGCAAAATTCAAAATGTCATTATTTTTTAGTGCTGAGTAGTACTCTAATGTGTATATATTTCACACTTTATCCATTCTTCCATTGAGGGACAGCTAGGTTGTTTCCAGGTTCTACTTATTACAAATAATGCTACTATGAACATAGTTGAACAAATGCTTTTGTAGTATGATTGGACATCTCTTGGGTATATTCCCAAGAGTGGTGTTGCTGGATCCTGAGGTAGATTGATTCCCAATTTCCTGGGAAACCACCACACTGATTTCCAAAGTGGTTTCACAAGTTTGCATTCCCACCAGCAATGGATGAGTGTTCCCGATACTCCACATCCTCTCCAGCATAGGCTATCATTGGTTTTTGATTTTAGCCATTCTGACAGGTGTAAGATCTCAAAGTTGTTTTGATTTGCATTTCCCTGATAGCTAAGGAGGTTGAACATGACCTTAAGTGCCATTTGAACTTCTTCGGTTGAGAATTCTCTTTTCAGTTCAGTACCCCATTTTTAAATTGGGTTAGTTAGAATTTTCATGTCCAGTTTCTTGAGTTCTTTATATGTTTTGGAGATCAGACCTTTTTCTGATCCGGGTTTGGTGAAGATCTTCTCCCATTCAGTAGGATGCCTTTTTGTCTTAATGACAATGTTCTTTGCTTTACAGAAGCTTCTCAGTTTCATGAGGTCTCATTTATTAACTGTTGCTCTTGGTGTCTGTGCTACTGGGGTTATACATAGGAGGTGGACTCCTGTGCTCATGTGTTGCAGTTTACTTCCCACTTTCTCTTCTATCCGGTTCAGTGTGGGTTGATTTATATTGAGGTCTTTAATCCATTTGGACTTGAGTTTTGTGCATGGTGATAGATATGGATCTATTTTCATTCTTCTACAGGTTGACATCCAGTTATGCCAGCACCATTTGTTGAAGATGCTTTCTTTCTTCCATTGTATACTTTTAGCTCCCTTGTTGAAAATCAGGTGTTCATAGTTTTGTGGGTTAATATCCTGGTCTTCGATTCAATTCCATTGGTCAACGTCTCTGTTTTTATGCCAAATACCAAGCTGATTTCATTCCTGTAGCTCTGTAATAGAGTTTGAAGTCAGGAATAGTAATGCCTCCGGAAATTCCTTTATTGTATAGGATTGTTCTGGCTATCCTGGGTTTTTTGTTTTTCCATATAAATTTGATTATTGTTCTCTCAAGGTCTGTGAAGAATTTTTGTTGGGATTTTGATAGGGATTTCCACTAAAATCCAGAACAAGACAAGACTGTCCACTCTCACCATATCTCTTCAACACAGTGCTTAAAGTTCTAGCAATAGCAATAAGACAACATAAGGAGATCAAGGGGATTTGAATTGGAAAGGAAGAAGTCAAACTTTCGTTATTTGCAGATGATATTATTGTGTACATCAGTGACCCCAAAAACTCTTCCAAAGAACTCCTACAGCTGATAAATACCTTCAGTGATGTGGCAAAATACAAGATCAACTAAAAAAAAATCAGTAGCCCTTCTATACACAAAGGATAGAGAAGCAGAGAGGGAAATCAGAGAAACTTCACCTTTCATGATAGCCACAAATATCATAAAGTATATTGGGGTTACACTAACCAAGGAAGTGAAAGATCTATTTGACAAGAACTTTAAGGCTTTGAAGAAAGAAATTGAAGAGCATACCAGAAAATGGAAGGATCTCCCATAATCTTGGATGGTTAGGACGAACATAGTAAAAACGGCAGTTCTACCAAAGGCAATCTATAAATTCAATGCAATCCCTATCAAAATCCCAAAAAAATTCTTCACAGAATTTGTGAGAACATCAACTTTATATGGTTAAAATATGTTTTAGGCCCATAGGTTCTAGGAGTGAATCTTAGCTATGTTCATCAAATCATAGTACCACATAATTTTTCACTGTCTGCTGCTCCATTTTTACTGTTTTAAAGAGCAAAAATCTAATTTACCTGAATTAAGCCTAAAGGAGCATCTATCAAAATTTCTCATTAAAAACAACTCAATGATTTCTAGCACGATATGAAATGAAGTCATCAATAAAATACAGGCAAAAATTAACTGCTTTGTGCCTTATTAAACTACCAATGAAAATGTATTTTTTTCCTCAGCAACTGAGATTTCCATGGCTTATGACTATGAGAAAGTAGGCACTTAGGTTTGGCTTCATCTTGGCTGATTTGGATCATTATTGCATGTGGCACATGAATGAGTGGAGTTATTTTAGACTACACAAACATAGAATTTTATTATGAATTGTTGTTTCTAATAAGGGCTCTCTACCCGTTCAGAAAGATTAAATCTGAAAGTGCCTTGCTGATAGGAACTAGGATGGCATACTTCATATATCTCCTTTTAGGATTGGTATGGACATGAAATAAAAGGTAAACCAGGTATATCCTAACTCTAGAAAAAAATACTGAAACATTGAATTTGGGAAAGGCAGGGTCCAGAAAGAGTAGATAGAAAAATAATGTCTTGCAATTTTTCCTTCCTTAAAGTATTTAAGTTTTAATCTTAAACATCTGCAATAAAGGGTAAAGACATTGAAAGCCTTATCTTCTTCCACATTTATAATATTGGGATGTGTTCAAGTATTTCTAGTAGGCACCATGAATAAAATGATTTTTTTGCACTATGTGATACTGAAGTTTGCCCTCTGCTTTAGAAAGGCCATGCCCATTTTTCCACTGGCCTCTTCCTAGGCCTCTGGTCACAGATGGCTGCATGAGCCTGATGATTATAGGGTAGATCATGTACCCAATCACCAAGGGCCTAAAATGGTCTTCAACCTTTCCATTCTTGACACCTTAGCTAATGAAACCATTTGGTTCATCTCTGAATCATTTTGGAGAGTCACACCAAAGAGACAGTGAGTGAAAGACTCCTACATATCTTCATCTCCATAAAGCCACGAGTTGTTCTCTATTTTTAGGGTGGTAATCTCTTCTTTATTTAAAATTCAGTAGATAAACCATTCTACCTCTCAAGCACTACAAAACTGAAGATAGAGGGTAGCTAAACTGAATTCTAGGAATATGCAAAGCTAATAGCCTCTCTATGTTAGGAATGAGCTTGCTATCATCTCTGAGGTCTGTTGTCATCATCCCTTCTTTAGTCTGAGAAAATGAGGAAAGTATAGCAGGTTATTTTTGAACATGCAAGACATGCTGATGAGTTATAATTACATAGCAGCATCTTGGAAGCTGCTATTTGGATAGTGCTTCCCAGCTGATTTATAATCCTATAAAGATACTATAGTCA